>NW_024425786.1:30586974-30713660 GCF_017311325.1 Ursus maritimus
TTTTGGCTTTATGCCTAGTGCTTGATGTCTTGAGTCTTGGTGACACCTAGAAATGTAAGGGCACAGGAGAATTTAAGAAGGAAGGTACTTTTGTAATTTGTCTTTTTTGTGAGTTTTCCTTTTGGCCTAAAATTTTTCCCAAAATATTTTTTTTTACTAATAAATGAAATAAGAAGGATGTCCCTTTGATGATGATATGTTATGATAGGAAGCATTGGATTGAGAGCTAGTTGGGTCCTAATTGTGACTCTGCCACTTATTAGCTAATAACCTTGGGCAAACTGTGCCTGTGGAATTTACTTTGTTTTCTGAACTGATTCTCCTTATAGTGCTTTATACAAACAGTAGAATAGAAAGTTTATATACAACTCTAAACAATATCTGTCACAATATTTTTGTCACTTTTTTCCAATAGCCCAGATAAAATCAATTCGGGGTGTCCTTGTTCATAATTTTATGATGGAGGAGGAACAATGTCACCATTCAAATTTGGTTGAATAGCTCTTGGTTTCACATTTGAAAGGCAGAATAAGATTTATTCATCCACTCACTGTGGTGTGCCTGACATTGCACTAAGTGCTGGCGATAGGAACATGCCCTCTAGGAGCACTTAATATGTAAAGATAGGTAGCCTGACTTGTGCTCTCTGGGATACTTAACTGCCACAAAAGTATTTTCATCAGGTTATTTAGGGTTGTTGTTTTTTTTTTAGGATTTTATTTATTTATTTGAGAGAGAGTGAGTGTGAGCACAAGCAGGTGGAATGGCAGAGGCAGAGGGAGAAACAGACTCCCCTCTGAGCAGGGAGCCTGACTCGGGGCTCGATCCCAGAATCCCAGGATCATCACCTGAGCCAAAGGCATATGCTTAACGAACTGAGCCACGCAGGTGCCCCATCAGGTATTTAGTTTAGAAGTGTTCCAGAGACTTAGATTGTACCAAGTAGATCTCTCCTGCAACAGGCTGGGACCATATTCCCTCCTGCTCTTGCAGTATGGCTCTATCTTTGGAATTGCACCAAATCAAGAAATAAACCAACATATGAAAGGATAGAGAGCTTGTCTCATTCTGGGCATGTTTTCAATTTTCAGAAGTTTGTGAAGATGATAAAAATGAAACTTCAGAAGTAATAGTTACTAAGAAAATGATACTTAGATCAACTTGTATTCAGTGAGCATTTGTATTCAATGACTATGGGATGTGGCTTTTCCCTCCTTTCCCTTAATTCTTTTTTCTGAAAACATTGTCTTCCAAACGGTGTGGATAAGATTAACTCCAGAAAACAGTCTTTCTTGGTTTTATTGAAAAATTGATGATGTCCTCTCAAGTTTTTGCTATATTTTGAGCATCATGATTCCTAAAGTTTTACAACTGGTAGTTTTCTTTGTATACATATCGAAGGCTTTTTAAGTAACATTAACAAATCTGAAATTATTGGGTGAATGGTTATACTTTGAGAATACCAGACAAAGTAGTTTTATGAGTAAACCTTGTTTATATGAAATACTCTTAGATTCTAGACTAATAGTGACTTACAGATTTTTAAATGTTAAAAAATAAGTAAGTATGGCATATATTTAAGTTTCTCTTAAGTTAGTGATTGAGTACAAAGGGTCTAAGTCAGATAGGCATACTGGGATGTGACCTTGGTATGTAATTTTCTTTAACCCTTAGTTTTCTCATTGGCAAATAGAATAATAATAGTACTTACTGTTATCCACGTAAATGTATTGTTGTATGGACTAAATAAGATAATCTGTAAAAAACAGTGTTCCCGGAGTTGTTGAGTTATCCAGATTTCTTAGCCTTAGAATAAAAAGTCTTCACCACCTTACCCCCAGTTTACTTATCAGCTCTTAACCTAGCCAGTCTCATCACCAAAATCCTACTCTTATGTGGGGGTACTGTACTTGGAGTTCTTGGACCAAAATGTAATCTTAGTTACTCCTGTAATTAAAATTTGCCTGTGAATTTCCAAGTGTATTATTTTGGGAAAGGTGATCTTAAGTTTCATTTGTTTCATCAAGATCCACGGCATATTTTAGGCTTTCAGTAAATATTTACTAACTGCTTGATCTCCAAAAGGATAGAATTACTACTCTTACAAGATCTCAGGTCATTAAGCATTCTGTCTTCCCCTTTCACTGTGTTGTTCTGTCCTTTTCTCTCATTTTCCGTATGGCAAATTTTCCTTGTTCAGGGCCCAGTGCAAATACCACCTCCCCTGTGAAGCTTTCTCTGATTTCACTGGATAGATTTCCTCTTAGATGTTTGTATTCTTTTGACACTTTGTACATACCTATGCTTTTAACTCTTGCTTTTCTTGCTGTCAGTGTCTTAGTTCAGGCTTCATAATGTCCTATTGGAGCAGTCTTTTCACTAATCTCTCTTGCTTTCTGACTGGCTTCATCTACAGTCTGTTTTGATATTCCTTCTAAATTGTAAATATAATCTCATTAGGCACTTTATTCCTTATAATTCTTAAATGGTTTCTTACCCCAAAGACAAGATAAAATTCTGACTTACTGGCGTAGCCTGGCAGACAAAGCCTTTTAGAATCTGGACACTGCCTCTCCCTTTCCCAGCTCCTACCTCCCACCTTTCCAGCTTCTTTTGTGTGGAGGGGGGTAGTTTACGTTCACTACAGTATGCATCTCTCAGTCGGCCTGATTAACCTCAGGGTCCTCACTTCCCCATGTGCCTATTTCTCCATTAAGACCAGGTTCAGATATTAAGTCTTTCAAATGTTTTCTGATGTCAGCAGACAGAATGAGGTGATCCTTTCACTTAATGTACTCCAGTAGCATCTTTTATGTAAGTGTGGTACCTGGATAGTTGTTTTTAGGGTTGTCTCTTGTGTTGAGTAGTAAATGACTCTGAGCAGGCATCTTGTTTAGTCTTTTTTGTATACTTGGTACCTAGCAATTAATACAATGCCTGGCACACAAGACTAATTTGTTGAATGCATTATCCTGTAGAACTTCATGGTATACTCGAGGTGAGTACTTCAAAAGGAACACTTGATGTAAAATTTGGTATGTTAAAAAGCAACTTTATCATAAGAAATTACTGTGATGGAACAGGAGAGGACACTTTGCTCATTTCTTGGAAACATATCTTGTCAACTTAGCCTACATTCATACAGTGATGTACACAGTTACGTGTGTGAAATGAGGAGTAGTGTTGTTGGAGGGAGAAGATTGGAGGCATTAGAGTATTGAGGAAGAGTTAGCAGCCTAATAAGACAACAGTTTGAAGATGTTGCGATGGACAGGATCAGTCTTCTGAACTCCTTGAGGTTGGTGGCCATGAAAACTCTTGAGCTCTTGAACTCTTTATTTTAAAGGATTTTTAATACTTTATCTTTTCTTTTTGTGCTGCCTTCTCTTGGGAGATGTCTAAATAGAGGCTAGATGACAGGTAGTTATAATGGCAGAAGCTAGCATTGCACTGCATATGACCAAAACATAATTATAAATGTGACTTGTGAAGCAGTGGGACCCCTGGAGGCTATCATTTACGTGGTATCACCCAGTCTCTCTTATAGTAGTGAATTCTGAAGATCACGCTTTTCTGAACAATGTTGATTAAAAAATCTAATAGAAAGCACCATTTATTTCAAGCCTGCAAAGGCATTGGTAAACTAAAGTGTGCTTTGTTTTCACTTAGTTCTAGACACCTATCACCTCCCAGGGGACTTTCTTGACTATCTTACTGAAAACAGTGCTTCCTCATCTTCTTCCAACTCCTTAACACTGCTTTCTGTTTCTTTAAATCACCAACTGCAATCTGATGTCTGTGACAATTATGTCTGTTTCTCTGTCTGCATCTGGATGTAAGCATAATGAGGGTGTCAACTGTTTTGTTTACCCAGTGCCTAGAATTGTCCCTGACACTTAATGGGTATTCAGTCAAGATTTGTTGATCTTTTATGTCCTCCCTTCCTTAAATCCCTGACTAGACTTCTTGAAAGTAACAGGCCTTACCTGTCTTAATTATTAAGAAATAGGGACATTTTTTGGTTAGCCAGTTTATGTTGCTTCCCAGGAGGGACCCTGTCTTATTCTTTGTATCTTGATTACTAAAGAGTAGAAATCAATTTTATTTATGTTTTTTAAGAATTTCCCATGGTTGTCTATGTTCCACAAATATTTAAAGACTTTCTTTTTTTTAACCTGGATTTGCTTAGCCAGATTGAAACATTTACTTTGAATATGATTGACATCAACCTGGAAAACTTGAACATAGATAAGGGATTGAGCAAGATGGTATAAAAAAATAGATTCCTCAAACTTCTCATTGCTCACTAAAGCCGACGTATAAACCATTATATGGAAAATTAGAGGGACTATTTATTTACTTCTCAATCATCTTTTATATGCCAGGCGCTCAGGTGGATGGTGTTATTTTCATTTTACAAATAGAAAACTGAGGCTTGGGGAAATTAAGTAACTTTCCCAGGGTCACAGAGTTACTAAGCTATGGCAGAGTCTTCAGACTCCTAAGTCCATGCTCTTTTTCCTATATCAGCGTTTCCTAAGCTGTGTTTGTTTCATGAGTTCTATGTATTAGTAAGTACTTCTTGAACTAAGGATTCTATGTTCGTATAAGTTGGGATAATGTTGGGATAAGTGTTTTTTAATGTGTCATCTTATATACGTTAAGATGCATTGTGAGTCTCCTAGAGAGCATTAAGTTTTTGTGCAGCATTTACCAAACTTACCAGGTGCAGAACATTTAACATTTTGCCATGTTCTAAACCTGATACCACCCCCCAAATCACATGTTTTTCTTTCATTATAGCAAAGTAAATCACTGGGGAAGAGTGGATTGCTTTATGTCTGCCTACCACTGAATTTTGATTCCCTGGTTTTAGCCTAAAACAGGACAGTGAGCCTTTTATGAAAAAAATTTCCCTTCAAAGTTTTTGTAGGTTTTGAATTATACTTACTGCCCCATATGAAAAATATTTCAAGGTACTGTAATTTTTTGGAAATTGAGATTGAATTCTATTTCAGATACATCTTGAATTCAAGGTTATTCATTTAGTTCTACCTGTATTTCTGCGACATAGCTAGCTAGGGAACTATGAATGTATTTGTATTTCTCTCCTTTTTGTGCTATGTCTGAATTCTTTAATAATATGTTTTTTAATGCCTTGCTTGTGGGATCTATTAGGTTATTGTGCTCACATTTGATTACATAGTATTTTACTCTCAAGGAAATAGCCTGAGTGTTCACATTAGCTAGCACAATAATGCTTTATTAATATGGACACATGTAGGAATTATTACCAGATATGATAGAATGAATGGCCTAGTTTGGAAATTGCATTTTTATGACACGTGGCTATATAAAATAGGCATATTTTTAATTGTGCTTTCATTTTCATTAATTTGCTTTTTAAATACATATGCTTAAAATACATAAGGTGTCTTAAAGTAATAAAACTAAATATGGGGGCCGCTAGGTGGCTCAGTTGGTTAAGCATCTGCCTTCGGCTCAGGTCATGATCTAGAGATCCTGGGATCAAGCCCCACTTCAGGCTCCCTGCTCAGCATGGAGTCTGCTTCTCCCTCCCCTCTGCTCCTCCCCCCTGCTCCTGTGCGTGCTCGCTCTCTTCCTCTCTCAAATAAATTCTAAAGTCTTTTAAAAAACCTAAATATCTACATTTTTAAATTTTTTTGACTCTTATATGTACTCATTCTGAAAGCTCAAGACAAGATGTATAAATGCAGAAGGGAAACTATCATGTAATCTTACTGTTAATAGCTTGGTGTGTTAGTCTGATTTTTGGAAAAATATGTTGACAGTATGTATATGTAAGTATTAAAATTTTAAAAATTTTGAATATGGTTGACAGTGTTACATTAGTTTCAGGTGTACAAGGTAGTGATTCAGCTTCTCTATACGTTATGCTGTGCTCACCACAAGTGTAGCTACCATCTGTCACCATACAACTTTATTACAGTGTCATTGAGTATATTCCCTATGCTGTGCCTTTTATTCCCATGACTTATCCGTTCTATAACAGAAAGCCTGTATCTCCCATTCCCCCCACCTTTTCCATTGTCTTACCCTCCCCTTCCCTCTGGCAACCATCTGTTCTCTGTATTTATAGGTCTTATTCTCCTTTTTGCTCATTCATTTGTTTTTTAGAATCTGCATGAGAATGAAATCCTCTGTTATTTGTCTTTCTCAGTCTGCCCTATTTCAGCTAGCACGGTACCCTCTAGGTCCAGCCATGTTGTCGCAGATAGCAAGAGCTTATTCTTTTTTATGGCTGTGTAATATTCCATTGTATGTATGTATATGCGTTTGTCTGTTGATTGGCTCTTAAGTTGCTTCCATATCTTGGTTATCGTAAATAATGCTGTAGTAAGTGTAGAGGTGTATTTATCTTTTTGAGTTAGTGTTTTTGTTCTCCTTGAGTAAATACCCAGAAGTGGAATTATTGGGTCATATGTACTTCTATTTTTACTTCTTTTCCCCTCCTATTTTTACTTTTTGAGGAGCCTCCAAACTGTTTTCCACAGTGTGGGAAAAAATTGGCTATACCGGTTTACATTACCACATGGACAAGGATTCCTTTTTTCCCACATCCTCGCTAACACTTGTCATTTCTTACCTTTTTAATTCTACGCATTCTGATGGGTGTAAGGTGATATCTCCTTGTGGCTTTGATTTGCATTCCCCTGATAATTAGAGCTGTTGAGCAATTTTTCATGTGTCTGTTGATCATCTGTATGTTTTCTTCGGAGAAATGTCTGCTCAGGTCCTCTGCCCTTTTTTTAATTGGATTTTTTTTTTTTTTGGTGTTCACTTGTATAAGTTTTTTATATATTTGGGATATTAACCCCTTAGCAGATACATCATTTGCAAATATCTTCTGCCATTCAGTAGGTTGCCTTTTAGTTTTGTTGATTATTTCCTTTGTGGTGCAAAAGAATGTAGTCCCAGGAGTTGATTTTTGCTTTGGTTTCTCTTGCCTTAGAAGATACATCTAGAAAAATGTTGGTAGGGCTGATGTTAAAGAAATTAATACCTGTTTTCTTTTCTAGGGTTTTTATGGTTCCAGGCCTCACATTTAGGTCCTTAAACCATTTTATTTTTATGTACGGTGTTAGAGAGTGATCCATTTTCATTCTTTCACAGATGTCCAATTTTCCCAGCACCATTTATTGAAGAGACTGTCTTTTCCCTATTGTATATCCTGCCCCCGTCAGCATAGATTAATTAATCCCATAAGCGTGGCTTTATTTCTCGGCTCTTTTTTTTTCTTCCCCTGTTCTGTTGTTCTATATGTCTGTATTTGTGCCAGTGTCATACTGTTTTGATTACTACAGCTTTGTAGTATATCTTGAAGTCTGGAATTACGGTATCTCCAGCTTTGCTTTTCTTTCTCAAGATTGCTTAAAGATTGGAATTTTTAATTGTCCAAGCAATTCATGAATACATTCTCATTGTAAAAAATTAGAACAATGTAAAAGAAAAGAGAGTAAAGGATGAAAACTGTCATGTACACCCTTATACTTCAGTACTGTGTTTTTCTAGGTTAATAGTTTTCTTAGATTAACAGTTTGGGAATGTATACTTACAGAATATTTCTATATATGTACATATTTCTAGAGAATAGTGTCAAGCTTATATATTAAAACTTAATATGTTATAGATATCTTTCTTGTGGAAGACACACGTTTACTATTTAAAAAAATAACAATTACTGTTGAAAACTGCCTTGATTTTAAATTCTGCAGGTAGCAAATTAATTTTTAAATTAATTAATTTTTAAAAGATTTTTATTTATTTGTTGAGACAGAGAGAGCACAAGTGGGGGGAGGGGCAGAGGTAAAAGCAGGCTCCCTGCTGAGCCGGACCCTAGAATCATGACTGGAGCCTAAGGCAGCAACTTGACTGACTGAGCCACCAAGGCGCCCCTAAGATTTTATTTATTTATTTGACAGAGAGAGAGACAGCCAGTAAGAGAGGGAACACAAGCAGGGGGAGTGGGAGAGGAAGAAGCAGGCTCATAGCGGAGGAGCCTGATGTGGGGCTCGATCCCAGGACTCTGGGATCACGCCCTGAGCCAAAGGCAGACGCTTAACAACTGAGCCACCCAGGCGCCCTCCCCCCCCAACACTCTTAACTGAAAAAATTTTTTAACTATAAAAGCAGTGCTCAGAATATATAATGGTACAGGAAGGCTTAAGGAAAAAGTAAAAGCCCTCTTCTGCTCTCAGTCCCTCCAGTCACTCCCCAGAAGAGTTAAATCTCCTGTGTATTCTTAAAAACTCAAATCTGCAGTTTAGACTTTAATTTAATATATTTAGAACAATTTTCTATATCAACATATGTTACATATGTACCATAATTAAACCATTGTGGTGTTCTTTATTGTTATCATAAATAAGGTTTCTGTGAACATCCTTAAACATTAAGCAGTGTTATTAATACCTATGGCATAAATTCTTGGAATTGAAATTACTGTATTAAAGAGAATGTTTATTTTAAATTTTGCTGGATTCTGGCCTACAGAAAGTTGAATATGTACTTCTATCTGTAGTGTTTGGGAGTCCCTGTTTGACCATATCCTTGCTAAACCCTAGTGCTATTAAACTTTTTAATATTGGCCAGTCTGATAGTGGCTAATAATTGCTCTCATACCATTTCACTAATTTTCATTTTAACAGCATGTCTATGCTTTTCACATGCATTAGATATTTGAATTTTTTTCCTTTGAGGTTTGTCTTTACTTTTTTTTACATACCTGTATTTTAAAATGTTATTAGTTGAAAGTCATTAAAATTTGATTGTTGAATCATCAGGTGTGATCATGCTGCTCTGAGGTTCTCAAGAAGCAAAGTTAGTTGCAGCCTAACCTGAAGCCATTGGAATATATTATACAAATTAGTGATTGATCATTGCTGTGAGAAATATGCATGTACTCATTTCCGACAAACATCTATTAATGTTTTATATAACAATGCTACTAGACTCTAGGAAGACTAAGTCATAGCTGAATAACTGGAAAGACCCTAGTGCTTTAATGGAAAGCTAATGGCTTTTTCTTATATTGTTATTTTTATATGTTTTCAAATAAGGTGCCACTGAATGGACGTATGGCCTTGGGCCAAATCACTTTGTTTTGGGGGCTTCAAATTGCTGCTTAAATGAGATAATGTTTAGGGTTTGATTCTCCTTCAAAATTATGTAATTCTGTTGAAAAACATTTGCTAACGATTATTTTCTAAGTCGTCTCCAAACATTTGTGTGTCCTTATTAAAATAAATGAATAATAAATGTTTTATTTATATAGTACTTGTTATAAGCAATCACAGAAAAATATAAAAGTGATGAAATTTTGGGGGCGCCTGGGTGGCTCAGTCGGTTAAGCGGTTAAGCATGTGCCTTTGGCTCAGGTCATGATCTCAGGGTCCTGGTATTGAGCTCTGCATCAGGCTCCCTGCTCAGCGGGGAGTCTGTTTCTCCCTCTCCCCTCACCCCCCCCAAATAAATAAAAGCTTAAAAAAAAAGTGATGAAATTTTTGAAAATCATTTAAAGTGTTAATACTAAATTTCTGCCCCCAATGGGTTATTACTTACCCCTCTAGTGTAAATGCCCACCCCAGTGGAAACCACTCTACTAATTTGAACTGAAGTTATTTGTTTACATTGATTATGTTTATTATCCTTATTTGGCTTTTTCCTTCCGAGTGAAATCTTTATTTCAGTGTTTAAGGGACTTGGTAAATGAAAATGTGAAATCTAGAACAAATTTTCCCATAAAATTCTTTTTTTTTTTTTTAAAGATTTAATTTATTCAACAGAGATAGAGACAGCCAGCAAGAGAGGGAACACAAGCAGGGGGAGTGGGAGAGGAAGAAACAGGTCATAGCAGAGGAGCCTGATGTGGGGCTCGATCCCATAACGCTGGGATCACACCCTGAGCCGAAGGCAGATGCTTAACCGCTGTGCCACCCAGGCGCCCCTCCCATAAAATTCTAACAGTAAATGTGGATACATCAAATTTGGTCAGTCTTATGTTTTATTGTCTTATGAAATGGATAGCATATCCAATAGAAAGTGTATTTGAAGTTAGGGATTTCACTCTAAATCCTTATTCTAACATTCTTGTGACCTTAAACCTTGCCTTGGATCTTTTTCTTCTCTATAAAATTGGGGGTAATAGAAAGCTTCTCGATAGGTGGTTGTGAATATCAAGTGGGATAACACTGCCGTTAGCATAGCTTTTAGTAGCAGATAGGTACCCAGTGTGTCAATTTATTTCCTTTCCATCCTGAATAATGTTTTAAAGAAGTATTTCACGTAGGGCAGCTTTCCACCATTTTCCTGTCAATGTACAGCTCATTGAAAGAAAAAAGTTTCCTAGATGTTTATAGAGCATTTGCAATATGGTTTTAGATTCAGAGAGCCTGTGATGAGCTTTGTAGACTGCAAGTGTAATATACAGTAAATTTTTTTTATGTTAAAACAGTATGGATGCCCTTTGGGATCCATATATAGTGGATATAATGAGTTTGACCTGTTGTAACTAACAGAGCATTCTATATACAGTTTTTTGATTAATTTGATTATTGGTTTTAACTTAGTTTACTGTTTGGCATTTAAATTATGTATTTCACTTTATTGAAATCCATACATATCAAAAGTGATTTTAATTTGCAACCCATTGGATTTGAGTCCCTGGGTAAAAAGGGACCATGTTTTCGAAATCGTATGTTTGAGGGAAGAATTTTATAGAAGTTATCTAATTCACTCCCTTTCCAGCTTAAAACTTTTAAGGGGGGAACTCCTTCTCAGTCTAGGATATAGGCTGAGGATCAGAGTAGGCAATAATATCAATAAAATTATGAACATTGATATATTTATTTACCACCAAACAAAATTCATGACTAGTGTATTATTAATCTGATGTGAACACCCATCTAAAAAATAGGATCTAACCATTTCCTTTAAAAAATTCCCAGAGGTGCAGTTTGGTCAACATTATGCTGCTCTCCTTTATAGGATTTGAATGAAGCAGTGAGAATCTGGAACCAAATCTACTTAGTTGAATTTGGTTTTTTTTTTTTTTTTTTTTTGTATGTATGTATGTACGTATTTATTTTTAGAATTTATTTGAGAGAGAGAGAGAGAAAATATACAAATGGGGGAGGGGCAGAGGGAGAAAGAGAAGCAGACTCACTGCTGAGCAGGGAACCTGAACCGGGGCTCACTCCCAGGACCCCAGGATCATGACCTGAGCCAAAAGCAGACACTTCACCTACACTGAGCCACCCAGGCACCCCTGAATTTGCTTTAGTATACAGTTGTATACTCTCATCAAAGATATGTATCTGAAAAACTGTTTCAATCAAACTTCAGAAATAAGTTAGCAAATCTCTTAATAATAGCACGAAGCATCAAAAGCAAGTAATTACAGAATACCTGCTATGTACTACTCAGTATGCTGGGTTCTGGTCTACAGTGATGAGAAAACAGATGTGGTTCTTACCCTCCTAGTTTATTGTCTAGTGGAGAAGATAAACATTAAATAATTTTTATGTTATGTTTGTTTATTGATACAGTAGAGCCATAGTCAGTGTTTGATGATCATATGTATTTATCCACCTTCCAATTAGTTTGTCCTCCATGCTTAATTACTGCATAATAATTTTGAGGTCTAATGTAAATGGGTTTGAATAAACATTACTGTTCTTTTCCAATTGGTACAAATCATAAAGAAATGGTTTTCCATGCCACTTTTCAATAGTTTCATTGGTCTTGGTTGCCACACTAAAAAATTGAAGCAAGTATATGGTTAAGAAGGGAAGACCTTCCTGATTTAAGGGAGAGTAGGAATGCGAGAGATCTTTTATATATGTACCTAAGGAATTTGTACCAAGTTATTTATACGGGTTATTTGGAGGTGGGGAGTTGGGAGTGGAATACAAGGGTGCTTTATTGCATACAAAATTTTAAAGTGGTGGGATTGTAGGTGAATTTTACTTTTTTGTTGTATTTCAGTATTTTTTAAATTAAATTTAAACAGATAATAAGGTAGTGCTATATGTATCAGTATGAAAGGATATCCAAGATATTAAGCAGTGATGCATAGAAAAAGTTTTGAAAAAATTACTAAAGTGTTATGTGTTGCATGAGTTAATAAGACATTAACTTTGTTTCTTGCGTTTTTATATGGTTTGTACTTAACCTGTTACCCTTTTATTTTTATTATTTATTTATTTTAAGATTTTTATTTATTTATTGGACAGAGAGAGACACAGTGAGAGAGGGAACACCAGCAGGGGGAGTGGGAGAGGGAGAAGCAGGCTTCCTGCTGAGCAGGGAGCCCTATGCGGGGCTCGATCCCAGAACTCTGGGATCATGACCTGAGCCAAAGGCAGACGCTTAACGACTGAGCCACCCCGGCGCCCCATTATTTTATTTTAAAAAATATTTTAAGTAATTTCTGCACCCAGCGTGGGGCTCAAACTTACAACCCCAAGATCAAGAGTTGTATTCTCCACCGACTGAGACAGCCAGGTGCCCCACCTGTTACCCTTTTAAATTAATTTTCATTTTATCAACTGTCGTTTCAGTACTTGTCTTTGCTTCTCTCCCTCCTCTGTTTCCTAGCTCTTGTGTCTTTTTCTCCTTTTACTCCCTTAGTTTGGGTCTGAAAGAATACCCTCTGGTAGCTTTCTGAGATCTCTGCTCTTGTTTGTGTTAGGCTGGGTGTAAGAATCTAGGTTGAAAATCAGTTTTGCTCAGAACTTTGAAGCATATGTTAAAAGTCATATCTCCAACATACAAAGCAGTAAAGAATTTATAAAATGAACATGACCTAAGAAATTAAATGATTAGGGGCGCCTGTGTGGCTCAGTCGTTAAGCGTCTGCCTTTGGCTCAGGTCATGATCCCGGGCCCTGCATTGGGCTCCCTGCTCAGCAGGAAGCCTGCTTCTCCCTCTCCCACTCCCCCTGCTTGTGTTCCGTCTCTCGCTGTCTCTCTGTCTGTCAAATAAATAAATAAAATCTTAAAAAAAAATTAAATGATTGGAGCTACCTGTGTACCCTTTCACAGATTCTTTTATCTCCCACCACCACCCTGATTTTGGTATTTAATTATTCTCCTGCATCTCTTAGCATTTGTGCATTTTAATACAGTCTGTAGTATTATTTTATGTGTTTTTCAGCTTTACTTAAATGCTGTACTATATGTATTCTTTAGAAGCTTTTAAAATTCAACATAATGGAAAAATAAAGTCACAGTGTTTCTAAGATTTATTTACATTGGTATGTGTAGCTTTGGCACATTCGTTGTTCAGTGGTGTGTAGTGTCTTAATTTGTAAATATAATTCATTTGTCCATTCTTTTATTAATGGATTTAGAGGCATTTATTTACACTAACTCTTGGGGTGGACACTTTTCCAATACATCTTGATACATGGGTACGAGAATTTCTTTAGGGTATGTACTTAAAGTGGAGTTGCTGGGTTCATATATAGGCCTGCCTTCAACTATAATAAATACTGCCAAGTTATTCTCCAGGTTGTCTGTTGTTTATGCCAGTTATCAGTGTATGAAAGTTAGCATTGCCCCACATTCTTGCCAATATTCGGTGTAGTTAGTTAAATCTTAGCCATTCGCGTGGGTGGACTGTGGTATCTCGTTGTGGTTTTAATTTTTTTTTCCTGTTTACTTGTAAGGAGTTACCTATTTAGCTATACTTATTGCTATTCGTATTTCCTCTTCTGTGAATTGCTTTTTCTTATTTTTTAGTTGGGTTATTTGCCATTTTATTTTATCTAATCTTAGATTTTATTTTTAAGTAATCTCTACACCAACATGGGGCTTGAAGTCAGAACCCCAAGATCAAGATTTGCATGCTCTACTGACTGAGCCAACCAGGTGCCCCTTATTTGTCTTTTTCTTTACCATTTTTTTCTTTTTAAGATTTTATTTATTTATTTGAGAGTGAGAGAAAGAGAACACACATGAGTGCGGGGAGGGGTAGGGACAAGCAGACTCTGTGCGTGGGGCTCAGTCTCACCCTGAGATCATGACCTGAGCCGAAATCAAGAGTTGGCCACTTAACTAACTGAGCCTACCCAGGCTCTCTGACTTTTTCTTTTTCTTTTTTCTTTTTTTTTTTTCACCACCCCAACTTTTTTCTTTACCGTTTTTATGAAATTATGTATGTTAGACATGAAGCTTTTGCTGGTCATATACCTTAGAATTACCTTCTCTCCAGTTTATCTTTTCGTTTTTTATATTACCTTTATGCACTGAAGTTTTATATTTTTTGCAGTAAAAATTATAAATCTGACAATTGAAACAAAAATTTATTTAAATTCCTTTTACGATTTTGTGTATTTTGGGCCCATGCGCCTTCTTTTTATTAGTTTTATTTTTGGTGCACCTGGTTGGCTCAGTCAATTAAGTGTCCCACTCTGAACAGTTTAGGTCTTAATTTTAGGGTCGTGCATTCATGCCCCATGTTGGGTGTGGAGCCTGCTTAAAAAGAGAAAAAAAAAACCAAAGATTTTGTTTTTAAGTAATCTCTCTGACCAATGTGGGGCTGGAAGGTGAGCCAGCCAGGCGCCCTGTGGCCCATATGTCTTTAAAAACTGCTTTGTTGAAGTATAATTGACATACAATAAACTGCTCCTAGTTAAAATGTGCAATTTGATAAGCTTTGGCATATCCAAACACCCATGAAATCATCACCATAATCAAGATAATGAATATATCCATCACCCCTAGAAGTTCCTTCTTACTCCATTTCATTTCCTCTTTCTCTACCGTTTTTCCACCGTCACTCAGCTGTTGATCTGCTTTCTGTCTCTATAGATTAGATTGCATTTTTAAGAATTTTATATGAATAAAACTCTGCAGTGTCTTTGGCTTCTTTCATGTAGTGTAATTATTTTGAAATTCATTCAAGTGTATATTACTAGTTAATACATTTTATTTTTGGGTATTCATTGTATGGTTCGGTCATGATTTGCTCATTCACCTGTTGATAGACATTTGGCTTATTTCTAAGTTTTGGCTATTATAAAGTTGCTGTGAACATTTGTGTATAAGTCTTTGTGCGGGCAAATGCTTTCTCTTGGGTAAATACCTAGGTGGAATGGCTGGGTCACACGACAGGTTTTTCAGAGTAGTTGTATCATTTTACATTCCCACCAACAAACAATGTATGAGAATTTTAGTTTTCCACCTCCTGATCAACACTTGGCGTGGCCACTGTTTTCATTTTAGCCATTCTAAAATTAATGGTAGCTCTTTATAAGTGTTAATTTACATTTCCCTAATGACTTATTTTTATTTTATTTAAAGATTTATTCAGTTGAGAGCGAGAGAGCGAGCACAGGGCGGGTGCGGGGCAGGAGGAGAGGGGAGATGGTTAACTAACCACCCAGGCCCTCCTTTTTTTTTTTGGTAAGATTTATTTTTGAGAGAGAGAGAAAGATACCCCTCATGTGCGTGGGTGAGTGGGGAGAGGGGCAAAGGGAGAGGGAATGGGAGAGAGAATCTTCAGCAGACTCCCCACTGAGTGTGGAGCCTGACACGGCTTGATCTCACAACTTTGAGATCATGACTGGAGCTGAAATCGAGTTGGATGCTTAACTGACTGAGCCACCCAGGTGCCTCACTAATGACTTATTATGTTGAGTACTTTTTCACGTGCCTATTTGCCATCCTTATATCTTTTTTGGTGAAATATCTTTTCAAATCTTCTGCCCATTAAAAAAAATGGATTGTTTTCTTATTGTTGAGGTTTGAGAGAGGTGTGTGTGGATCTGTTTCTGGATATAAACCCTTCATTAGGTCTTGTGTGTGTGTGTGGTTTTTGTTTTTTGGGTTTTTTTTTTTTGTTTGTTTGTTTTTTTTAATGCTGAGGCTTAGATGGCAAAGAGTGGGCAGAATGGGGATGGTGATTTGTATCACTTGTAAGTTATACACATTCTGACTCTGGTTCACTTGGGACTGTCTGGAGGGAACACTCTTGGCCATGACACAGATTCCACTGTGGTGATGTGGCCAATGGGGAAAGCCTGAGGTCCTGTCTATCTGCTTATTATAGGGAGCAGATTACAAGGATGAACTGATGTGGGTGTCACACATTCTGGACAGAACTGTTGGTGAACTCGTGTGAGATACCATTAAGAACTACTAGGAAATACTGGGTGAGACAGGAAAGAAAAGTCCTACATAACTAGGTGGGCACACGAGCAGCCAAGCCATGATTAATTTCTATTAAGTCGATCCCTTCAATAACGACAGAGTTGATAGGGTCAGCAGAAACAATGGAATCGAATATGTTCTTTGCAAAAATATCCTCCTAGGCCTTGGCTTTTCTTTTTATTCTCTTAACAGTATCTCTTGAAGAACACAAGTTCTTAATTTTGATAAAGTTCAGTCTATCAGCTTTTTCTTCTATGAATTATGGTTTTCACTTTATATGTAAGAAATCTGCCTGTCTCAAGACTACAAAGAATTTCTTCTATGTTCTCTTCCAGAAATTTGTTTGAGGTTTTACATTTAGATCTATGATCCATTTGGAGCTAATTTTTGTATATTGTATGTGGGGTGGGTGGAAGTTTTTTGTGTTTTTTAAATGAATATATAAATGTTCCATATCTTTTGTTGGAAAGACTGCATTCTCATTGAATTAAGAAATTGCCTTTGCACCTTGTTGAAAATCAATTAGCCATATGTATGTAGGTGTGTTTCTGGACTCTGTTCTGTTCATTGATCTATTTGTCTACCCTGATGCCATTATCATATTCTTGTGTTGTTTTTCAGACAGAAAATATAATATGAAAGCAATATTGCACATAGAGACAGGAAGTAGAATGGTGGTTTCCAGGGGACTGAAGGGAGGGCGTAATAGGGAGTTACTGTTTAATGGGTTCAGTTTCAGTTTTGCAAGTTGAAAAGAATTCTGTGGATGGATGTTGGTAATGGTGGCACAACAACATAAATATACTTAATGCCATAGAACTGTACTTTTAAAAGTGGTTAAGACGATAAATTTTGTTAGGTCTTTTTTTTTTTAACTATAATCTTTTATTAAAAGCTATATTGTACAATGTCCAGGGCAAAATGAATACCCAGTTTCAAGTGACTGATTTTAAAATAATCAAGACCCAGAGAGGTTAGCTGGCAAATGATGAGAGTAAGAGGTTTGAATGCACAGCCGCAGGGCGTATTATTTCACTATATTACACAGCTACGTCTGAATTGTAATACTTTTCCCTAGTGTGGGAAAACTTGAATTTTAAAATCTCCAAACTTAGGAAGTATTCTAGATCAATCCTTTTAGTAATAATGACTCACTAAAGCAGAAATGGGGGATATTTGAATTTATCCTCTTCTCCTCATCTTCCTGTTGCATGCTCACCCACTTAATGTTTCTTGAGTTGCTAATCGAAAATCTCAAGACATAAAGTTGACTCTTTTTTGGGGTGTTTTTTTAAATTGTAGTGAATTATGCATAATATAAAATTTACAATTTTAAGCATTTTTTAGTATACATTCACTGGTGTTAAGTATATTCCACTGATATGAAACCATCACCACCATTCATATCCAGAACATTTTCATCTTCCCAAACCAAAACTCTGAACCCATTAGACACTAATTCCCCATTCCTCCCTCTCCCCAGCCTCTGACAACCATAACTTCTGTCTCTAAGAATTTGACTATGCTACCACATATGAGTGGAAACCTACATTTTTGTCTCTTTATGATTTGCTAATTTTACTTAGCATAATGTCTTCAAGATTCATTTATGTTGTAGCATGTGTCAAATTTCCTTCTTTTTTTTTTTAAAGATTTTATTTATTTATCAGAGAGAGAGCGAGCACAAGCAGGGGGAGCAGCAGGCAGAGAAGGCAGAAGGAGAAGCAGGTTCCCTGCTGAGCAAGGAGACCAGTGTGGGACTCGATCCCAGGACCCTGGGATCATGACCTGAGCTGAAGGCAGACGTTTAAGCAACTGAGCCACCCTGGTGTCCCTCAAATTTCCTTTTTTAAAAAAGATTTATTTATTTGTTTTAGAGAGAGTGAGGGTAGGGGCAAAAGCAGAGGGAGAGAGAAACGCAAGCAGATTCTGCACTTAGCACAGAGCCTGACGTGGGGTTCAGTCTCACAACTCTGAGATCATAACCTGAGCCGAAACCAAGAGTCAGACACTTAACCAACTGAGCCACCTAGGTGCCCCAAGTTTCCTTTCATTTTTAAGGCTGAGTAATATTCCATTGTGTGTTCATACTACAATTTGTTTGTTCATTCATACATTGATGGATTCTTGGGTTGCTTCCACCTTTTTTCTTTTGTAAATAGTGTTGCTGTGAACATGGGTACAAATACCTCATCAGGTCCCTGCTTTTATTGTTTTGGGTGTATATCCAGAAGTGGATACTGGATCATATGGTGATAGTTTAGTTTTTGGAGGAACCACCATGACATTTTCCACAATGGCTGCACCATTTTAAATTCCCACCGGCAACACACAGGCGTTCCACATTCCCCATTTCCTTGCCAGTGCTTGTTACTTTTTGGTTTTGGTTTGTTTTGGTTTTTGATAATAGCCATCCTAATGGGTTGGCTATTATCAAGTGCCAAGTGGTTATCTCATTGTGATTTTGATTTGCATTTTTTAAAAGATTTTATTTATTTATTTATTTATTTATTTATTTATTTATTCAAAGAGAGAGAGCACAAGTGTAGGGGAAGGGCAGAGGGAGAGGGAGAAAGAGTATCTCAAGGAGACTCAGCACTGAGCATGGAGCCTGATACACGGCTCGATCTCACAACCCTGAGATTATGACCTGGGCCGAAACCAAGAGTTGGGACGCTTAACCAACTGAGCTGGCCAGGTGTCCCTGATTTGTATTTCTTCTTTTAAAAATATAAGAAAAGGTTTATTTATTTATTTTAGAGAGCTCACCGGGCATGCATGAGGAGGGGAGGGGCAGAGAGAGAGGGAGGAGAATCTCAGGCTGACTGCCCCGCTGAGTGTGAAGCCCAGTGCAGGGCTCAATCTCATGACCCGTGAGATCATGACCTGAGCTGAAATCATGAGGCACTCAACTGACTGAGCCACCCAGGCGTGCATTTGCATTTCTTAGTTAGTGATGTTAAGCATGTTTTTATGTGCTTTTTTAGCTATTTGTGTATCATCTTTGGAGAAATGCCTATTCAGATCCTTTCCCCACTTTTATTTGGGTTGTTTTTTATTGTTCAATTCAGTTCTTCTTTATGTATTCTGGATCTCAATCCCTTAACAAATACATGGTGTGCAAATATTTTCTCCTGTTTTTGGGTTGCCTTTTTAGCATGTTGATAGTGTCCTTTGGTGTATAAAAGTTTTAAGTTTTGATTTGTTCTTACTTTTGTCACCCATGCTTTTTGTATCTTACTCAAGAAATCATTGTCAAATCCAATGTTATGAAGCTTTTCCCCTATGTTTTCCTCTAAGATTTTTTAGCTCTTAGATCTGTATTGAGTTAATTTTTGTGTATGGTATAGGGTAAGAGTCTAATTAATTCTTTTGCATATGGATACCTAATTTTCTTAGCACTGTTTATGGAGAAGATTACCCTTTCTCTCATTGAATGGTCTTGGCACCCTTGTGAAAACTCATTGATTATACATGTAAGGGTTTATTTCTGGGTTCTGTATTCCATTGGTTTTTATGTCTGTCTTCATGCCAGTATACACTGCTTCGATTACTGTGGCATTGTAGTAAATTTTGAAATCAGGAAATAGTGAGATCTATAACTTTGTTCTTCTTTTCAAGATTGTTTTGGCAATTCAGGGTCCCTTGAGATTCCATAACACTGTTAGGATGGATTTTTCTCTCTCTCTTTTTTTAAGATTTTGTTTATTCATTTGACGGAGGGAGAGCCAGCGAGAGAGGGAACACAAGCAGGGGGAATGGGAGAGGAAGAAGCAGGCTCCCAGCAGAGCAGGGAACCCGAGGCGGGGCTTGATTCCAGGACCCTGGGATCACTCCCTGAGCCAAAGGCAGATGCTTTACAACCGAGCCACCCAGGCACCCCAGGATGGATTTTTCTGTTTCTGCAAAAAACAGTAATTGAGATTTTGACAGGGATTGCATTGAATCTGTAGATTGCTTTGGGTAGCATTGGAATCTTAACAATAGTAAGTCTTTCAGTCTGTGGACATTTCTGTGTCATATCTTTCCACTTATTTGTGTCTTCTTTCATTTCTTTCAGCAAAGTTTTGTAGTTTTCATTGTGCAAGTCTCTTTGGTTAAGTTTATTCCTAACTATATTTTTGATGTTACTATAAATGGAATAGTGAACTTCCTTTTCAGATTATTCATTGTTAGTGTATAAAAATCAGCTGATTTTTGTGTGTTAATTTTGTATCCTGCAAGTTTGCTGAATTTGTTTATTCTCATTGTTTATTTTTAATGTGGAATCTTTATCATTTTCTACATATACAGCATATCACGTTATTTACAAACAGTGGTACTTCTACTTTCTCTCAAATTTGGGTGCCTTTTATTTCTTTTTCTTGCCTAATTGCTCTCACTGGAACTTCCAGTACTGTGTTGAATAGAAGTGGTGAAAGTGGGCATTTTGTTTTTTAAAGATTTTATTTATTTATTTGCCAGAGAGAGAGAATACAAGCAGGGGGAGTGGCAGGGGGAGGGAGAACCAGGCTTCCCACTGAGCAAGGAGCCCAGTGTGGGACTCAATCCCAGGACCCTGGGATCATGACCTGAGCTGAAGGCAGATGCTTAACCAACTGAGTCACTTGCGTGTCCCTTTTTTCCTGATCTTCAAGGAAAGGCTTACAGTCTCACCATTGAGTATAGTGTTAGCTGTGGGTTTTTCATCTGTGGATCTATATTACATTGAGATAGTTTTCTTCTATTCCTTGTTTGTTGACTGTTTTTTATCTTGAAAAATTGAATTTTTCAAATGTCCTTTCTGCGTTAGTTGAAGTGATCTTGTAAGAGTTTTTCCCTTTATTCTGTTAATGCAGTTATTGCATTGATTGTCATATGCTGAACCATCCTTGCATTCCAGGAATAAATCCCACTTGGTCATGGTACCTAATCCATTTTAACATGCCATTGATATTAGTTTACTAGTATTTTGTTGATTTTTTTAAAAATCAGTGCTTATAAGGGATATTGATACATAGTTTTCTTGTAGTCTTTGTTTAGCTTTGGTATCAGAATAATGTTGGTCTCATAGAATGATTTAGAGAGTGTTTCCTTCTCTGATTTTTTTTGAAGATTAAAGTTATCTGTTGGAGCTATCCTCATCCAAGCTCTCTTCTTTACTGTTCTTGATAACTCAGATGAAGATACCTTAGAGATGCTATGGTAATTTTTAAGATGATCTCTTTAAAAAAAATACATGAAAATTGTATTCAACTTCACCAGTAATGAAAGGATTGTAAATTGAGTAAACACAGTAATTGTATTTGCCCTATCCGGTTAACACTCAAAAGTTGTATTTAGATTGTAATATACAGTAATTTTAACAGCTTCCAATCTGTCACTGTCTTAACACTAATAATAGAAATGTAAATTGGAACAAATTTTGTGGAGCAGAATTTGGCACTATGTGAAGCATTAAAAATAATGCATCCTTTGACCCAGCAATTCCATTTATAGGATATTATCCTGAGAAAATTGTCATGGATACATGGAAGAAGTTAAAGCAGTGCTTTCAACATTATAATAATGCAAAGTTAAAGCCATAATGTCCAGAAACAGAGAATTCGGTAATTGTGGTACACACCCAAGGCTGTGCAGCTATAACATACTGATGTGGGAGAAAATTTTACAAAACAGTGTGTAGTATAATTCCACTAAAATGCTTCTATTTAGGCATTATAAAAACCTCTCAAACTTAATATTACTTGTTAACAGTGGTCTGTTACCTGGGTGGTAGTATGGATTCTTGATATTTTTATTTCTACTTCTCCATCTTTCTATTTTTTAAACAGTAAGTGATACTAGTTTTATGACAAAAACAATAAAAGGTATTCTATTAGAATTCAAAATGAAATGATGCAAGAAAGTATAGTTAAATCTTATGGCAGAATTAGTCTCTAAAAATAATCTTGGTAGGCAGGAATGATGGACTGAATCCAGTGAAATTTAATCAGGATGGATGAATTAGGTAGATATGATAGAGTAATAAGTCATATTTCTGGGTTTGAAAAACCAACTATAACCAGTATGAAAAGGGTGAGGTGGGGCCCAATAGTAACATATGTGAAAGACTTAAAGGTTTTAGTTGACTTTACCCACCTTTGTGTGAGCAGCCAGCCTTATTCCTCCCCTTCCATTTCATTTCACACCCAGCTTAGTCTCTTCATGGGAAACCTCCAGTGTTTACTCACCAAGTGATGTTAAGTCTTGTCACCATATGACCCCATTTGTTTTAGTCATTACTGACTTTGTTCAACGTTGCTGTCTATTTGGAGTCCTCCTGTTCCTCTTACTTTTGCTTTTTCAAACTTGACCCATACTTCAGAAAACGAACTTAGTCTTGCTGGAAGCCTGTTTGTCATGGTGCAGTCACATTTTACTCAAATTCATTTAATTCTGGTAATTTTGATGTGTGGAGAAATTAAAATCAATAAGATTTCTCACTTTATGTGCAAAATTTGAAATAATGCAAATCTTCTTCTATTATTGAAAGTTACATAATTTCCTTTTGCCGTAGGACATGTAGCTTTAACGATAAATACCAGATACCTTTTTTCATTTCTTTGTGAACCACCGGTATGTGGGGTGTCAGTCAGCACCATTGCCGCAAAACCTTCCCAGAAGCAGTCACTTTAATGGTACTACTTGCTGCAAAATATTAAAGATAATGCATAGGGGAAAAAAGCAGAATTTAAAAGCGCACTTGAAATAGTTGTAGAATTGTGCATGCTGTGAAGACCTGAAGTAAAGCGATGAAATGTGGGTTCTGGAGCCACATGACCCTGAATTCAAATTTAAATCCTGAATCCAGCAGTTACTTATTCTGGGTGACTTTGCAAATAACTTAAGCTCTCTGTGTCTTTGTTTTTTCTTTACAAAAAAAAAAAAAAAAGAAAAGATTTTATTTTAAGTAATGTCTGCACCCACCATGGGGCTTGAACTTACAACCCCTAGATCAAGACTTGCATGTTCTACCAACTGAGCCAACCAGGGTCCCCTTTGTTTCCTCATTTTTAAAATGGGCTGGTGATAAATCACCTAGTTCACAGGGTTATTGTAAATTGTGTTAGTAGCATGTAAAGCTCCTAGGAGAATGCCTAGCTTATACTGTGTGCTCAAAAATACTATGCGTATTCAATTGGGAATATTAGTCTTGAACCATTTGAGTTTTACTTATTATTTTTTAATGGCAGTTTTTAAAAGATTTATTTATTTGAGAGAGAGCATGCACACACGTGTGAGAGCAGGGGGAGGAGCAGAGGGAGAGGGAGAGAATCTCAGACAGACTCCCTGCTAAGTGTGGAGCCCTACCCAGGGCTCAATCCCAAGACCTTGAGATCACAACCTGAGCTGAAATCAAGAGTTGGATACTTCGCTTAACTGATTGAGCCACCTAGGCACCCCACCATTTGAGTTTTAAATTGCGATACATCTCAACATAAAATATGACCGTTCTGTAAAATGCTCCCTCTTTGGGGCTCCTGGCTGGCTCAGTTGGAAGAGCATGTGACTCTTGATCTTAGGGTCGTGAGTTTGAGCATGTTGGGTATAAAGGTTACTGTGAATAAATATATAAACTTAAGAAAAAAGAAATGCTCCCTCTTTGATGGTTTTGGAAAATAGCATGCCGCCCATCACTTTGAAACCATGTAGTGAGGAATATAGATAGAATTTGGACAAGGGGAGGGGCACCTGAGTGACTAGTCGGTTAAGCATCTGCCTTTGGCTCAAGTCATCATCCCAGATTCCTGGGATCGGAGCCCTGCATTGGGCTCCCTGCTCAGTGGGGAGTCTGCTTTTCCCTCTCCCTCTGCTGCTCCCCCACTTGTACTCACTCTGTCTCTCAAATAAATAAATAAAATCTTAAAAAAAAAAAAAAGAATTCGGATGAGGGGAGATATTTTTTCCTCCTAATCGTAAACCTAGTAATGTTCATTAAAATTTGGGAAGTTTAGAAAAATATAAAGACAACACAAAATTGTTCATACGCTATTACTATTCCAGTGCTAACTATATTAGCATTTTAGTTGAGTTCCTTCTAGGTTTTTTTCCTGTGCATTACTTTTTTTTTTTTCAATGTACAAATATGTTGTGATTATAACACATATACAGAGGGGTGCCTGGGTGGCTCAGTTGGTTGAGCTCTGCCTTTGGCTCAGGTCATGATCCTGGAGTCCTGGGACTGAGCCCCACAAGCCTTATGTTGGGCTCCCTGCTCAGCAGGGAGTCTGCTTCTCCTTCTCTCTCTGCTCCTCCTTCTGCTGCTCGTGCTCTCTAGCTCACTCACTCTCTCAAATAAATAAATAAAATCTTTAAAACACACACACACATATACAGAACTGGAGGGTATTCAGCCTAGAGAAGTAAACCATTGTAGAAGTCCAGGTGAGTCCATAGTAAACTATGTTGGGGGCCTGGTCACGGTCACTGACTACAGAAATACAGTATAGGGGTAGGAAACAAAGGTATTTCTGAGGTTAAATCAACAAACTTTGGGGCAGTGATGTCAAAGATATATATTTTTTTTATTTAGCTCTCGCTCCTGAAAAAAGAGGCAGATGGAACATAGGAGGAAGAGCGTATTTGCTGGGGAAGATGTTTGTTTTGCACATGTTGAGTTTGAGAATTAAGGACATTCAGATGGAAATGTCTAATAGGCAGTTGAGGTATATAACAAAGACTTGAGGTAATCTGCCTGGAATATGAATGAGAGCACCCCAGTAAAAATGTTTAAAATTAATGAAGATGGTATCTGTAGAGACATAAACGTATTTGACCTCTCAGTATACCTTGATCTAAAAGGGCGAGTACTCAGCATAGTATTGCCACAGAGTAGGCCTTTCTGGAATAAATGAGTTAACTGAAACAAAGAGAGGAGCCATTAATTTAGTCTCTTGTAGAATCCTAATGAACTTGAGGGAGTCATATTTATTTATTTTTTTAGATTATTTATTTGAGAGAGAGAGAGAGTAGAAGCAGGGGGGAGGGGCAGAGGGAGAGGGAGAAGCAGACTCCCTGCTGAACAGGGAGCCTGATGCGAGGCTCAATCCTGGGACCCTGAGATCATGACCCGAGCCAAAGGCAGATGCTTAACCAACTGAGCCATCCAAGTGCCCCAGAGTCATATTTATTATTTATCTTCCCTTTCTCTTTTCAGTTTTGTTGGTGTCTAAAATTTAAATTTCTGAGGAGGAATAAGACCTCTATTTTTCTTTACTGCTTCTGGTGGAATGTTATTTGGATGGCTGTAATTCATTTAACTTAATCTTGAATTTTTTAAAAAAGGCGATAGTGTGGAAGATTGTTCCAGTGATTCTTCAAGTGCTCAGAGTATGTCATAATGGATATGTTAAAGGAGACCTATTAAATTGGACTAACACATGAAGGTGAAAATATTCAGGAATATAAAAATATATAAATCAGTATAGGGCAAGCTGTAAACATAAATACCCCTGTGGTATTGAACCTTTGAAATTGTGTAACTTGTAGAAGTCTTAATGGAATGTCTGTGTCAGAAGATACTAGATTGATATCAGGAGCATTCTGAGTGGGAAAGTAGCTGGAAAGACCCACCTCATCTGTATGCACTGTGCCCTTCTCTTTGTATACTTCAGGCAGCAGTTGATAAATTTTCATGTGTGGTTTCAACTGTCAGACTGTGTTGACTCATTCTGAAAGCTCCATGAAAATAGACCCCCCATGTCTTTTTCCCCAGCAGGTAGCAGTGTAGGTTAGAGTAGACTCTCTGTAAATATTCATCCAGTGAATAAAATGGTGAATGGATCAGCAAACATTTAGTGAGACTTGAGAATGTTCTGTGGTGGTGGATTTGGATGGAGAATTGTTAGGCTTGTAAAGATTGATAACGCATAATATCTGACGTCAGGGAGTATAAAATCTGGTATTGAGTATAAATTTGTGAAGTTCTCTGGTTTTAGATTAACCAGTGGAGACAATAAGTAATTTGCTGACCTGAAACAGACTTTGTTTCTAACAAAGATTTTAATAAATTTCTTAAGAGAGATTGTGCAAACTCTTATTTATATAACAGATAAGCACATATTCTGTATTCCTTCTCTGTACTCATTTAGCTGCAAAAAGGATTGTTACAGGGTGAGTTTAATGATCCTCTCTTACTAAGTTTTTTTTATTATAATTTGGGGTTTGATTAAATGAGGACATAATGCTCTTCTGAAAATATAGAAGGAGTTCACATCTCTGGTGTGGTACGGCAGTAAGATACTTAATTGAATTGATATACAAAATAAATGGCTTGATCATTCAGGTATGCAAAGACCAGATAATCCAGTGTGTTAGCTAAGAGTTTTTACTGTATGTGGTGTAATTGTTGATCATGTATTTCCTTTAAGGTTCTTTTTTTTTTTTTAAGTAGTCAAGACTATTCTTAATTATCAGAACTGATACAGGAACTGTTAGTTTGGAAACTAAAGCTGCAGAAAATGCAGTGGAATCCTGTAATGCTGCCACAGCTATTTATAGTTCTTCAGGCAGAAAAATTAAAGACAAGAAGTTAGGACCTTTTGAAGAAATTATCCCCGGGGTGGGGGGTTGGTAATGAATTCAAATCACATGTAATTCACTCAAGATAAAGGTACCCTCTGAAAATAAGACTTTCCTATAGAAGGAGTCCCAATTAGAGTTAGGACTAGCCCAGTCAGAATGTGTGTTCTAGAGGAAAAAGTTGCATCCTGCCTGTGCATAATTCAAGTGGTAACCTAACTAGATATATCAGTTGACCATAAGCAAAACCTAATCACTTGTTATAAGGAAGATATATATTAATAGAAGAGAGTACAACTCTGTGGAACCTACAGAATCCCCAAACAAGAATTTAGTAGTGGTTTTCTAGCATTGTCTAGAGAGAACATAAGCCAGCTTTCCACCATCATTTGAACAAATTCTTTGTGTTGGACACATGTAGTTTTATCAGGCTTGATTGTATTCCATTTTCCTTTGTTCTAGATTCCATACTCACCAGATACTGTCTTAGATAACCACAATATGGATAATGGGGTACTCTGGGTAGTAATATGACTATCCCCTGTTATAAAGCTATTATAAAATAATAATATAATCCCCTATTATAAAATTGGCATTTGGCCCATATGTTAATTTTTAAAAAGAAACTTAGTTAAAAATACACATATAACATCATTGTTTCATATATTGGTTAGTGTAAATCAAACCTAATCAGTTCTGTGTATGCAGGGGAAAAAATGGATTTTATGGAGTTACAGAGCTAAGGGTCATATTCAGGAATAAGTCTCTTTTTGTAGAATACAAGGATCATAGTCTTATTCTTGGATACCCAGTGCTTGGCACATGGTTGGGGCTCAATTTAATGTATTGATGAAACTCATTATTGAATTTCAGAGATCAAAACCCCAGACCTCTAGTGAGAACAGCTATACACATTTTATGGTTTTACTCTTAGATTTATTCTCATGTCAGAAGAGCAGTTCTGGCCTTTCTTTAACTCAGCAGAATCAATTCATTAAGTGATGAAAATAGAATCCTCTAAACAAACCAGAGCCTAAAAAGGCAAATAAAAGGTGTATGCATTTATTAGAAAAAAGGGGAGGGACCGACTGTGCATTTGAGAACAAAGACAGTCTGTTTAATTGTTTTTACAGTTTAATTAATACTTTAATTTTATTTTTTTAGACCTTATTGCAATATGCAAGCAACAAGAATGCCTCAGAACATATGGTGTATCTTCTGGAGGTATATCGACTTGCCATCCAAAGCTTTGCCAGTGCACGCCCATATTTAACTACTGAATGTGAAGATGTCCTCTTAGTGCTTGGCAGATTAGTACTGTAAGTTTAAGTACTTAAGTCACTGTTAAAATTGAATACCTTAGGTTGTAATGTTTGCCTGACTTCTCTTTACTATGACATCACATTATTCAGAGCACCATTAAAGTCATACCTTTGAATGAAACTTCTTTTGCCCTGAGTCTTCATACTCTGGTTCCCAGGAGATTAAGTACAAGTGAAGCTCCAGCCAAACAACATAATGAACATAATCTCTGATTGCCTCCAGAGTTTCTTCTTACTCAGGCTTAGTATTCAAGAATTATCTATTTTCTTTCTGTCCTTAGGTATAGATCAATGTAAGTAACAAGAGTATCTGAAAACTGTAGTGGTCTTTGAGGATCACTCTGAGGGGAAACACTATGAAATTCTGCAGTTGAATTATATTATTTGAGCTAAGAATAATTTTACTAGGAGAAAATATCAGGGTATATAGAAGATTACCACCCTGAGTCCATGATAATTTAGCTGCTGTTTTAATATTTGGCTGCCTGGTAGCAGATAAAATTATACCTTTAATGTAATTTTCATCTGCAAATTGAAAAGGTACAACAGCTACTCAGTTTTTAGATTGGTTTACCTTACAGATTGTTTGGGAGGATAACTTCTAGTCGGGGTGGTCTTGATATGTTAGAGGTAAAGAAATGGCCTTGCCAGTCTGTTCCTCTGCAAGTGACAAGAACCTACATAGATGACCTGTTACATATATTTATCTTTTTATCAGCTGAATTGACAATAGCATGAGCTCCTGTTTTTGTCTTGTGGAATCAGAAAGGTTCCTGTTTGGGTACCCTCCTATAACCCTAATAAACTAAATAAAACTGCTTGGGATATGGTTTCTAAAAGGAATGTATCATAACCAAATGTTTTAAAGCCACAGTGTAATTATAAAGCCTCCTGGTTTTTCTTTTTTCTCTTTTTTAAAGTTGAAAAGCCAATATAACTATGTTGAAGAAAATTTTAAAGAGTAAGAAACAAATTTTAAATAGTCTAAACAAATGTAAAATGTGTATTCAGTATCATTGTCATACTGTATTTGATTATGCTTATAACCACAGTTACATACTGACTTCATTATTTTACATTATAGGAGTTGTTTTGAATTACTGCTTTCAGTGTCTGAAAGTGAACTGCCATGTGAAGTCTGGGTACTCTTCCTTCAGTCTCTACAGGTGAGTTGATTTAGTTTGAAAAAAGGTCTCTGTTTAGAAATCCAAGACACCTAGTTAATTTCTCCCAGCAAACTAAAGTGGAAAACTTGAAAGAAAAACAAGTATATTGTATATTGTTATTAAGTTTATGAAATTTTGAGAAAGAGGTCTTCCAAATGAAGTGGTGTGTTAAAAATTGTTTTTGTCTTTCGTGGTTTTGTTAGCCTTTATATAGCTTAGGAATCAGTACAAGTTTTCATTACTCAAAAACAAAGTTTAAAAACAAAAACAAAGTTTTATACAGAATAAAGCTATTAAAAATGTAAAGTTGTATGTGATTATAAGGTAGCAGTATTTGGATCATTCTAAGTACACTTATCTGTTAATTTTCACCCTAACACTTCAGGGATTGTGTCTAGCATAAGTCTCTCAGACAACCAAAATAGTCATCATAGATTCTGTTCATTTATTTTACTTACAGGAGAGCTACATTGGCTCTCATATTGGCTTGATTATCAGGTGAGCACATCAGAAAGTAGCAAGTTCTGGAGGATAGAGTAGGATAGGAGGAAAATACAACAGGTGGCAAATTTGTGAGTTATGGACAGAGATAGAAAAACAGTTTTAAAAAATAGACACAATAGTAATAGCTGTCGTTTGTTATCACTGTCATTCGTTATCACCGTATACTAAGTACTGCTCTACTCTTTTATGTTTTTTGTGTCTTGTAATCTAATTACAAACCTTATAATGTAGGGATCATTTGAATCTCCATTTACAAACAGGGAGACAGGCATAGAGAATGTTAATTAGCTTGCCTAAAGTTACACGCAGATTTATACCCAGAGCTAGCTTTTTGCCAGCTGCTCTTCGAGGACGCAAACTCTATAGTAGTCTGGACCTGTTTGATGTAGGCACAAGTAATGATTTGCATATTAACAGACATACTTCATTATCTGGAAATTTCTTTCCTCTGGGATATATAACCCAAAATGAAATGATGATAATGTTAATCTTTTTCTTTTTGGGGAAAAGAGAATTTTTTTTGGTCGTGTCCTTGGCCTTTTTTAATCCCTGTAATGTGATCCTAATTCCTCACATATACATACAGCTGCTAAAATCATCTTTCATAAATAACACACTGATATTGTCACACTGTGTTTTGAGGCCTGCCAGTGGTTTTGTCCTGGCATACAACAGTCTACAAGGGTAAATCTCATAATCCTTGTTTGGGTTGTTACTATTATTTATAATAGTATTCTTTGTAGAGAGAATACTGTCTTATTTCTTTATTATTTCTTAGATTGTATGCCTGCATAAAATATTTGCCTTTTCCCTTTACCTGTGTAACTTTTCCCACTATTTATCATACAGGATATACTTTTGAATATGTGTTCAATAAAATAAATGCAGTAGAGGTACAAATAAATGTAAGACATGGTCCCTGTTGAAATCTAAAAGGTAAAACTCTGAAGTTTTCTTATTTTAGTGATAAATGGACAAGGCAGCAGATAGTTTTGAGGAAAGTTATGGTAAGAGAATAGTTTTATCGGAGCAGGCCCCAGAGAGAACACTCATTCACTGTTTTCAGTTTGTATAACCCTTCCAGATCTTTTGCCTGTGGATCTGAAAATATGCCCTGAAGTGTATTTTCTAATAACAAAAATGAGATCCTGTTTTTTTACAACTTTTTTAAACCTAATTTTATCACAGATGTATGTCTAAGTTTTGGAAATTGGAATGCCACTTTCTTTGTCAAATCTAAATTCTAAATCCTTTCTCTGCAGAAGGTAACTCAGCATATTGGGAGTGCATGTGTTAAAAACCTACAACTTTGACATTAAAATTAAGGGGAAAATGAATTTTATTTCTTATATTTCACTTAAGTGAAATATAAAATTATATTCTTAGGTCTGTGAACATCATTAACATATATTTTCCAAAGAATATTGCTATAAATGGAAGCTTATATTTCTTGAGAATTTCAGCATTCTAAAATAAGAGAAAACATTAAAATTTCAGAATATGGGAACAACCAATAATCCTCATTAGTAATACAGGACAGTGGAGACATATACTTAATCATTCATGTCAAGTTAAATTTCTGACCCCTTTCTCCTGACCCTTTGTGTACATAAATATTTTAAAGAACAAACTATTGGCAGTTACATTTTGTTTTCTGAAGAGAGAGAATGATAGCTAATAACCAAGGCTTTCCATGACATTTTATATAGAACCACTTTTCATTTAAAAAGTAATTTGATAGAAGAATTCAAACAATGAAAAAATGCATCAGCTGGCCTCATTAAGTAATATTTCTATTAGAAAGAATAGATGAGAACTGTAGAATCCTTTAAAAGAAAGCTGTACAATGGCCTTAAAATAATTTAGTAATATGAGGTTGTAAATTGAATTGTGGTGATAAATTTTACCTAAGAGAATTTAGGAAGACATTTTAAAGGTGCCCTTTAATTTAGTGAAAACAACATTGTTTCATTTTTTAAAGAAGATAGTAACAGTTCACAAAGCTTTGAGGATAGTTTTTTTTCCCTCTGCCTATTTCTTTTTAGGAAATGCAAGATGATAGTTCCTTTTGTAGATGTTCAGATACATTTAAAAGGCAAAACTATTTTTTATATTGCTTATTAGCCTGTTTTCTGGATGTGCTGTTTTTGCTTTAGGAGTCACATGATGCATTATTGGAATTTGGGAATAATAACCTACAAATATTGGTTCATGTTACGAAGGAAGGGGTGTGGAAAAACCCAGTTCTTCTTAAAATTCTGTCTCAACAGCCAGTAGAAACAGAAGAAGGTAAGCCTTAAAACTTTACTAACTATATTGAAGGCAGATTTAGATCTAAGAGAATTAGAATTCATTAATGAGTTAAAATTTTGTGAATATCACCTGTGTATCTATACCCAGTCTATTCTTCTTTGAATAGTAAAAACTAACCATTAGCATTTAATGTTTTGCCTAAGTATTCTGCATTTTTAGGTAGTGTTTTAAATATTCCTTGCACTTACTTAAAAATGTTGCATTGAGTAACAGTGGTCATATAAAGTTCCTGAGATGCAAATAAATAATCTTTTTCTAGTGTTCGGTATGTGGTAGAGCTTTCCTCATATGTCGTTCACTGGTTACTACAACTAAGGACCATGAAAAAAATTGCTTTTTTATTTTAAACTTATGAAGTATTGGAATTTAGCATTTTGTAGAGAAATGCAAAGAATGAAAATTTTTATTTGCAAAATTATCAGTTTAATACCAGAAGATTTGTGGATTTAAATTGATATTTACATTTTAGGCACAAAAAATTATCTCATTTGATACCACCAGTTGTGATTTCATTTGCTTTAAGTAGAAAATTAAAAGGATCACATTCTGTTAAGTATGTTTCTGGAATAAAAATGAGGTTCAGAAGAGTTTTTATACTTTTGGTATGTCTTTAGTTTAGGTCTTAAGCAGACCATTTGAATATTGATCCCTTAAAATATTCCAGTTAGATTATTCATTCCTCAAGTTTGATAACCTACTACATACACGCTGTTTGGTTTTTCTGTATAGTGAGAAGACTGGCAATAAAGGTACTTAGAGTTTCCTCTTGGTTCCTTTTCTCTGCCAATTCTGCTTATTAGTCACACTGGTGAGGGGGAGAAAAGAATAAGAGAAAGAGCTGTTAAATAGAAGAAGGTTGGTTTTATTGTTTTCTGTTGAGGTTCCCAGTACATGTCATCCCTTTGTAGATATAGGCATATGGAGCCTAAAATATCACTTTTCTTATTAATAAAAGTTGCTTAGAGGACAGAGCCTAATAGTTTCAGAAGAATCCCAGAATTAGGCAGATCTCAGTCCAGATGGGGCTTGACTAGGGCCAAGAAGAATACTTACTCTCTTATTCTCTATAGGCAGGCCTAAGCCCAAGAGGGGAAAGGTGGATTGGCGTTAAATGTCCGCACTTTATTTTTTCTTGATGTACTAATCCAGTACATCACCCCACCTCAGGAATTAACAGTACTTAATTTCTTTTCATATAGAAAAAAATCAAGAAATGGGGAGAAGCACTGTTCTCCTAATGTCTTGTGATATCCTGTCTATTCAGTAAAGATTATAATTAAGTACCCACTATCTACAAGACTCTGAATGGGTACAGAACACCTACATATCTAAGGAATTACTCTGTGAACTGCCATATATGTGGAGGACAGCCTGTATAGTCTGCCTGCTTTCTCAGTTGGCCCTCACCCTAATGTCTGGTTAGGAGATTAGGAAGATTCCTTTATGGCTCCACTGCCCTTGTAGCCCAGGTAGTAACATATATTCGAAACTAGAAAGCAGTGACTGTCATCTCATTGATTGTCCTGTCTTCAATGATATACTAATCAGAAGCATAAAAGTACACATTTTTTAGCCTCCAAGGAACTCAGTAAATGCTTTTGTTTATTTATTTATTTTTTTTGGATTAAAAAAAAGATTTGTATTTCTCCTGAGGTGCCTGGGTGGTGCAGTTGGTTAAGCTTCCAACTCTTGGTTTTGGCTCAGATCATTATCTCACAGTGGTGGGTTCGAGCCCTGCATTGGGCTCCATGCTCAGAGTGGAGTCTGCTTGAGGTTCTCTCTCCTTCTCTTTGCCCCCCCCCCTGCCCCGCATTCTCTCTCTCCCTCCTGCCCTGCCTCCCTCACCGGAATGAATGAATGAATGAATGAATAAAAGATTTTTTATTTTTCCAGTGAATCATGGAACACTACATCAAAAACTAAGGGTGTATTGTATGGTGACTAACATAACATAATGAAAAATTATTATTAAAAAAAAAGATTTTTCTTTTTCCTGCTTTGAGTTCTTGAATTTTGTGTCCTCCCCATCCCATAAAAAAAAAGTTTATTACTGAAGTATGTAATAAGTACAGTTCTTGGCACTTTTGCCTGGCATAGTCAGCAGAGAAATAACAGGTTCTCCCACCCAGATTTTAGCCCAGGTACTGAAGGCCTTTACATCCCCATGGGCCTACCACAGAAGGTGGGGATGGCAAGAGCAAGCCCAGCTAAGGCTGCTGCACTGATGATTCCCATCCTGAGCCCCAGGACTCACAGAACTGCCCCTCCTCGCAGCATTGATGGCAATAGCCTCCTGGATCTAGACAGCCCACAGACCAGACCTCAGCCCACAGTCAGCAGTGGGGATCCCCCACCACCATAATGGAGTGATTCCAGCTCCAACTCAAAGGACACCCAGAGCTACCATCTGGTATCTGCTAGTTTTTCCAATTGACTTCTACCCTACCCAGCACCCTCCTCCTCCTACTTTCCCATAACTTATGACATCAAAACAATGGCTTTTCCCCTTTTTCCTTGAGACTCAGGAGGGCCAAAGCTGCAGTCTTGGGGGTTTTTTTTGTTTGTTTTTGTTTTTCCTCTCTCCCCTACTAAGGGTTGAAGGAAGGATTCCATCCTTGTTCAGAGTCACCAACTACTTTCCCCAAATCAGGCTGACAGGGAACCAGCGCCTATACTTCCTCCTGATTGTTTTCCTTCACACCCCAGTTTATTTTTTGTGTCCCTTCTACCCTATACCTCTGAAGCCATTTTATGAATTGTCATGTGCCACTTGAGCCTCCAGTAAAAACAAAAACAGGATTTCCTGTTTAAAAAAGGGGGGGGGCTGTTTTTAATGACCTTAAATGTTACCATTTTTTGCATGATGAAGTATACACAAGGTAAACTGTCATGATGTTTTTAATTTATTTTTAAATGGTTCAGGAAAAGAAAAGCTGAGTAAAGAAATACGACAAAACAGTTCAGTTGTTTAATCTAGATGGAAGAAAGGATATATGATTAAAAATTATTTTGTACTAGGGGCACCTGGGTGGCACAGTTGGTTGAGCATCCGACTCTTGGTTTTGGTTCAGTTTGAGATCTTGGGGTCGTGGGATTGAGCCCCGCATAGGGCTCCATACTCAGCAGGGAGTCTGCTTAGGCTTCTCTCTCCCTCTCCTTCTCCCCCTCCCGCTTGTACTCTCTCTCTCAAATAAATAAATGGAAATTTAAAAAAATTATTTTGTACTAAGATGACAAAAATACAGAAAGGATACGACTGGGAATAAGACTTGTTAGTGTACAGTTTATTTTCATTTTAAATTGAAATGTATGGCTGGATTTCCTTTTTTAAAAACAAAGTTAAGGGGTGCCTGGGTGGCACAATCAGTTAAGTGTCTGGCTCTTGGTTTTGGCTCAGGTTGTGATCCCAGGGTTGTGAGATGAACCCCACATTGGACTTCGTGCTCAGGGTGGAGTCTGCTTGAGGTTCTCTCCCTCTTCCTCTGCCCCTTCTACTTGTGCTCGTTCTTTCTCTCTCTCTAAAATAAATAAATCTTTCAAAAAATAAATAAGAAACAAAGTTGAGATGCATAACTTGAAATGAATTTAAAATGCAAGATTAGGGGCACCTGGTGGCACAGTCGGTTAAGTGACTGACTCTTGGTTTCAGCTCAGGTCGTGATCTCAGGGTCATGAGATTGAGCCCTGTCCTGGGTTCTGTGCTCAGTGTGGAGTCTGCTTGAGACGCTCTTCCTCTACCCCTCCCCCCGTGTGTACTCTCTCGCTGTCTCTTAAATAAATAAATCTTAAAAAATAAATAAATAAAATGTAAGATTGGTTTCTGTGTTCAAAGTTGATATAGTGCTGTAACTGGTTGTAGTATATTGAGTAAAGTAGTTTTACCTCATAGAAATAATAGCTATAATTTAGAGTGTTCATTGTGTGATAAGCACCATGTTAATGCTTTCCATATCTCATTTAGTCCATCAACCAGGTAAGAGATTATACGTGCCCAAGGCCACGTAGTTAAAATTGGAGGGCAGAATTTGAACCCAGGTGAGGAGATATTAGACGTTTTCGATTGAAGAGCGATAAGCCCTCAGTTGCTAAATACATGGTCTTATTAAATTCCTCTAATATGTGAGGCATGGTGCATAGTGCTTTAGAGAATACGAAAGTTAACAAGACATGGTATTTGTTTACAAATTGCTGATGGTGTAGTAAGGGAGATGACAGAAACATAATAGCAGCTAGTACTGAGCATGTACCCTGTGCCTGGTCCTATGCTAAGTATCTTATCTGCATTACTGCTATTTCATTTATGATCCATTCAGCTCTGTGAGGTGGATATGACTAACTTTTTTACAGGTGAAGAAACTTGAGGCTCAGAGGTCAGTTAATTTGTCCAAGGGTTTCACAGCTTAGTATGTGCCAAAGTCCTGATTCAGCCTCACATTGGTGATTCCAAAACCTGAGATCTTAACCTCTTTACACTCTAATCCTTTATTCCTGTACTTAAAGAGAAAAGTAAGTGTAGTGAAAGAGGTAAAATGCTGTGAAAATTTAGAAGAGGGTAGGTTGTATAAATAACATGCCTGTATTCATGGTGAATATGCTTACATTGTGAATATGCTTACAACCTGGTAGGACAGATAATGAGAGCAGAATCTGATGTTAGGCAGAGTAGGATATTGGGGTGGCAGATGTGGCAGGCAATATATGGAAGAATTAGATTGGAGAGTTTAAAAAAGAATTGCTAGGATACAATAAGGATATGATAATAATTGAGGGACAGAGTTGGTAAGGAAGAATAATGCCAAAATTTCATTTCTGTATGATTGAGAGAATACCATTACTGAAAATAGAAGTAAGGAATGAGGAGCTATTTGAGTGGGAGATATGATTATGAGTTCATTTTGTGGAATTTAGTGCCTGTGGGACTAAAATGGAAAAATCCAAGTGGAAGTGATCTGTTTTCCATCCATACTTTTTGACCTTGACTACATATTAGAGTATCTATGGAATTTAAAACCAACACACACATTCTCTCTGTCTCCCTTTCCCCTTCCTCCTCACCTTCTCTCCCTCCCTCTCTCTCTCCTTTGTTTTTCCCTCTCTTCCTCCTCTCTCCCCCTATCCCAGGTCCAGGCTTCACCTGCTAAATCAAAATCTGCAGAGTTGGAGCTCTAGAATCTAGACCTTTTTGAAATACCACAGGAAATGGGCACCTTCCACCTGTATAGAATGAACTATATGATATGTTTTCATGGGGAAAGAAATAGGTTCTCTGTACTCTGAATATATCTAGAATGATAAATAACAAATTGGAAACAATTGTTTTTTGGGGAGGGAGACTAGAGTACTGGAGTTAGGGCAGAAAGGAGACAGCTTTAACCGTACATCTTTTTTGTGCCTTTTGAATTTTGTGTCATGTGCATGTACAGTGTTACCTGCTTTTGGAAAGAATTTTAAAAACTATACACAATACCCAAACTATGGAAAGACCCCAGTTGTCCATCAGTTGATGAATGGATAAAGATGTGTGTGTGCGCGTGTGTCACACACACACACACACACACACACACACACACACACACAATGGAGTATTACTCAGCCATCAAAAAGATTGAAATCTTGCCACTTGCGACGACGTGGATGGAGCTAGAGTGTATTATGCTGAGTGAAATAAGTTAGTCGGAGAAAGACAAATACCATATGATTTCATTCATGTGTGGAATTTAAGAAACAAAACATATGAATCTGGGGAGGGGGGAAAAAGAGAGGGAAACAAACCATAAGAGACCTAACAGTAGAGAACAAAATGAGGATTGATGGAGGGATGTAGGCGGGGGGTGGGCTAGGTGGGTGATGGGTTTTAAGGAGGGCACTTGTGATGAACACTGGGTGTTGCATGTAATTGATGAACCACTGAATTCTATTCCTGAAACCAGTAACTGCACTGTATGTTAACTAGCTAGAATTTAAATAAAAATTTGAAAAAATAAAAAACTGTACAGTTAGTTTTGATACTGGGCCAGTGGTTTGTCATTAATATTAATGATTTCTACTCCATATATGGCCTGTAGACATAGCAGCCTGGGCATCATCTGAGAGGCTTGTTAGAAAAGCAGAATCTCAGGGGTGCCTGGGTGGCTCAGTTGTTAAGCGTCTGCCTTTGGCTCAGGGTGCTGGGATCGAGCCCCACATCAGGCTCCTCCACTGGGAGCCTGCTTCTTCCTCTCCCACTCCCCCTGCTTGCGTTCCCTCTCTTGCTGGCTGTCTCTCTCTCTCTGTCAAATGAATAAATAAAATCTTTTTTAAAAAAAGAAAAAGAAAGGAAAAGCAGAATCTAAGGTCCCATTCCAGACCTACTGAATTAGAATCTGCATTTTAATAAGATATGCCTGGTTATTCAGAAGGCACTTTTAAGTTTGAGAAACACTGTTTTAGATGAAACACCTAAAACAGTTTGCTCATGACTTGTCTTGACATGCAGTATTCTCACCTCTGTTCTTTAAATAATGGTGTGTAATGATGTCACATACTTGTTGAGTATCTGCTATTCATAAATTGAGGGATTGTCTGGAACACTGTAAAAGTCAGTGCTCAGATGCTTAATATTTAGTACCGCTCAGAGCAGCGTTTTCCAAAGTGTGTACTGAACCAGGAACAAATATTTTACATTGTACTAATAATATGTGTAAAAGGGTTCTCTGGTCAAATCTGTTTGGGAGACATTGGGTTAAATAAAAGTGAACAGTTTTCTTTATTGCAGGACTGTTCAGAGATTTGACCAAGGAATCCTTTTTTTTTCCTAGGACTATCTCTCAGGTCTTTTGGTCGGTGGAACACACTTTGAGAAATGCCTGGTTTAGAGGAAGGAACACCACTGGCTTTGGAATCCTTGGCAAGTTACCTAATTTCTCTGAGTATTAATTTTCCTAACCTTAAAGTGGGGATAATAATACTTGCCTTGGTGGTGGTGTGAAGAATAAATGAAAGGCATATAGAAACATTCAGCCCAAAGCTTGGTACCTCATGAAAGTGTTCAAGTGGTAGTTGTTAATATTACATAGGTTACTTCTTTTTCTTGCATTTATGCTTACAGTTCATTTCCGTATTAGGAGAAAGTCAAATAATTAATTTTGATAAAATGTTAGTAGTTTTATTAAGAGATTTGGTGTTCAGAATAAAACTACTAAGTAATGTGGGAATCATTAGCAATAATTTATTTTGCTCTCTGCTCTGTTAGATGAGTATTGAGATCAGAATAAACTTCCCAAGTTATATCAACTGAATTTTTATTCACTAAAAACAAACCAACAACAAAAGATATCAAAATTTCATCTTAACCTTGATGTGTTATGAGATATGTTATCAAACTTTTATTTTTCCTTTTTTCTAGTCAATAAATTGATTGCACAAGAAGGACCTTCCTTTCTGCAAATGCGAATAAAACATTTGTTGAAATCTAACTGCATCCCTCAGGCCACTGCTTTATCAAAACTCTGTGCAGAATCTAAAGAAATTTCAAATGTGTCATCTTTTCAGCAAGCCTATATCACATGCTTATGTTCCATTCTCCCTAATGAAGATGCTATTAAGGAGGTGAGTACAGCAAATAACTGCTCTTGTCATTCACACTTACTATGAATTTAATAGAGTTTGATAAATGTTGCATGCAGGATGAAAGCCAAGACTCATTTTTTTTTCTGACTACTGAAAAGTGCCATTTTAATTGCATGTAACTGTTCAACAGATTGAATATAAAGTTGTAGGTGGATTTGAAAAATAGATAATTGAAGAATATGCAGATGGGTATTTATGTGTTTTCTTTGAAATCTTCAAATGTGAAAGTTGGTATTTTTTTTAATGTAATGATTTCTCTGTGTTTGGGAAATGCAGAAATTATTAATAATGACATCAAGGGATAAACTTAACAGAATGGCACTTAGCTTTAGTTTAAGTTACTTCATACATGTAAGTGTAAGCAGAGTAGTGTAGGACTTTAGAACCCATGAACACATTTTGAACTATAAATAAGTGGACGAGCTGGACACCATGGAAAATAATAAAGCAGCTGAGTCTTTTTTAAAAACTATTTTATCAGTCAGATTGCATTTTTTTTAACATGAATCATTTTCTTTAAAAAAGTTGGAATTTGCTTTCTCTAATAAATTATACGGAGAAAGACGAGGAATTCCTAGCTATATTCAGTCATCTGCCTAAAATTCTCTTAGATCTGATACGTGGATTCTTGTTTTACCTCTATACTGAACTTTCTTATTAAGGGTAAGAATCCCAGGGGTCTGGTTTTGTGACGTAGTAATTCTTAAACTTCAATGACAATTTCAACTTACAGTTTTATATATAATTTCCTACTCCAAATGCAACTCTTCTTTCTACCTCCCTCACTTCAGGACCAAAAATCTGTTGATTCTTTTACCTGTTCACCCTCCTTCATCCTTCTCATGCAGTCATTTCCCTCCTTACTCTGCCTTTCCATAGTCAGTCAATATTATCACCCCCCTCAGTTTTTCTACTGGTTTCTCCCTTAATTGTACTTATTTGACTAACCAGCATTCTGATTATCCCTAAATCTTTACTTCCTCTGTATCTTTACCTGTATCAGTGGGGTCAAACTTGAGTGGAGAAAACCAGCCTACTGATTTTACTTGAAATCAGTCACACTAAATTTTTTTAGGCCATTCTCTTTCCACTTCGTAGATTACTATTTCATACTTTGTCATTTTTCTTCAAACCTGTATTATAATGCCTTCTGCCCATTGTACTTTCCATTGATGAACTTTCTCCCAGTTTCTCTGAGGAAATTGAGGCAGTTGAAAGAGAATTTCCGTAAGCTGCTTCCGTGACATCTGTTCACCTCCCTGTATCTATGCATGCACACCTTTGCTTTCATTACTAAGGATAACTGTATCTGTTCACCTACCTAAGGCAATCCCCTTGACTCAGTATCACATCCCATCTGCTCTCGCCCCCTCAAGAATAATGCTACAGTACTTCTTTCCTCTACTGCATCATCAGTTACCCCTCTGCTGTAACCATCCCATCAGCATTTATGCTGTTGTTTCTTTCATCTTTAAAAACGGAATCTTTAGATTCCACTTCCCCTTCCAGAGACCGCCCCATTTTTCTCCTGGCCTTTCAGCATAATTTATTGAACGAATTGTGTGAATTTACTGTTCTGACATTTTTTCTTTGAACACACTGCTTGCTTTATAAGATTTTATTTTATTTATTCATTTAGAGCTAAAGGCGGGGAAGGGCAGAGGGGGAGAGAGAGAAAATCTCAAGCTGACTCTTAGCCGAGTGTAGAGCCCGACATGGGGCTCGATTCCATGACCCTGAGATCATGACCTGAGCCAAAATCAAGACTCGGATGCTTAACCGACTGAGCCACCCAGGCGCCCCTCTCCTTGAACACATTGTAATATGGCATTCACCCCTGCCAGTCCACCACATCACTAAATCTAATGATGATTTCTCACTTTTCATCTTACTCAGTCTGACTTGTTTGTGATTTAAACTCTTAATAGTTTTCCCACTTGGTTCTAGGATATCACACTCTCTTCTGTGCACGTGACTGGGTAGTTTTTCTCAGTTCCACCTCACTCTTCTCCTCATCTCTCTGGTGAGTGAATGTTGCAGTACTCTAGGACTCTCCTGTGTGTCTTGTTTTCTACCGGTACATATTCCCTCAGTGATCTCTTTTAGACTCATCGCTTTAAATACCAGCTATGGTCAGAATCCACAATGTCCAGCCCCGCCCTCTCCTCTGAACTCCAGACTCATATCCAGCTGCCTAATCACTATCTCTGCTGGTATGGCTAATAGCATCTCAGACTTCACATGTCCATAATTAAGCTCCTGATCTTCCTGATATTATGGCTTTGTTTTTATGAGCTTTCTTCTGAATGAAGTCTGTAGCTGTCCACTCTCAGTGTTGGAAGTAGAGGTGGGCAGGTAGTGAATAACCAATTGTCATTTTTTTAAGTCCTTACTATATGTTAAGCACTATGCCAAATGCTTTAGATAGACTGTCACATTCAGTTCTCACAATAACTCGTAGGTAGCTCCATTTTATTGATGAGGAAAGTGAGGCTCAGATCAAGTAATAGGTTTGGGCTTACATAAAAGTGGTTAAGCTGAGATTCAAACCTGAGTTTGGTATACTATTACTAATATTTTATTAAAGATACAGGATAATAAATATTATCCTAGGTGATACATACCTAACGGTTTATATGCCAAATGGTGTCTTAGGCATTGGGGTTACAAAGGTGAATCCACAAGCCTCTGAACTGGCCTACTTGTTTTCACTTTTGCCCTTTACATTTTATTCTTCCCAAAAGTAACTAGAATAGTAATCTCTTTAAAACTTAAGTGGGGCCATGTCACTCCCTTGATCAAAACCACTCAACAGCTTCCCATCTTCTTCAGAATAAATCCAGAAGTCTTTATTCTGTGTGTCATGGCCTCTGGTTACATCTATAAATATCTCTGACAGTATATACAGATACATCTAAAATGGCCCCTTTCATTCTCCGTCCCCTTATCTGCCTGTTTCTTCTTTATGTTTATATTACTACTTCCACTAGACATCATATTTGCTTCTGCTCTCTTTCCTCCCACTAGATTGAAAACTTTGTAAGGATGGGGACATTAGTTTGTTCACTCCTGTATCCCTACGTTCTAGAAGAATACTTAGCAGCATAGTAGGCATTCATGAGGGACTAACTATAAGCCTGTATGCTAATTTATTTATTTGCGTTGTTGGGAAGGGTAAGGAGATAGGAGACTGCTTACCTCTAATAACAGCTGCAATATTTTGTGTTTGGGAAACTTAATCAGATTAAGTTACAGTAATGGTTATATTCAGCATATATGATATCTGCTAGAAGAATTCAGAAGAAGCGAAAATACTAGACCATGGATTGATTCCTCTTTATTCTGTAACAATAACAACTTTTCCTTTAATGTCTCAGCCTTTGTTTATTTAAAGCTTATTTTATTTTGTTTGTAGCATTGTATGAGACATTGGCAAAAACAGAAGAATATGTATTGCCTAGTTTGGTTGCCAGAAACAATTCTAGGAAGGTAAATACTAAGCTGTATGCTACTGCCCCTAAGTTCAGTAGAAGTGTAGAATCTTTGTAGACTGACATATAAAGCTTTATAAAAATTGATCCTTGGGGCGCCTGGGTGGCTCAGTCGTTAAGCATCTGCCTCCTGGGATCAAGCCCTGCATCGGGCTCCCTGCTCCGCTATGAGCCTGCTTCTTCTCTCCCACTCCCCCTGCTTGTGTTCCCTCTCTCGCTGGCTGTCTCTCTCTCTGTCAAATAAATAAATTAAATAGTTTTTAAAAAATTGATCCTTTAGTTGGACCTTGAAATGATGGTAGGGTTTGGATGGGTAGAAAGAATGGTTTGGGGATAACTGCCTGTGGTAGTAAAGGCAGAGAAATGAACGTGTATGTTAACAGGGGCCCACTAGAGCACACCTTGCCACAGCAGAGTACCTGTTGAGGTCTTATGAGAAATAAGACCTGTTGGGTGGGGAGAAGGGAAGTCCTTGGAGACTCTAGTACATTAGAACTTAGATTTGAGGGGCGCTTGGTGGCTTAGTCGATTCAGTATCCAACTCTTGGTTTCAGCTCAGGTCATCATGATCAGTCAGGGTCATGGGATCAGGCCCCACATCGAGCTCTGCGCTCAGTGTGGAGTCTGCTTGAGATTCTCTCTCCCTCCCCTCAACCCTTCCGCCTGCTTACATGCACTCTCTCTCTCTCTTAAATAAATAAATATTGGGGCGCCAGGGTGGCTCTTGGTTAAGTGTCTGCCTTCCACTCAGGTCATGATCCTGGGGTCCTGGGATCGAGCCCTGCATCAGGTTCCCTGCTCAGTGGGTAGTCTGCTTCTCCCTCTCCCTCTGCTCCGTGCCCCCCCCCCCCGTGCACGTACTCTCTCTCTCTCTCTCTCTCTCGGAGTCTTTTTAAAAAATAATAATAAATACTTTTTTAGAAAGGAAGGTTTTGAAGGTAGGAAGTAAAATGACTGAAACAGTGTTTTAGGAAGCTTAGAAAGAGGATACATAAGGTTTAGAAGAGGTTGCATTTAGCAGGAGAAAGAATGGGATTTGCTGACAGGACAGAAATAAGAAGGTAATGTGTAGAGACTCTGTCAAGAGACTCATAAGGCCTGGGAGACCAGAATAATGGTAGTGTTCTACTAACTGACTAGAATGGCAGAGGTGTGGACAACAGGGAGGACTTGGGAGAATAATCGGCTTTGTTTTATGTATAATCTGTCCTGGTTTATTAATAATAAGAAAACAAAACAGGAATCCTTTTCCCCCAAAGTTACATAATTAATTCCTATCAACAAATTTGTTGACTTTGTAAGGAACAGAGTTAGAGGAAATGTGATTTGATTCTCTACAGTAGAGGTTGGCAGACTATGGCCTGTGGGCCAAATCCACCCAACTGCATGTTTTTGTAAATAAAGTTTTACTGGAACACAGTCATGCCCATCTGTTTATCATTTGTAGCTGTTTTTACTCTACAGTGGCAGAGTTGAGTAGCTGTAACAGAAACTACCAGGCCCATGAAGCTGAAAATATTTTATTATTTTATTTTATTTTTTTTTAAAGATTTTATTTATTTATTTGACAGAGATAGAGACAGCCAGCGAGAGAGGGAACACAAGCAGGGGAGTGGGAGAGGAAGAAGCAGGCTCACAGCGGAGGAGCCTGATGTGGGGCTCAATCCCATACCGCTGGGATCACGCCCTGAGCTGAAGGCAGACGCTTAACCGCTGTGCCACCCAGGCGCCCCTGAAAATATTTTATTTCTGATACTTTCTTATAAAGAATGTTGGCCAGCCCCTACTCTACAAGAATCAGATTTTCCAGTATATAGCAAACAGTAAATACCATTTAGTGTAACCCTCCATGTTTTACCAGTGATGAAACTGAGGCCAAGATGGTAATGTTTCCAAGGCCCTCCCTGCATTAAACTAATTAGAGAGTTCAAACCCAGGTTATAACAGAGATCTTGCTTCCTGGCACAGTACAGTACAACTTATTTCCAGTTGGTAAACATGATGAGCCATGTTCAAATAGGAAACATCTTAGTGGTATATCATTCTGTTCATAGTTATACATTTATATACAGGTGTGATTTAAAACAGTTTTATGATGATTGGGATTAATTAGTTAAATACACCAATGTAAAAACATTTAGCAGACATCATAAAATTATTTTAAAAGGAACACTGCTACCATCATAATTAGTCTCTTCTCCAGTTATGTTTTTCTTTTGCAACTGACAAGAGAATTAAAGAGAATTTTTAAAATTTGCTTTGGAAAAGTACTAATGAATCAGATGTTCATTAATTGGAGTTTAAAATCAGCATATGTTCTAAGGTAACAGAATTCTGTACACATTTGCCATCTACTTCAACTGAGTTCAGGAGGAGAGTCAAATTAACTTGAGCAACAGCTGGGAATAAAAGTACGTGTATGTTGGCTCCTGTGGGTATCACTGTAATGGGTGTGTGTAATAGGAAACCTCTGCTGGGAAGATTCAACCAGACACATACAATTAAGATTAATTGAGGGGATCAGCTTAAAAGTCAAAATTCAGAGCCCCAAATTCAGAACTCAGTGGAATCTTCAAGTTCTAGTTTCATTTAGAGTTGAATGAGATGATATTGCTATTAATTTTACATAAAAAAGGTTTTTAATTAAAGTTACAGACGTGGCCATGGCCTAGTGTCCCATGTGGATGTTTCCTATATTTTTTTCATTACTGAAAGAAGAAATCTTTGCAGAGATCAAGTTTTCCATGTATAATAGAAGAATAAACACTTGTATTATTATGAAGAGCCAAGAAATCTGTCAGTAGAACTCCTGGCATAGTTAAAATAGGAGTCCATTTCATTTTTAATCCCTGAATGAACTGTATCTTCAGTGTCTAATGTTAATAGACGTAGCAGGAGAGGTTTGTTTCTTCTCTTGATGGGGAAATGAAAAGACAAACAGGTCTTAATTTACTCACTAGTCTAACACTGTTGGGAATTGACACAGTCACTAGGTATAGATGATAAACAGGACAAATACATTTAAACAGGACCCATTGAGAATTCAGTTTGGGAGTAGAAGAAAAATAAACAGGAGCATAGAAATTTCAGGTGTAGCTTAAATAAGAATCAAGATTAAGATGGATCCTGAACAAGGAATAATAACAAAGTATATAATTAAATTTAAAATTAAAATCTAAATAATTTTATACTTTATTATATGGGAAATGAATGGTACACTCAAAAAATACATTAAAGGTCAAAAGGCTGTATGAAGAAATTGAGGATTTGCCTATTTAAATATTTTCTCTCCTAAGAGTTCTTTTAAATGGCTTTGATGAGATATCTTCCCAGGTGCCCCTGTTTTAAAAGTCTGTTATGAGGAACATTATTTGCATTATTCCTCAGAACTGATCAGGAAAATACTAGATGGAAAACCTCTAATCTAGAGAAAGAGAAATGATAAAATATCATTTTGTAATGGCACTGGCCAGAATACTGTTTTACCTTGGTAGCCTAATCATGAAAATAAGAAGGCAGATATGCTGCCTCTGCTTACCTTCTCTTATGCCACTTGGCTACCTGTTACACCATTGGTATTTAATTGGCTGATTATTATGAAAGTCTTCTAATTGCATCTGCTCTTGTCCCCACAGTTCATTTTCTACAATATCCAAGGTTATCTCTTTTCTTTTCTTTTTAAGATAAAAGTAGACATTGGGATGCCTGGATGGCCCAGTTGGTTAAGCATCCAACTCTTGGCGTTGGCTCAGGTGGTGATCATAGGGTCATGAGATTGAGCCTTGTGATGGTCTCTGTGCTCAGCACAGAGTCTGCTTCAGATTCTCTCTCCCTTTGCACCTTTCCCCCATGCTCTTGCATGCATGCTCTCTCTCTTAAATAAATAAATCTTTAAAAAAAAATAAAAGACACTTTGTTTTGAGATAATTTTAGATTCAGATATTATTGTAAGAAATAGTATAGACCTACTTTCCAGTCATTTAACATATATTCATTGGAGGACTCAGGCACTAGGGATACAATAATGAAAAAGACGAAAGGGGAAAAAAAGACAGTATTCACCTGTAAGACTGAGAGGGAGAGGTCTGAGTTGGAAATTAAGAGATCCAAGTCATCAGCATTTGAAACCAGAGAGCGAATAAGATTAACTTTTTCAGAATCCCAGAAATTAGCTAAAGGCTTACTACAATCCAAGGAGGTTTTATTCAAGGAAAACAGATTAATCTCACTAAGAACAGTGAAGTTGGTGGCATTTTAACTTTCCATACTTCTCATGTCCTCCCCAGCTTCACGATAACCTTGAAAACAAACACCCTCAAAACTACAGTAGCTGTGAAAATCAACAGCCTAGCAGCCAGCTGAGGAAGCAGAATGGATTTTGGAACTCTGCAAAAGCCTAGCCCCAGAGAATTGTCAGTATTTGATCTTTCTGGCATCCTTCTGAAAAGCTCCATTCTCAAGACTTGTCTTTATTTGACTCCCAGCTCACCATGCCAAAAGCTCTGTCCTCAGTGTATTTGTCAGAAACAATCAGTGGTAATTGTTTAACATGACAATTTTCCTCAGACAGTTGTCAGAAGAGGCATTACCAGTCAGGCTAACAAGAGACTGCCAAAAAGATTAAAAAGAAAAACTGGGATATGGGATGACCATAGGGGATTTTGAAAACCTCTGATATATTCCTGGAATTATGTAAGGTAATGTGCATGTACAGGGCTGTGTGTCTGGTGAGGAATGACTGAAGATGGCCCTAATCCCTCACCTCTTGTATACCTTGAGACTCTGCACAAGGCAGAATTTTAAGCTGCCTACTGAAATATTGAAAGTATGCCCCAACACACAGAGCCGCTTGGCAAAAGCTGGGACTTACTTATTCAGACATTTAAGTAAATCTCTTGAATATATTGGACATGTAGCTGACCATTGAGCTAACCAAGCAGAAACTGTAGTGGCCACACATATGACAAAGAGTATAGATTTTACAGAATTATTCTAGGAAAGTCACTAAACAAAACAAATAGTAACAGTAACAAACCCTGAAGAGGTGGGGGAAATCTGATTTCCACAGTTGCCACAGTATATTACTTAAAATATCCACTTACCACGTAAAGAAACATGATAGTCCATACACAGGGAAAATAGCAGCCCGTAGAAACTTTTCCTAAGAACACCCAGATATTGGACTTACTAGACAAAAATTATAAATCAGCTATTACAAATATAGTCAATTCTTGTCATTTGTGGTAGTTATGTTCTGTATAGTGACTGCAAACACTGAATTACCAAATACTGAAACCATTGCTCCTGGGAGAAGTATGTGGTTAGGTTCCTGTAAGGCTCTGGTCACTGATTAGTATATAATTTTGTTCTGTGTGTGCTTCTGTTAAAGACTCCTCATTTAATATATATTGTTGATTCATTAACATTGAACTCACAGCCAACAGCATGGTAATTCAAGCCTGAATGAAGCTTATCTAACACATGCATTTTCTCCATGAGACACATCAAAGCTTCTTGTGCTTAGACAGCACTTCACTACCCTGGGGGGCTATTTTAAACAGGGAAATCACCAGTGAAAAACATAAAAACACAAAGTGCCACTAAATAGAACATGAAAAAGACACTCGTTAGAAAGGAGAACTGAAACGAGAAGGCAGAATGTCACTTCGGCCTTACCTGGGAACATGCACACCAGAGGACTCAAGTTTTTCACCACTCTGTGCATGTTCATGAATGACCCTGAAAGCATCATGAGTGGACTTTGGAAGTCAGAGATACATTTTAGCAAGTAGTCAGATTTGTGAGCACAGAATCTGTGAGTAATGAAGATCAACTCTATATTCAGAGAACCAAAGGAACCATGTCTAAAGAAGTAAGGGAAAGGGGCGCCTGGGTGGCTCAGTCGTTAAGCGTCTGCCTTTGGCTCAGGGCGTGATCCTGGCATTCTGGGATCGAGCCCCACATCAGGCTCCTCTGCTGGGAGCCTGCTTCTTCCTCTCTCACTCCCCCTGCCTGTGTTCCCTCTCTCGCTGGCTGTCTCTCTCTCTCTCTCTGTCAAATAAATAAATAAAATCTTTAAAAAAAAAAAAAAAAAAAAGAAGTAAGGGAAAATATGAGAACAGTGTCTCAACAAGTATAGAATAGAGTAATAAATACAAATTATAAAAAGAATCAAAGGTCTAGAATGGAAAAGTACAATAATTGAAATTATTTTGCTGGAGAGACTCAACATCAGATCTGAATTAGTAGAAAAAAAGAATCCACAACCTTTGAAAGAGGTTGATTGAGATTATCCAATCTGAGGAACAACTGAGCCCCAAAATACATGTGCTGACAATTAAAGGGGGAAATAGATAATTCAAATATAATATTTGGAGACTTTAATACCCCACTTTCAGTAAGGAGAGTTGAGATGAATGATGAAAGCATGACGTACCAGAATTTATGGGATGCATCTAAAGCAGTGCTTAGAAATTTACAGTTGTAAAATGTCAGTCTTGAAAAAGAAGGTCTCAAGTTAAACACCCTACCATCTACCTTAAAAACTAGAAAAGGAAAAGCAAAGTAAGCCCAAAGCGAACAGAAGGAATGAGTAATAAAGATTAGAATGTAGGTAAATGAAATCGAGAATACAAAATCAGTAGAAAACAGTAATAAAGTTGGTTCTGTGTAAAGTTCAACAAAATTGATAAACTTTTAGTTGGACTGAGAGGAGGAAAGAAAAGTCAAATCACTAAAATTAGAAATGAACGAGGATATTAGTGACCCTACAGGAATAAAAAAGATGATACAGTAATGCTATGAAGAATTAAATACCATAAAATTAGATTTAATTAGATGAAATATACAAGTCCTTAGCATTTTTTGTTAAAGATTTTATTTATTTGACACAGAGCACAAGCAGAGGGAGAGGAAGAAGCAGTCTCCCCACTGATCAGGGAGCCCCATGTGGTGCTCGATCCCAGAACCCTGGGATCATGACCTGAGCCAAAGGCAAATGCTTTAACCGACTGAGCCATCCAGTTACCCCGGACAAATCCTTAGAATTGATACAAACTATTAAAATTGACTCACAAAGAAATGGAAAATCTGAATATACCTATAACTAGTGAAGAGATTGGTAATTTAAATTTCCCACAAAGAAAAACCCACATCCATGTGACTTCAGTAGTGAGTTGTACAAAATATGTACATGAAGTCTTGCAAATAGTAGAAGAGAAAGGAATGTTTCCAGACTCTTGCTGTGAAGCCATCATAATCCTGATAATCAAAACCAGACAAAGACCTCACAAGAAAGAAAGCTATAGACCAAAATCCCTGAAGAATAGGGATCCAAAAATCCTCAACAAAAAATAGCAAACCAGGGACGCCTGGGTGGCTCAGTGGGTTAAGCATCTGCCTTCACCTCAGGTCATGATCCCAGGGTCCTGGAATTGAACCCCATGTCAGGCCCGCTGCTCATACGCACACTCTTGTCACTCTCAAATAAATCTTAAAAACAAAACAAGCCAAATCCAGCAACCTGCAAAAAGGAGTATATTCTTTAATCAAGTGGAATTTATCACAGGAATGCAAAGTTGGTTTAAATCCGTCAATGTAATACACCACATTAATAGAATAAAGGACAAAAGCCACATGGTCATTGCAAGAGAGGCAGAAAAAGCATTTAACAAGGTCTTACAGCTTTCATGTTAAAAACACTCAACAGGGGTGCCTGGGTGACTCGGTCAGTTGAGTGTCTCCCTTTGGCTAGGGTCATGGTCCTGGAGTCCCAGAATCGAGCTCCATGTTGGGCTCCCTGCTCAGCAGGGAGTCTGCTTCTCCTCCTACCCCTCACCCTGCTTGAGCTCTCTCTCTGTCTCTCAAATAAAATAAAATAAATAAAAAAGTAAAAACACTCAATAAGGAATAGCAGGGAACTTCCTTAGCCTGATAAAGGGTATCTATGAAAACCTATGGGTGACATATTTAATAATAATAAATTCAGTGGGTTTTTTTCCCTAACATCAGGAACAAGATGGGTGCTTTTGCCACTTTTATTCACTATTGTACTGGAAGTTTTAGCCAGGACGATTAGGCAAGAGAAGGGAAAAAAAGGCATCCAGATTGGAACTATCTCTGTTTGCACATATTATCTTGGATAAAAATAATCCTAATAAGATCACTATACAAAAATTACTTTATTTATATACATCTAACAGTGAACAACATGAAAATGAAGTCAAGGAAACAATTTCAATAACACAAAAGATAACAATACAATAACAACAAACAATAACATTAAAGAGAATAAAATATTTTGGAACAAATTTTTAAAAGAAAGTGTAAGACATAGCCACTGAAGACATAAAATGTTGAAAGAAAGTAAATAAATGGGACAACATTCTGTGTTTGTGGATTAAAAGACTTGATATTGTTAAGATGGAGGTACTCTCCAAATTGATATATAGATTCAGTGCTATCTCTGTCAAAATCCCACCTTCCTCTTTTGCAGAAATTGAGAGGCTGGTCCTAAAATTCATGTGGACATTCAAGGGACCCAGGATAGCCAAAACAATCTTATAAAAGAACAAAGTTGGAGGGACGCCTGGATGGCTCAGCCAGTTAAGCATCTGACTCTTCATTTTGGCTCAGGTCATGATCTCAGGGTTTTGAGATCAAGCCCTGCATCGGGCTCCACACTAGAGGCTGCTTAAGATTCTCTCTCTCTCCCCACTCATACCCCTTCTCTCTTTTAGAAAAAAAGAACAAAGTTGGAGGACTCACACTTCACTAAAAAGTTACAGTAATAAAGTCAGTGTAGTACTAGCCAAAAATAGGCAGAAAAATCAATGGACTAGAATCTAAAAATAATCCTTCACACTTAATGACAAATGATTATATGCATACCAAGACAATTCAGTGGGGGAAATAATAATCTTTTCGATGAATGAATCTTTGACAACTGGATATCTACTTGCAAAAGAATGAAGTTTGACTTTTATTTTTTTAAAAAGATTTTATTTATTTATTTGACAGAGATAGAGACAGCCAGCGAGAGAGGGAACACAAGCAGGGGGAGTGGGAGAGGAAGAAGCAGGCTCCTAGCGGAGGAGCCTGATGTGGGGCTCGATCCCATAACGCCGGGATCACGCCCTGAGCCAAAGGCAGGCGCTCAACCGCTGTGCCACCCAGGCGCCCCTGAAGTTTGACTTTTAAAACTATATATAAAAATTAACTCCAAATAGATCATAAACTTAAATATAGTAGAAAAATAATGTAACATCTTAGAAGAAAATACAAGAATAAATATTTAAGCCCTTGGATTAGGCAGTTGACATTTGACACCAAAAACACGAGTGACAAAAGAAAAATATTTCATCTAACTTCATCCAAAGGACAACATAAAGGATGGGAGAAAATATTTGCAAACCAAAAATCTAATAAAGGACTTGAGTCTAGACTATATGAAGAACTCCTACAAGTCAACAATAAAAAGGCAATCCAGTTTTAAAAATGGTTAAAGGCTTTTTTGTTAAATTAATAGACTTTTTTTTTTTTTTTAAGCAGAAACGTTTTAAGAAAAATTGACTGGAAAGTATAGAGTTCCCGAATATATCTCCCAAACCCCCAGTTTTACCTGTTAACATCTTGCTGTTAGGGGCGCCTGGGTGGCACAGCGGTTAAGCGGCTGCCTTTGGCTCAGGGCGTGATCCCGGCGTTCTGGGCTCGAGCCCCACATCAGGCTCCTCCGCTATGAGCCTGCTTCTTCCTCTCCCACTCCCCCTGATGGTGTTCCCTCTCTCGCTGGCTGTGTCTCTCTGTCAAATAAATAAATAAAATCTTTAAAAAAAAAAAAAATCTTGCTGTTAGTCTTGTTACATTTGTTATACTTGGTGAGCTAATGTATTATTGTTAACTAAAATCCGTAGTTTAAAGTTCAGTCTTGATATTACACATTCTGTGGGTTTTGACAAACATATAATGACATGTATCTACTATCACAGTGTATACAGAATAGTTTTACTGCCCTACAAATGCCCTGTATTCTGCTTATTCATCCTTTCCTCTCTCCCCACAAGCCCCGGGCATCCACTGATCTTTTTACTGCCTCCACAGTTTTGCCTTTTCCAGAATGTCATATACTAGGAATTATGTAGTATGTAGACTTTTCAAATTGGCTTCACTTAGCAATATGCATTTAAGGTTCCTCCATATCACTTTGTGACTTTATATCTCCTTTCTTCTTCCCTTCCCTCCCTCCATCCCTTCTGCTTTTCTTTCTTTCTTTCTTTCTTTCTTTTTTTTTTTCTTTTTTTTTTTCTTTTTTTTTTTTTTTCTTTTTTGAGAGAGAGAGCATATGCTTGTGAGCTGGGGGGAGGCGCAAAGGGAGAGAGAGAATTCCAAGCAGGTTCCATGCCCAGTGCAGATCCCGAAGCAGGGCTTGATCCCATGACCCTGAGATCATGACCTGAGCTGAAATCAAGAGTTGGACGTTTTAACCAACAGAGGCACCCAGGCATCCCTCTGCTTTTTTTTTTTTTTTTTTTTTTTTTTTTTTAAAACAAAGTCCATGATTAGGGCTCAGTCTTTGTGTTGTGTTGTACATTCTGTTATGTGATGTTATTGGGAGTCTAGTTCTGCTTATTGTGTATGACATTTTCTGGAATGACTGGTGTATTTGTACTTTTTATAGTTTGGGATTGTGAACTCAGTTTTGGTGGGGTGGGTGGGAATAAGGAGTGCTTTATTTCAGAGAATTGTAATAGGCCTTAGTTAGCATATGTCTCTATAAATCAGTTTTATCTTTGCTTCTGCCAGGTGATTCAGAGATGTTACCAGCCAGAACTTTCTTTTTATTTTGTTTCTTTTTTTTTTTTCTCATTTTGGGGTTTTTAGACAACAGAGTAGTAGTATGGCATATTCCAAGTTTGAAGGACAGGTTATAAATGCTCAGATATTTTTTTTATCCCAGCAGAACCCAGGATGAGATTGCCATCACCCTTTCTCTGAGTTTTTAGCTCTTTAGGAGTTCTAACTTTATGCAGAAGGTCTCTCACTGCCAAACTTCCTGTCCCTTGGTCCACGCTTTATCATCTCCCATCCATGAGTTGTAAAACACAAGCCTCTTCGTGAAATTAACAGTGATCCAGCAAGTTAGGGCAGTTGTCCATTCACACTTAAACACTTTTTCCCCTTTGTGATTTCTTTAATTTATTTTTAAGATTGTAATTATTTGTCCGAGAGAGAGTACAAGCAGGGGGCAGGGTAGGCAGAGGGAGAAGCAGGCTCCCCGCTGAGCAAGGAGCCTGATGTGGGACTTGATCACAGGACCCCGGGATCATGACCTGAGCCAAAGGCAGATGCTTAACGACTGAGCCACCCAGGCACCCCTGAGCCAGAGACAGCACTTTATTCCTTATGCTGAAAGTTTTGATTCTTCTAAATACAGATGCCATTGATAGTGTTTATGCATGATTTATATTTTTGTGTCATTAAATTTATCAGACTTTGTTATGAAGCAGATTTTGGTAAGGAAAAATCTGAGGGAATAGTTAGGATTTTGAGAAAGCGTAAGGTGTGGAATGAATGTTCCTGACTAGTCAGTCTTTCAGGTGCTTTTAAGTTCTTGGCTGGTTCTGCTCACTGTCCTTCCATTTCAGTTCTACCCTTAGAACTACCCTTAGAAACAGAACAATCACATGTCCTCCAGTCTCCCGCTATTGTTAGCCTATATGGTACCTTTATGGAAATTGGCAAAAAGTACCTCCTCTTTCACATGGTTGACTTCCAGAGGTCGCCCTTCTGTGAGGAAGAGCCTCATGCCAAAACTTAGGGCTTGGCAAGCTGATTGAATTTCAGCCTCCATTAACCTCCTTAGCTGGTTATCTTTGTGTAGCATGAAACTACACACAACTCTAGGGCATGGCGTTATTTAGATGTCTTCTAGTGTGGAACTGCACTCTGTCCGGAGTCTCTAACCTTATTTAATCCAGCCTTTTATTCACTGAATGCTAGCCAGCTTTGGTGGTAAATATCATTCTTTACAATTACATCACATAACCTTTCCCCTCCTCCTGTATCGTGATTACTCTCACATTTATCAGTTTGCTCTTTCTGGCTTTTTTTTTTTTTGGCCATCCCTGCCCATATACATCTAGACCCTGATATCACCCCAAGGGCTGTTTTCCTTGAAGTCTTCTTTGCTCACTCCCGTCCACATGAGTTTTGTCTTCAGTCTATCCCACTTACTTATCCTGCGGTCACTATGTTATTTATCTTGTGGTTATCTTTTATTACAACAAATATTTATTGATGTTCCCCCAGGTACCTAGTACCATTGTAGGCACTAAAGATACAGTGGTGAATAAAAACAATTTTTTCCCCTTACAGAACATATATTCTACTAGGCAAGATGGATAGTAAACAAAGACTTAATTATTTGACGCATGTGTCCTACTCGTCTTAATAGCTATAGAATATAAACCACAGGGATATGAATCATATTTAAGAATGAAAAAATTATTTCAGTACCTGTGCAGGTATTTCCTAGATACTCATTGAAGTTCTCAGAAGCTTGTCAGTGACCTCATTTTAATTTACAGTAGCTGAAAAGTATTTTATGGCATAAATTTGGTTTTTAGTGTGTGGTCTTAAGGTATTTTTTAGAAAAGGTTGGAACCAGTAGTATAACCATCTTACTATTGAAGTGTTAAAAGTATGTCATTTTAATTTACTGGATTTTTCTATTTTTTATTTTCCTGTTTATTTACTTTTGTTTCTTTATCATAACTTTTTTTCCTCTGTATTCAAGAAAATACAGGTTTGGGGGGCAAAGTACTAATACTCTTTTTAACTAAAAATGTTAACTGAATGCTTACATAAAACTGAATGTCACATAAAGATCCTAAAGCAGGCACTAAGTGGGATAGAAGTGTGAGATAAGATAGGGCACCAGCTTTCAAAGGATTTAGAATCAGGGAGAGTAGGTAGCAGATTGAAGGATTCAATTTCTTCATTTGTAAGAATGGTAAGATTTTTTTCATTACTTAAAGTGAAAAAGAAGTCTAGAAGGATGCCCCTTTGTTAGTAGCATTGGTAAGTACGTGCGAGGCAAATAGGTTCTTGAATTTGAAGGTTGTACAAAAACCCCACTATAAACTAGTCCTATTTTCTTCTTTTTTAAAAGATTTTATTTATTGAGAGAGAGAGAGAGCTCGAACATAGCGTATGAGCAGGGGGGAGGGGCAGAAGGAGAGGGAGAAGCAGGCTCCCAACTGAGCAGGGAGCCCCACATGGGGCTCAATCCCAGGGCCCTGAGATCATGACCTGAGCCGAAGGCAGACGCTTAACCAACTAAGCCACCCAGGCACCCCCAAAGGTAGTTTTAAAATACTCTGTACATCCCCATTGTAGCAATTAACATACATTGTAATTCTCAGCAATTGCCTGGTTTCTCATTATTATCTGTGACTCAACTGTGAGATCCATGAGGGCAAAAATCAGGCTGGCCTGTATCCCCAGTACTTAGTAAATAGCACTGCTTTGAAAGACGTGTACATTTTAATTTTAACATGGCTGTTTTTTTCCTGTGGATTTTGTGCACAGAGGATTTTGGATATCATTTATAAGACCGTGCTCTTGTCCTCAAGGAATTCATAGTCTAGTTGGAGAGCTAAAGTTAAAAGCTCAAAACAAGAAAATAATAAAAAGGCCAGTGTGAGTCACTAGTTCAAAAGTTGACCCAAAGTGGAATAAAAAATAGCCCAATTAAAAATGTTGATAAGATGCTGTGTATTCACAGCACGGCAAGAGATCTTGAACACTAGAGTCATCTTTAAGGAAGACTTCATGACGAAAAAAGATTCCACTAAATGTTGAAGGATAGGGAGGATCGGCTTGTCGTGAGAGAGGAGAGCTGTTTGTTTAGGCTTATTATACACTAATGGGTAATGTTAATCTGTAGAGTATTTGTAATAAATGCAAATAATAGAACTGTATATGCTTTATAAAATAATCTGGATTTTTCATATCATTTCCTCCTCCCCCATCATTTTAGGTTAGTGAATTTTGACTTGAAATCTGTATTTCTAGTTTACTTCACTTTTGTCCCGTTTTTTCTTACCACTTTGGTTCCAAGGTGAAAGCTCCTATCTCTGAATTGTACCCCTTTAAAATATAAGAGCTTCCCTGTAGGAATAAAATGAGATTCATTTTTCATTTTGTTTACTCTTTTGATTATTAGCCACAGTTGACCGGAGATGAGAAATAGTCTCTTCTTAGGCTCATCTTTTACTTGTGAAGTAGAGATAATACTGCCTGCCTTGCCAATTTTACGTATTTATCATGCTGATAAAATGAGATAATACAATTATCTCATTCAGATTATTTGAAAAGGATAAAAAAATGTTCTAGAAATGCAAGTTGTATGTTCTTTCCATTCTAATTTAAATGTCTAACTTAGTTTTTTATGTTATTTCTCATGTAGAGATGTGATATTGCTGTTTCATTGCAGAATCAAATTTTAGAATTCTTGGTTTTGGACAGGAGCTTGAACATGGCCTGGATGGTAGATGGCTGCTCTGGAACAGCTGTTTTCACTTGCTGTGGAATTCTCATTTTGGTCCCTCAGTCACGTCAGTTTTAAACTCCCTGGGGTGGGCCTTTTGTCTTTGAATGACCTTTCTGATATATTTAGCTGTGAATGAGATTATGGTTGTTTAGGGCATCAGTAAAATTCCATCTTCATTAAATATGATGAGGTCTTTTTCCCCCCCTTACCTGAAAACTGAATTTAACTTTATGTTTTAGGCTTTAACAACTTAACTTTACCTCCCAGTACTCCTTAGATAGAAATTTGCATCAAGTGTGATCTTGCATCTGAGAGTGATCTTTTGAAATGCTTTCTAGTATTCTTAAGGTTTACTTTCTTTTTCTTATTTTTAAAATTTATATGATTCATGAAAACAGTTTTTAACAGCTCTTTTAACATGCTCTCTATTAGCCAATTCCTGTTAGAACATATTTTTTTTTTAATGATTTTTTATTATGTTAGTCACCATACAGTACATCCCCGGTTTCCGATGTAAGGCTCGATGATTCATTAGTTGTGTATAACATCCAGTGCACCATGCAATACGTGCCCTCCTTACTACCCATCACCGGTCTATCCCATTCCCCCACCCCCCTCCCCTCTGAGGTCCTCAGTTTGTTTCTCATAGTCCATAGTCTCTCATGTTTCATTCCCCCTTCTGATTACCCCCTTTTCTTTATCCCTTTCTTCCCCTACCGATCATCCTAGTTCTTATGTTCCATAGATGAGAGAAATCATATGATAGTTGTCTTTCTCTGCTTGACTTATTTCAGTTAGCATTATCTCCTCCAGTGCCATCCATGTTGTAGCAAATGTTGAGAACTCGTTCTTTCTGATAGCTGAGTAATATTCCATTGTATATATGGACCACAACTTCTTAATCCAGTCATCTGTTGAAGGGCATCTTGGCTCCTTCCATGATTTAGCTATTGTGGACATTGCTACTATGAACATTGGGGTGCATATGGCCCTTCTCTTCACTACGTCTGTATCTTTGGGGTAAACACCCAGTAGTGCAATGGCTGGATCATAGGGTAGCTGAATTTTTAACTTTTTAAGGGACCGCCACACTGTTTTCCAGAGTGGCTGTACCAACTTGCATTCCCACCAACAATGTATGAGGGATCCCCTTTCTCCACATCCTCTCCAACAATTGTTGTCTCTTGCCTTGTCTATTTTTGCCATTCTAACTGGCGTAAGGTGGTATCTCAGTGTGGTTTTGATTTGAATTTCCTTGATGGCTAATGATAGAACATATTTTTTAAGACTTAGCTGTGACTTTAATAGGCACAGATACCACATTTTTATTGATGTATAATCAACATATTAACATTGTATTATTTCAGGTGTACAACATAATATTTGATATTTGTATATGTTGTGAAATGGTAACCAAAATAATTCTAGTTGATGTCTGTCACCATACATAGTCACACATTTTTTTTCTTGTGATGAGAACTTCTACAATCTATTCTCCTAACAACTTTCAGATATGCAGTACAATATTAACTATAGTCACTATGCTGTACTAAATGAACATATTACATTCTTATAATAACTCCATGAGGGAAGTCCTATTATTTCCATTTTACAGATGAGGAAACTGATACATAGAGTTACTGAGAAGTTACATGACTTATTCAGGGTCACACAGCTAGCAGCTATAGAGTTGAATATACACAATCTGGTTTTAGAATAATTGCTTTTAACTACCATACTGTACGGCTTATTACATCATTGCATTGTCTTTGAAAACATTAGAAAACAGAATCGTATGAGGGTCACTTTGTAAACACGAATTTTTCACCGTGTTTAAATTTGATTCATTTACTCCATTCATCAACACCTACTCACTCTTTTTTTTTTTTTAAGATATTTATTTATTAGAGAGGCCGCGAGAGAGGGAACACAAGCAGGGGGAGTAGGAGAGGGAGAAGCAGGCTTCCTGCTGAGCAGGGAGCCCGATGTGGGGCTCGATCCCAGAACGCTGGGATCATGACCTGAGCTGAAGGCAGACGCTTAACAACTGAGCCACCCAGGCGCCCCATCACTCTTACGTGTTTCAGACACCATTAGGTGCTGAGTTTTGAGCAAGGTATTGATAGCCCCTGACCTCATTGATTTTACATTCTAGCAGAGAAGAGAAATGCTAGTAAGTTCTTCATCTAATGATTGAATTGCAGTTGTGATAGATGTTACATAGGAAGAATTAAGAGCAGAGTTTTTGTATGTGGGTTTGTCCTTTTTTTAATTGAAGTATAGTTGACTTTTAGAGGAGTTGTTTTTTGGTTTTTGTTTTTTTTTTAATTGATGAGAACAGAATTTTTGGTGGGGATTCTGAAGTGGTCTTAGAAGTGAGAAGATTCTATGAGAAAATGGCATTTGAGCTAAACTTTGAAAGAAGCCTTTCTATGCCTACCTGAGGGTATGACTAAAATTAGAGACTTAGAACCACCTGTTGGAATTGCATTGCACTTTGGAAGAGATGAGCTAACTCTTATATACTTTATTTGCCCTGATATGTGCTTCGTTTATCCTGAAGTTTAACATTGTTTTGTACATTTGGTGTCTGGTATAATTAACATTTATAATGCTGAGACATAGACAAATGACAGAGAGATTATCATTATCCTTCATCTTCTTTATTAAGATAGGGAAGTGATAAAATAGAGTTGAGAAAGAGTCTTTAGAAGTCTTATTCTCCTGTTTTATTAGTATGTAAAGAGAGCCCCAGAAAATTCTGTTTTGCCGGAGGTGGTTTTAAGATTTCTATAAATAGGGGCGCCTGGGTGGCGCAGCGGTTAAGCGTCTGCCTTCGGCTCAGGGCGTGATCCCGGCGTTATGGGATCGAGCCCCACATCAGGCTCCTCCGCTGGGAGCCTGCTTCTTCCTCTCCCACTCCCCCTGCTTGTGTTCCCTCTCTCGCTGGCTGTCTCTCTCTGTCAAATAAATAAATAAAATCTTAAAAAAAAAAAAAAGATTTCTATAAATAGCATAAATGAAAAAGATGTATTCTAAGTGTTTTAACTGTTGGAAAATTCACTTACACCAGAGCCTTTTTTCTTAACTCTATGAGAAAGTGATATGTTACCAGCATTTGAACTAAAAACATTTTTAACCAGCCTCCTTTAGCCTTACTGGCAGTAAGGGTAAGTCTTGTATTTTCTATCTGTAACTAGAGTGACTTGAATAAAATGAAAGAGAAATAGGGGTGCCTGGCTGGCTCAGTTGTAGGAGAATTCGGCTCTTGATCTTGGGATCGTGAGTTCAAGCCCCACATTAGGTGTGGAGATTATTTAAAAATAAAAATTTTTAAATAAAAAAAAGATGATGGTACTTCAGGTGAAAATAATCTGAAGTTATTATGTATAATTTGACTTATTTATATGGTAGCAGTGTTCATGAATTTTTTTTTTTTTTTTTAGGTAGGCTCCACACCTATTGTGGGGCTTGAACTCAGAAACCTGAGCTCAAGAGTTGGATGCTGTACCAACTGAGCCAGTCAGGCGCCCCATGAATAATATTTTTTTAACTGTACAAAAATGTTTTTATCTGCATTGGGACTGCAGTGGAACTTCCTTATAGTGTCTAGTCTCTTCTCTTTAGTATTTTCTTATATGAAATATTCCAGAAGACTCAGCCATGAGTTAATAGAAGAAAATTATATCCTTTTAATTGCCTCATCAATTGTCAAAGATAGAAAACATTAAAAGAACCTTCATACTGCATAACAAAATTTACAGGAAAATCACCATTTTCTTTTTGACTCCATCTTCTCATTTTTGATAGATTGCTAAGGTCGACTGCAAGGAAATACTAGACATCATATGTAATCTGGAATCCGAGGGTCAGGATAACACAGCATTTGTTCTTTGTACGACTTACCTTACCCAGCAGCTCCAAACTGCAAGTGTATATTGTTCTTGGTAAGTATATTTACTTTTTATTTTCTTTATTTGTTCAGCACAGAGTGTGGCATTTAGAGTTTATGTAAAACATTGGCTTACTTCAAATTTAAAGCCCAACTGATGACATGTGAAGTAAATCTTGCTTAGAAGCTAAACCATTTAATTAAAAATATTACTGGTTTAATCTTTTCCCAGAAGAGTCCAGAAATAAAGAGAAGGTAAAAGTTGGGCTCCTCTTAATCATCTTATAGAGGGTTGTCTGTTAACTTTACTATATTTTGTCTTTGAAGATAAAATTGTGGCAACGTGAAACAAATTGGTGTTATGTCGTTTTCCTTTACACTTATTATATCTTCTGGTAGTCATTTTCCCCTTCTTATATGGAAACCCACTAATTATGTAGGTTTCTAGGTCAACCTTTCACTAGAGAAGGAAATCCATTTGAGTAGTAATCTCTTGCAACTTTAGTACTATATAGCAGAATTGCGCTATTTTAGTTTTAATTCAGTTTATATCTTATTTGCCTACAGAGTACTTAGTTACTAAAAAGGAAACAGTAAGTGTAGCCCACGGTTCTTTCATTCTAACTGTATGGAATCTACTTAGGCCAAAGGCACAGACCTGGTACACAGGAAACCTCTAGAATGTAAGACTGTCAATAAATATCATAGTAGTAGTATGGATAATGCTATGGGGTTTTAGAGAAAGGTGCTCTCACTGTATGTTTAAGAAAGGTGTCAAGGAGGAGGTGTTATCAGAGCTTTAATTCAAAGGATGGGTTGAATTTGCATGATTTTGTTAGGAGAAACCTTGAGCATTTTAGAACCCAAGGGTGGCTTGAAGTTGAAAATGAGCATTTTGATTATAGGAAAACCCAGTAAAGCCTTTCCTGTACTTTAACCTTCATTGATCTCCTTTTGGAGCTTCTGTATGTATTTGTACAATTGTATTGTTACTAGCATTGTATGCTACTATATTTCTTTTTATTTACTGTATTGTTTACTATAAATTATCTTACCTAATCCTCATAATTATCATTGTGCAGATGAGGCAGTGGAGGATAGAGGAATCCGAGAAGTCTTACGATTCCCCAGGGTCTTAAGGCTAAAGTGATAGAGCGAAGATTCACATCCAGGATTTCTGACTGCTAATCCATTGCTTTTCTTTTATGGTTGTTTTCTTGGCACAGGGCCAGACTTCAGATTGTAGTCTTCTACCGCTGAGTCCACTGTGCCAGAGTTATTTATATCTCCATGAGAAAGGCTATAGCAGAATAGGGAGTTAAATATATTTTGTAATAATCATTATGGGCATTTTGTTAAGAAACTAAAAAAGAGGTACAATTTATTTTTACAAATAAAAAGAATTAAGTAGCAATGAGGGTTTTGATCATTAAATTAAGTAGAGGAGGTTTTTTTTCATACATTACAGATTAGAGATTTTAGCCTCAGTAAAGCAGGTGTACTTCTTGAGGAACAAACCCCAGTTTTTCTTGTTAACAGTTAATTTCTTTGCCTATAATGAAAAAGTATCTGCTAATGATAGCTAGATTTTCAGGGCAAAGAAATGTTATTAAATCACATATGGGATGTGTTATAGGTTACGGAGATTTTTTTTTTTAATGTCAGACGTACAATATAATAATTCAACAATTCTATACATTACTCAGTGCTCATCATAATAAGTATATTCTTAATCCCCTTCATCTGTTTCACCCAACCCCCCCTCACTTCCCCTGTGGTGACTACCAGTTTGTCCTCTGTATTTAAGAGTGTTTTTTCATTTGCCTCTTTTTTTCTTTTTTTTTTTTTTTGCCTTTTTTTTCTTTGTTCATTTTTGTTTCTTAAATTCCACATGAGTTAAATCATATGGTATTTGTCTTTCTCTGCCTGATTTATTTCACTTAGCATTATACCCTCTAGATCCATCCATGTTGTTACAAATGACAAAATCCCATTCTTTGTTATCACTGAGTTATGTATATCATATATATATGATAGATATATCAATCACATCTTTTTTATACATTGGTCTGATAAAATGACACTTGGGCTGCCTCCGTGTCTTGGCTATGGTAAATAATGCTGTAATAAACATAGAGGTGCACATATCTTTTTGAATTAGTGTTTTTGTGTTTTTTGGGTAAATACCTAGTAGTGGAACTACTGGATCATATGGTAATTCTATTTTTAATTTTTTGAGGAACCTTCATACTGTTTTCCGGAGTGGTCGCACCAGCCTACATTCCGACCAAAAGTACATGAAGTTTCCTTTTTCTCTACATCCTGGCCAATACTTGTTATTTCTTGTGTTTTTTATTTTGGCCATTCTGACAGATGTGAGGTGATATCTCATTGTGGGGTTTGTTTTGTCTTGTTAATTTTTTTTTTTTTTTTAAGAGAGAGAACACTCAAGTGAAGGGGAGGGGCAGGGGAGAGAGAGAGATCCTTAAGCAGGCTCCACACCCAGCATGGTGCCCAGTGTTGGGCTCCAGCTTATGACCCTAAGATCATGACCTGAGCTGAAACCAAGAGTTGGAACTCAACTGACTGAGCCACCCAGGCGCCCCTCATTGTGGTTTTGATTTGCATTTCCCTGATGATTAGTGATGTTGAACATACTTTCAGTGTGTCTGTTGGTCATCTGAATGTCTTTGGAAAAATGTCCTTTTGTGTCCTCTGCCTATTTTTTTTTTTAAAGATTTTATTCATTTACGTGTCAGAGATATAGAGAGAGAAAGAGGGAGCAGGGGGAGGGGCAGGCAGAGGGAAAAGCGGGCTCTTCACTGAGCAAGGAGCCTGATGTGGGACTCAATCCCAGGACTCCGGGATTATGAGCTGAGCCAAAGGCAGATGCCTAACGGACTGAGCCACCCAGGCATCCCCTCTGCCCGTTTTTTAATTGGTTATTTGTTTTTGTGTGTGTTTCATTGTATAATTTCCTTAAATATCTTCTCCCATTCAGTAGCTTGTCCTTTCATTTTGTTGATGGTTTCCTTTACTGTGCAAGGGTTTTTATTTTGGTATAGTCTCAATAGTTCAGTTTTGTTTTTGTTTCCCTTACCAAAGGAGACATATCTAGAAAAATGTTTCTGTGGCTGATATCAAAGAGATTACTGCCTATGTTTCCTTCTAGGAATTTTATGGTTTCAGATCTCACATTTAGGTCTTTAATCCAGTTCGAGCTTATTTTTGTGTATGGTCTAAGAAAGTGGTCCAGTTTCATTCTTTTGTATGTAGCTGTCTGGTTTTCCCAACGCCATTTGTTGAAGAGATTGTCTTCTTCCTAGTGTATATTCTTGCCTCCTTTGTTGTAGATTAATTGACCATAAAAGTGTGAGTTTATTTCTGGGTTCTTTATTCTGTTCCATTGATCTGAGTGTTAGTTTTTATGCCAATATCATACAGTTTTGATTATTATAGCTTTATAGTATGATCTTGAAATCTGGGGTTGTGATACCTCCAGCTATGTTCCTGTTTATCAAGACTGCTTTAGCTATTTGTGGTCTTTTGTGGTTCTATGCAAATTTTAGGATTATTTGTTCTAGTTCTGTGAAAAATGCTATCAGTATTTTAATAGGGATTGCACTGAATGTGTAAATTGCTTTGGATAGTGTGAACTTTTTTTTTCTTTTCTTTTTTTTTTTAAGAGAGTGGGAAAGGGGGGAGGGAGAGGGAGAGAGGATCTCAAGCAGGCTCCACACCCAGCGCAGAGCCCGACAGAGGGCTCAGTCTCAGAACCCTGAGATCATGACCTGAGCCAAAGTCATGAGTCAGACGCTTAACTAACTGAGCCACCGAGGCGCCCCAGGTAGTGTGGACATTTTAACAATAATTGGTTTTCCCAACTCATAAGCATGAAATCTTTCCATTTGTTTCATCTTCAATTTCTTTCATCAGTGTTTTATAGTTTTTAGAGTACAGGTCTTTTACTTCCTCGGTTAAATTTATTCTTAGGTATTTTATTCTTTTTGGTGCAACTGTTAAACGGGATTGTTTTCTTAATTTTTCTTTCTACTACTTTATTAATGTATAGAAATGCAACAGATTTATGTATATTAATTTTGTATCCTGCAACTTTACTGAGTTCATTTATCAGTTCTGATAGTTTTTTAGTGGAGTCTTTAGGGTTTTCTATATACAGTATTATGTCATTTGTAAGTAGTGAAAGTTTCACTTCCTCCTTACCGATTTGGATGCCTTTTATTTCCTTTTGTTGTCTGATTGCTGTGGCTAGAACTCCCAGTACTGTATTGCATAGAAGTGGTGAGAGTGGACATCCTTGTCTTGTTCCTGATCTTAGAGGAGAAGCTCTGTTTTTCATCATTGAGTATGGTGTCTGCTGTGGGTTTTTCATATATGGCTTTCATTATGTTGAGGTGTGTTCCCACTAAACCCACTTTGTTGAGAGTGTTTATCATGAATGGTTGTTCTACTTTGTCACTTGCTTTTTCTGCTTCTGTTGAGATGATGTTATGGTTATTACCCTTCCTCTTATTGTGACATATCGTGTTGATTGATTTGTGAATAATGAATCACCTTGCATCCCTGGAATAAATACCACTTGATCATGGTGAGTAATTTTTTTTATGTATTGTTGAATTTAGTTGCTAATATTTTGTCGAATTTGCATCCATGTTCATCAGAGATACCATCCTGTATTTTTCTTTTTGTATAATGTCTTTACCTGGTTTTGGTGTTGAGGTAATCCTGGCCTGCCTCGTAGAATGGATTTGTAATCTTTCCATCCTCTTCTGGTTTTTAGAATAGTTTGAGAAGAATACGTTTTAAATGTTTGGCATTTCATCTGTGCAGCCATCTGGTCTTGGACTTTGTTTGTTGGGGTTACTTGATTACTGATTCAGTCTCACTGCTAGTAGTTGGTCTGTTCACATTCTCTTCTTATTCCTGATCCAGTTTTAGAAGGCTGTACATTTCTAGGAATTTATCCATTTCTTCTAGGTTGTCAAATATATTGACATATAATTTTTCATAATATTCTTTTGTAATCCTTAGTATTTCTGTGGTGTCAGTTATTATTTCTCTTTCATTGATTTATTTACTTGCACACCCCCTCCCCTTTTTAAATGAGTCTGGCTAAAGGTTTATCAATTTTGTTGATCTTTTTAAAGAACCAGCTCCTGGTTTCATTGATCTGTACTATATTCTTTAATTTCTTTTTCATTTATTTCTTCTCAGATCTTTTTTATTTCCTTCTGTCTACTGGCTTTGGTCTCGATTCCTTTTTTTAGCTCCTTTAAGTGTAAGTTTGGGTTGCTTATTTGAGAGTTTTCTTGATTACAAAGTAATTTTAAAAGTATAGTCACCAGTTCTTTTAATATTCCTGATAGAGCTTCCCTTTTAGAGTGACCCATAACTTTCTTTTTTCTTCCTTTCTTCACTCAGCCACATTAGCCCTTCCAAGGATGGTACTTGCTCTAGGATTAATGCTGCTCCCCTGCAGCAGGAAGGGATTAACAGGGATTTCCCTCTTGTTGGCCTCCTGAGGAGCTATAATGAGTAGAGGAAAGAAAATATTAAGTCACTTCACACTTTGTTAAAAGTAAGCTTCTTCCAAGCAATTCAAAGAGAAATAGGATCTAAAATTTTCAAATTTGGAAACATTTTTTTTTTTACCCTTCTGTTGTTTTCATAGGTGTGTATTTGTTTTGCTATTGGGATATTAGAATTAGAATAACTATAACATAAAACAGTGAATTTTACTAAAGAAAATGAAACTCAGGAATTCTGTTCAAATAAATAGGATAGATTCTTTTGTTGTGCTAGAAATTTCCTGTGTTGAAGATAGTGGGCTGTATGGAATATTTGTCCAGAAAAGAAATTTTTTAAAAATTAAGTGGTATGTTTTATAATAGATATTTTTAAAAATGTGACAAAGTTGGAATCTGACAAAATCAGTCACTTATTTTTAAAAACATATACCAGGGGCACCTGGGTGGTTCAGTCGGTTAAGTGTCTGCCTTCGGTTCAGTTCATGATTTCAGGGTCCTGGGATCAAGCCCTGTGTTGGGCTCACCTGCTTCTCCCTCTCCCCCTGCCCCTTCCCCCCACACTCTCTCTCACTCTCTCACAAATAAATTAATAAAATCTAGAAATAAATAAATGTGTGTATGCATGTCTGCCTGCCTTCAGCTCAGGTCATGATCGCAGGGTCCTGGGATTGAGCCCCATGTCAGGCTCCCTGCTCAACAGGAATCCTGCTTCTCCCTTGCTTGTGCTCTCTTACACTCTCTCTCTCAAATAAATAAATAAAGTCTTTAAAAATATATATACTAGAATTTATTTATTGGAAGTATCATTCTTAAACGTGATCACCATAGAAGATAATATTTGAAGTGCATAAACTATGTAACTATCACCCAAAATATTTTTTTATTTTCTTAGAAATTTCCTTCAGAGAGGCACCTGGGTGTCTCAGTTGGTTAAGCGTCTGCCTTTGGCTCAGGTCATGATCTCAGGGTCCTGGGATTGAGCCCCGCATCAGGCTCCCTACTCAGTGGAGGGTCTGCTTCTCCCTTTCCCTCCCCCGTTCATTCTCTCTCTCTCTCTCTCTCTCTCTCTCTCTCTCAAATAAAATCGTAAAAAGAGACTTCCTTCAGAGATATTTACAAACCACAATAAAATATATTACTTATAGCAGTCACTATGTTCATAATTATCTCAAAAGGTATACGCTTAGCTTATTCATTACCATGGCCCCAAATGAGTTTGGCTCTCTGCAAAAATCAAAGATGTGCTGGAGAAATGAGTTTCCTATAGATGTCTGCAGTGGTGATATTAGAGTAGCCACGAAAGTGATAAAGATAACCATTTTTGAATGGGACAGTGTACATACAGATGTGTAATTACTACTACTTTTATTTTTTATTTTTATTTAAATTCAAGTTAGTTAACATATAGTATATTAATATGTTTCAGGGGTAGAATTTAGTGATTCATCAGTTGCATATAACACCCAGTCCTTACTTATATTAAGTGCCTGCCTTAATGCCCATCATTAATTACCCCATTCCCCCACCCCCCCTTCCAGCGACCCTCTCTTTGTTCCCTATAGTTAAGAGTCTTTTATGGTTTGCCTCCCACTCTGTTTTCATCTTATTTTATTTTTACTACTGCTACTTTTAAAATAACCACACAAAGCTTTCAGCAGGTATTTGATAGGTTGACCTTTGCTTTCTTAGAACTGAGTTTAAATCCTGTATGTTGTACATTTGTGTTCTTCAGATGTAATTTCATGCCTGTTCTCTCCTAGACTCCTTTCATGCCTAGACTGTGGTACACCAGGATCGACATGTATGTTGCCCTCAGTGTCTTTCAAAGACCAGATGTCCATATATGTTTTATTTAACCCAGTTTTGTTGGAAATAAAAAGAAAAAAAAAAAGTCATGAGAATCAGCTACTATATTTGCAGGAGCCACCTTTAGGAATGGTCACTCCTTAATTCCACAAAGTTTTCTTTGCCTCATTCCCAAAATGCCTAAATTCTGGATATCAGTATGACATATTAGCTGGACTCCACAGGCTTCCTGCTATGCCGTAACACAGTGTAGTTTAAAGTTCTTGCTTGGTAGCTAGATCTCTGCCAAAATGTGTTCCCCCCTACTAATAGAACTAAATTTCCTTTCCAGTTATTATGAATTTTTATATAATCTGTTGACTTGAGGTGGCATGGGGCTAATTTGAGGCATTGGGTTAATAAATTATCTGAACATTGGAAGCATCCATACGGTGGAATCATTTTCAGTATATTCTTTAATGGCTGTCCATTTTTAAAAATCATGTCATTGTAGTAATTGAAGAAGTGTTTGTCCTTCCTAGTGCTGCATGTATGATCCAGCAGGCTCTGAGTTACTATTTATTGGTGGTTTCAGTTTTCCAGTGTGCAGATTTGAATGGATGGCATCGTGGCATTTTCAAGAATAATATACTGTTTGTTTTGGTTTCACTCAGGCAAGTTTATGTATTTGGGTGGGTAATAGCAGTTCTAAATTATTGAATTCTAATTGTGTAAATATGTATAAAAACAAAATATATGATTTTTTGTCATGGTTATTTGGATTTAAGATAACTGTAGTTTGAAGTACTTAATTTAGAATAAATCGAGCCCTAGACATTCTGATTTATTTTACTTTTTAAAAAAATATTTTTTATTATTTGAGACAGAGACCGTGCACGCACAGAGGGTGGGGTGCAGAAGCAGAGGGAGAAGCAAAATTATTTGAGGGGTGCCTGAGTGGCTCAGTTGGTTAAGTGTCCAACTTGTGATTTCGACTCACATATCATTTTTGGTCATGGGATCAAGCCCCACGGTGGGCTCCTCACTCAGCAGGGAGTCTGTTTGAGATTCTCGCTCTCCCTCTGCTTCTGTACCCTAAAATAAATAATTTTTCAGAAAAATTATTTCAGGGCACCTGGGTGGCTCAGTCGTTAAGAGTCTGCCTTCGGCTCAGGGCGTGATGCCAGCGTTCCGGGATCAAGCCCCACGTCAGGCTTCTCCGCTGGGAGCCTGCTTCTTCCTCTCCCATTCTCCTTGCTTGTGTTCCCTCTCTTGCTAGCTGTCTCTCTGTGTCAAGTAAATAAATAAAATCTTTAAAAAAAATTATTGCAGAGACTTTAATTCTCAACTTACTTATCACTTTATCAGATTTGCCTAACTTTAAGCATCTAGGTAGTTGATGAATTTTTAGATTGTGGGTATTCCTTATGCTTTTCTCTTCATAATCAGGTTTTACTGGTTTTGGTAATTTTGTTCTTTTCAAATAGGATAGATATTATACATATATTTTGATAGAACTCTTTTTTATCTCTGAGCATATATAATTCTCCACGTCCTTTGTTATTCTGAATTTTGCACTATTCTCAAAACTTTTTATTACTAAGGTACTTCACATCTAAAAGAAGCAGTCTTATGGGTTTAAAAATGAACAGTCATCCCGATTACTTGACTGGCCAGTAGCTATTTTCAAAGGTGATCTGTCTCAGTTTTACTTTTCCTGGTTAGGAAAGCAACACTAGTCACCACACACAAATAGTTAAAGGAATTTTAAGTTAATTTTATTTATTATAACTCAAATTTGCCATCACGTAACATTATCTTTTCATCACTATTTTTTAAGGCATATATCCATTTCCATATCCAGTCTTTGAGGCAAGTTTTATATGTTTGTAAGAATTTCACCATATGAAAACCCCAGTTACCTCTTTAAAAATATAACAAAATAAGTTCTGTTAAATATGTTTATTTTCTGTTATAAAAAAAGATATGTTCGTATGTTAAGCTTTGTATTTGTGCCCAGCTTCCTAGAATAGTCTTTTAATAGCAATAAGATATTGGTGTCCTAAAACTGGCTTGTGAAAATACTTTTTTTAATGAAAATTATTTAACAGATATTACTGTATATATTGGAGTGTACAGAAAAAAGTCACTTTTTTTAAGTGGTAACATTCTCTCTAAACTCACTTTGCATTCATATTTCTGATTCATGTTAACATTTTTATCCTAGGCATTTTTGAGTTTCTAGTGCTTTTCCTTAAGAGTTTTCTCTTAACCCATTCAGTACGTTTAATTAACTTAATCTTTCCAAGCTTTTCTTTGTTTCCATAATGAATATTTGTAGGATTCTTGTATTTTAGCCATTTCCAAGAGTGCCATTTTACTAATTTTATTAGTAATATTTAAACATCCCCAGATACATGCCTAAGTAGCATCATGATATTTTAGAGCTGGAAAGGGGCAGGAGATTAGTGTGGAGAAGTGTACTGTTAGGATATTTATTAGTTTATATATTTTGTTAGCAGTGTAGGGATGTCAGATGATCCCTGCCCACTAGGATAAGGTTTAATTCAGTCAATATAATTACCAGTATAAGGGGTAAAACCTTTTGGAACAAGATGGGATCTAAGTGTTTTAAAATGTCAGTGTAAAGGGGCCCCTGGGTGGCTCAGTTGGTTGAGTGTCTGACTCTTGGTCTCACTCAGCTCAGATCTTGGCCTCAGGATTGTAAGTTTGGGCCCCTCATTGGGCTCCACACTGAGCCTAGCATGGAACCCACTTAAAAAAACAAAATGTCAACATAAAGGAAGTAGTCTTTGCTGTTTTTAGTTTTTTCCGCCGCAAAGAAGAAAAAAGTAGTGGAATTTTCAGGGAGGATTCTCAACAGTTTTACCAGTTTGAGAGGATACAATAGGGAATATTGATAGCCTTTTTTTTCTAGTTTTTGCTTACTATTAACTTATTTTTATAAATAACAAAACACCAAAATGGGGTGGGGAGGTGAACAGCAAATACCAGTTGCTTTAAATGTTTTACCTTAATCTTTCTTTTCATAGGGAATTGACTCTCTTTTGGAGTAAACTGCAAAGAAGAATTGACCCTTCTTTAGACACTTTTTTGGAGCGCTGTCGTCAGTTTGGTGTCATAGCTAAAACACAGCAGCATTTATTTTGCCTGATTAGAGTTATACAAACTGAAGTGAGTAATTTTACTTTTTTTATGATGATTGTCCTAAAACGAAGAAATGAGTGGGGAGATAACTTCGGAGGCAACTCCTCTTAGATGAGGGAAATAGAGAAATAATGGGCTTTAATAAGATTGTGGAATTGGACATAATTAGCCATTTCTGCAGATTGATCTTCTGGAATCCACAGCTTTTCTTAATGGAAAATAGTGATTTGAAGTGACAGACCATTGGAGGAAAGGAAGATTATGTTTTGGGGCTGTCACCTCAACTACCCTATATCTACTTTTACTAGAACAGTTTTCTGTTTTTTTTACATGTGTGTTTGTTTGCATATTAACTGAATTATTATAAAAGAAAATCTAATTGTATTTTTTATATTTTCCTTAAGAATGGAGTGATACATTTTCTAAGTTTTGAAATAATAGAACGGTTCCAGAATCAACTCTATACAAATTGTAAACTTCTATACAAACCAATAAGAAACAAGGTAGATATTTTTAGGAAATAAATATTTCCTAAAATGAAATGAGGTGCCATGTATAAAGCCTTGTGTTTTGAGTTCAGCCATATATATGTGTGTGTACACACACACACACACACACACACACACACACACACACTACCAGCCTAGAGATTCAGAATGAATCTTATACTGTGCTCTATTTTTATGTTGTTTTTAGTATTTGCTAATAACTGAGCTCTCAACATACCCATATATGTAATGGTTAATGGGTATGTTTTAGGGGTTACTTCTCTGACAACATTCAAGGATTGATTATACTAAAGTCAAGGCACAGTTGTATCTTTGATACATACTGTCTCCTTTAATGTTTTAAACGTCTATATCCTGTACTTTATTTGAAATATGTTGGTCTGGTCTTCAATGGTAAGGATAGGAAAAGGTAGAACATTTTATTAAAAGTAAATTTGTGGTCAGATAAGTTAGGTGATAATTATTTTTAATCACTGTGAATCCAGTTGTATCTCCTATCACAGAAACATGTGCAAGCAATTACAGAACTTGCTTTATTTAAAAAATTAGTTTTAGAACCGGTCTTTAAGAAGTTTTGTAATCTTTAAGGAAAGTATTAGTGTTCTATTGCTGCATTGAAACTACCACAAACTTAGCACTAAAAACAATACCCAGTTGTTAGCTACGGTGTTGTAGGACACAGTGTAGCACAGCGTGGCAAGGTTTGCTGCTCAGAGCATCACAAAGGTGACATCAAGGTGTTGACCAGGTTGCATTCCTATCTAGAAGCTTTGTGGAAAATCCGCTTCTAAGTTCATTCTTATTGCTCACAGAATTCAGTTCTTTTTGATTGTAGGACCAAGGTCCTCATTTTCTTGACAGCTGTCAGCCACATTCTATTTTCAGCTACTAGAAGCCTCCCTCATCCCATACCTGCATTTTTAAGCCAGCAGAAGTATAAGGAATTCTCCTAATTCGAATCTGACCTTCTCTAAATCTGACTTCCAAACCTAAATTTAAAGGGCTTAAATGATTAGGTCAGGCCCACCTAGGTAATCCACCTGTCTTAAGATCAACTGACTTGGGGCCTTAATTACACCTGCACAGTCCTTTTTGCCATATGATGTAATCATAGGAATGGATACTGTATTTACAGGATCCATTTAAACTTGAGGAGAGGAGATCATACAAAGGTGAGGGTCACTGGGGGGTCATCTTAGAATTACCATGAGGAGCCACAGAAAATGGGAAAGCTACTAGAGGACTAAGGAAAATGGGTTTCTGACACAGACGAAGGAATTTGCTGTCCACTTGCATAACCAGAACCCATTTCTCTTTAATCCTAGTCTAGGGTACTTTCCACTATAATAATTCATGATAACTAGCCTGAAGGGTAGAAAAGATGTGGACTGGTAGGTGGAAGGGGACTGAGTGTAGAATTCCTTTCAAATTGAGAGACTCATCTCTGGGTTTTTAAAGAGAGATGATCTAGCCTCTTTCAGTTGCGATCTAGTTCTGCAGTGAATGGTGGATATCCCACAATAGTAGTGAGCTAAAGAAGATGGAAGTTTCTCCCCCTCTCATATGGGTAGATAATCCAGGCAGACAGGCCAAGGTTGCTGTTGGTGGCTCCACATACCAGAAACCCAGGTTCCTTTTGTTTGTCTGCCATCAACACATGGTTTCCATCTCATAATCTGAGACCTAACTATTCCAATCCTAGGTATCATGTCTCCTCCATTCTAGACAGCAAGGTGCCAGGGGGTGAGGAGAGAGGGGCAGACCACACAAACCACACTGTGATACACCTTTTCCTCACTCCTTCCAGTACACACCCGCATGGCTATATTTAGCTGCAAGGGAGGTGAGATATATTCATTATTTCAGGTTACTTTGTAATCAGATAGAAATCAGGCATTCTGTTTTTGTAGCAAAAGGGGATATTGGGAGACAGCTAGTAACCAGTGACATAGCCCTTGGGATGGAACAGGTTAATGATACTGAAAAGCTGTGGGGTTTAGGCCTCTTGCAGAAGGCAACAGTGAGTGTGTAATGGAGAAGGCTTTATAATAGTACCTCTTTATTTTCTGGGCTTCCGTTTTCTATAAATAGCTTAAACCAGATCATCACATAAAGGTGCTTAGAGTAGGGGCGCCTGGGTGGCTCAGTCAGTTGAGCATCCAACTCTTGATCTCAGCTCAGGTCTTAATCTCAGGGTCATGAGTTCAGGCCCCGAGTTGGGCTCCACGTTGGGCATGGAGCCTACTTAAAAATAAATAAGGTGCTTGGAGTTGAGACTTTAAAAATAGTATGACAGAATGGATGTGGATGAGGTTGTATTTTGAAGTGAAAGTAATAAGAAGAGGGATCATCATGAATCCAGTTTATTTGGCCATGGGGCCCTTTTTGGTTTGACATATGGTGCTTACTGTTTGCAAAACAAGACTTTGTCTAGTTTAATTCCTTCTCTTTAGTAATGAAGAAGCTGAAAATTAGAGGTATGTAACTTGTAAGGATCATCAACCTAGTTTGCAGAAGAGTCAGGACTAGACAAATTGCATAATGTGATAGAAGATTATCATTTGTAAATCAGAGCACAAGGGACCTGGAGGGTCTGGTAAGTTTTAAAATAACTCATAGGTTCTCAACAAATTACTATTAAACTCCTTTTTGGAAGACTGAGATAAACAGCAAAGAATGTCCATTCTTTCTTAAACAGCCAAGTCTGGTTGAAATGGTAAAATCTAGGAAATCACTAAGCACTTTTCAAAAGACAGTCTAAAAACACTGTTACACATTCTGAACAGGTATAACAAGAAGTACTTGTTAAAAGAGTGGTGAATAAATTAGAATTAGGATATGGAATGCAGAACTGAATTAAACGGCATTGATGGACATGACTAAATTGATTTTTAACTAGGTAGCTGAAAACAGGTGTGGTGTGGCATATTATACCCAGGGCGCATAGGTTATAACCATGTCAGATAACCTTTGGAATTCTTACCGGCTTAAAAGTGGTTAAGAACTAAGGTTATGCACAGAGATTGCTTTAAGTTTAAATCCTTATTCCTCTGCTCACTGCCTGGTGACATTGGGCAATTAACGTGATGAGCCTTGGTTTCTTCATCTATAAAATGAGGATAATGTATGAAAAGAGTATTTGGAGAAGTGCCTAGAACGTAGTAACAGTTCTGTAAATTGATGGTAGTTGTTTCTTTGTGTTCCTAGAATTTGGAATGGTACCCAACACAGAATAATTGCTTAACAAATTGATTACTGATTTGAACAGTAGAATTTATCCTCAGTTATTTTATATGGTATTCTGATGAATAGTTACGATATGCCAGCAATGTAGTAATCACTTTATATTATCTTACTTCATTTTTATAATAATGTTAAGAGGAAAATCTAATATTACCACTGCTGTTATCATTTTATAGATGAGGCAGCAACAGCTTAGGAGTTAAGAACTTGGCACTGCAGTGAAGCTGGGGTTCAAAAGGCTGATTGAAAATTCTATGCTCTTGGGGCACCTGTTTGGCTCAGTTGGTAGAGCACACTGGTCTTGATCTCGGAGTCGTGAATTTGAGCCCCACGTTGGACGTAGAGATTACCTTTTTTTTTTTTTTAATTTTATTTATTTCTTTGAGATTACTTTTTTAAAAACTCTTAGGCTCTTAAGTACTGTATTTTAAGCCTCTCTGCCATATAATCCCACTTGTCTTTGCTCATAATATTTTCACATTCCATTTCAACTTCTTACATAAGTCATCTTGTATGCACTAGCCTTTTATCACATGTGACCAGATCTTTTTCCTGATTTTTGGTTAGTTTCTAAGAACGGTTGCTATAGAGAGATTTTAAATTTCTGTTGGTTTTCCCATGGGAAGCTGAGATGCAGTACACCTATAGTGTACTATATTAGTACTAAAGTACTAATTCTTTTTTTTTTTTTTTAAGATTTTATTTATTTATTTGACAGAGACACAGCCAGCGAGAGAGGGAACACAAGCAGGGGGAGTGGGAGAGAAGAAGCAGGCTCCAAGTGGAGGAGCCCAACGCGGGGCTCGATCCCAGAATGCCAGGATCAGGCCCTGAGCCGAAGGCAGACACTTAACGCCTGAGCCACCCAGGCGCCCCTAAAGTACTAATTCTTTTAGGAGAAAATGGGGAGGGTCCCTTGGGTGGCTCAGTCAGTTAAGCATTGGACTCTTGATTTCAGCTCAGGTTGTGATCTCAGGGTTTGTGAGATCCAGCCCCACGTTGGGCTCGATGCTGGGCATGTAACCTACTTAAGATTCTCTCCCTCGCTCTGCCCCTTCCCCCTCTATAAAAAAAAGGCGGGGGAGGAAATGGGGACAGTCTTTTATTTTAGCCTTAAGATTTTGGAAACACCCAGCTGTTCATTACACATGTGTTTCTTCAATTGAATTCAGTCCTAGACTCACTTTTATACAGGTGTTTCCTCTTATACCCATTTATTTAAGCCCTGTCCTTCCTAACCAGCTTAAGACAATTCTTTTTTGAATCCTTCAATGACCTTATTTATCCTGAATTCCTTTGAATTCATGTACCTTTATTGTTTATACATTTGGCATATAAGCAGATTCCTTGAGGGTTAGAGAGTGCTTTAGTATGCAGTGCCTTATAAAGTTGGACATTCTGTAAATGTACATTGTTATTGTTCATGGTTGTAACATCTAATCCAGTCCTTTGCATGTTGAGATAAGAAGGATCTAAATGTAACTTGCAGGAAGAAAGATTAAAGATAAAATTTAAGAACTCTAAAAGTTTTGAGGAGTATACATCTTACCAGTGAAAGTTATGTAGTATTTCCATAATGAAAAAGAATAATAACTCCCCCCCTCTTTTTCTTATAGGCACAGGATGCTGGTCTTGGGGTGTCAATTTTACTATGTGTCAGAGCTCTTCAACTCAGATCAAGTGAGGATGAAGAAATGAAGGCATCAGTTTGTAAAACAATTGCTTGTCTTTTACCAGAAGATTTAGAAGTCAGACGAGCTTGTCAGCTTACAGAATTCTTAATTGAACCCAGTTTGGATGGATTTAATATGTTGGAAGAACTGTATTTGCAACCAGATCAAAAATTTGATGAAGAAAATGCACCAGTTCCAAATTCTCTCCGATGTGAGCTCTTACTGGCTTTAAAGGCCCACTGGCCTTTTGATCCTGAATTTTGGGACTGGAAAACTTTAAAACGACACTGCCACCAACTGCTAGGACAAGAAGCCTCCGATTCTGATGATGATCTAAGTGGCTATGAAATGTCTATTAATGACACAGATGTTTTAGAGTCATTTCTCAGTGACTATGAGGAAGGTAAAGAAGATAAACAATACAGAAGAAGAGACTTGACAGATCAGCATAAGGAGAAAAGAGACAAAAAACCCATTGGTTCTTCTGAAAGGTACCAGAGGTGGCTTCAGTACAAATTTTTCTGTTTGTTATGTAAGCGGGAATGTATAGAGGCCAGGATTCTTCATCATTCTAAGATGCATATGGAAGATGGAATTTACACCTGTCCGGTTTGTATTAAAAAATTCAAGAGAAAAGAAATATTTGTTCCTCATGTGATGGAACATGTTAAAATGCCACCAAGCAGAAGGGACCGCTCTAGAAAGAAGTTACTGTTGAAAGGCTCTCAAAAGGGGATTTGTCCCAAGAGCCCCTCTGCAACCCTGGAGCAAAACCAGTCATTGGATGAACAAGCCAAAGGAGAGTCTCATGAATATGTCACATTCAGCAAATTAGAAGATTGCCACTTGCAAGACAGAGATTTGTACCCATGTCCTGGCACAGACTGTTCCCGTGTATTTAAGCAGTTTAAATACTTAAGTGTGCATCTTAAAGCTGAACACCAAAATAATGATGAAAATGCCAAGCATTACTTGGATATGAAAAACAGAAGAGAGAAGTGTACTTATTGTCGACGACATTTCATGTCTGCTTTTCACCTGCGGGAGCATGAACAAGTGCATTGTGGTCCTCAACCTTATATGTGTGTATCTATAGATTGCTATGCAAGGTTTGGATCAGTGAATGAACTACTTAACCATAAACAAAAACATGATGATCTGCGTTATAAATGTGAATTAAATGGCTGTAATATTGTTTTCAGTGACTTGGGACAGCTTTACCACCACGAAGCACAACACTTTAGGGATGCATCTTACACATGCAACTTTGTTGGCTGTAAAAAATTCTATTATTCTAAAATTGAATACCAGGATCACCTCTCAATGCATAACGTTGAAAGTTCGAACGGAGATGTGAAGAAATCGGTGAAACTTGAGGAGGCTGCACCAGGTGAAAAGCAAGGTTGTATCGATCAGCCCCCTCTGCTTGACCAAACTGATAAACCACATTTACCTGAGGATCTTCTTTTCTGCGCAGGATCAGCTAGTTCTCAAATAGAAACTGCAGAAAATCTGAAAGAAAACAGTGACAGTAATTCTAGTGATCAGTTAAGTCATAGCTCTTCAGCTTCCATGAATGAAGAGTTAATTGATACACTGGATCACTCTGAAACCATGCAGGATATATTATTATCTCATGAGAAAGTCTTCGTGCCCTCCAGTTTAAAAGAAAAATGTTCCAATGTGGCAGTTTGTTTTGATGGGACTAAGTTTACCTGTGGTTTCGATGGCTGTGGTTCCACGTACAAAAATGCAAGAGGGATGCAGAAGCATCTACGGAAGGTTCATCCGTACCATTTCAAACCCAAAAAGATAAAGACAAAAGATCTCTTTCCCTGTTCGGGTAATGAACATAATCAGACAGCTGAAAAGTTTGATGCAGAACCTAAACCCAGCTCAGATACAAACAGTGACTCTCCAGATGAAGGTCTAGATCACAATATTCATACTAAATGCAAGCGAGAATATCAAGGTTATTCCTCAGAAGCTTCCATTTGTGCTTCTAAACGGCCGTGTACAGAGGATACCATGTTGGAACTTTTGTTACGCTTGAAACATTTAAGCTTGAAAAACTCAATAACACATGGATCTTTCTCAGGGTCATTGCAGGGGTACCCATCCAGCGGTGCTAAGTCTCTTCAATCGGTTTCACCTACTATCTCAGACCTTAATTTTCAGAATCAAGATGAGAATATGCCAAGTCAGTACCTTGCACAGTTGGCGGCTAAGCCTTTTTTCTGTGAGCTTCAAGGATGCAAATATGAATTTGTGACCAGAGAGGCTTTGTTAATGCATTATCTTAAAAAACATAATTATTCAAAAGAAAAAGTCCTTCAGTTAACTATGTTTCAACATCGGTATTCTCCATTCCAGTGTCATATTTGCCAAAGGTCATTTACAAGAAAAACGCACCTGAGGATTCATTATAAAAATAAACATCAAATTGGCAGTGACAGAGTAACTCACAAACTGTTAGATAATGAAAAATGTGATCATGAAGGCCCATGCTCAGTAGACAGATTGAAAGGTGATTGCTCGGCAGAACTTGGCGGTGATCCCAGCAGTAACTCTGAGAAGCCACACTGTCACACTAAAAAGGATGAATGCAGTTCCGAAACAGATTTGGAGTCATCTTGTGAAGAAACAGAAAGTAAAACCTCTGATATTTCGTCACCAATAGGTAGCCATAGAGAAGAACGAGAAGGACGAGAGGGACGAGGTAGCAGGAGAACTGTTGCTAAAGGAAATCTCTGCTATATTTTGAATAAATACCACAAACCATTCCATTGTATCCATAAAACTTGCAACTCCTCATTCACCAATCTGAAAGGCTTGATTCGTCATTACAGAACTGTACATCAGTACAACAAAGAACAGTTATGTTTAGAGAAAGACAAAGCAAGAACCAAACGGGAACTTGTCAAATGTAAAAAGATATTTGCTTGCAAGTATAAGGAATGTAACAAACGTTTCCTGTGTTCCAAAGCCCTTGCTAAGCACTGTAGTGACTCTCATAACCTAGACCATATCGAAGAGCCTAAAGTGCTTTCCGAAGCTGAATCTGCAGCACGGTTTTCCTGTAACCAGCCTCAGTGCCCTGCTGTTTTTTATACATTCAGCAAGTTGAAGCACCACTTGATGGAACAGCATAATATTGAAGGAGAAATACATTCGGATTATGAAATTCATTGTGATCTTAATGGCTGTGGCCAGATTTTCACCCATCGCAGTAATTATTCTCAACATGTATATTACCGACATAAGGACTATTACGATGATCTGTTTAGAAGCCAGAAAGTGGCAAATGAAAGGCTACTAAGGAGTGAAAAGGTGTGTCCAACGGCGCTCGCTCAAGGGCATGAACAGCAGACTACCAGGAGATCCTTTAATGCTAAGGCTAAAAAATGTACTTTAATCAAAGAAAAGAAGGCTCCAATTAGTTTCAAAACAAGAGCCGAAGCCCTCCATATGTGTGTGGAGCAGTCTGAGCACACACAGTACCCCTGCATGGTTCAAGGATGCTTATCTGTGGTGAAGTTGGAGAGCAGCATAGTGAGGCATTATAAACGCACCCATCAGATGAGTAGTGCTTATTTAGAGCAACAGATGGAAAATCTTGTCGTCTGTGTTAAGTATGGTACCAAAATTAAGGAGGAGCCCCCTTCTGAAGCAGAGCCCTATATAAAGAAAGAAGAAAATAGCTGTGAATCAGAGCACACAAAGCACAGCCATTCCCCAGGTGACATTAGCGTGCCTGCCCAGAACACGGATTCCCTTCATCCAGGCGAAAGGGAGGGAGGTCAGAAAGGATGTACAGAAAGCAAACCGGTGTTTGATGCAGATAATCTGCTCTACAGAGGAACTTTGAAATGTAACCATAGTTCGGAAACCACTTCTTTGGAACAATGTAATATAGTTCAGCCTCCTCCTTGTAAAATAGAAAATCCCATACCTAATCCTAGCGGGACTGAAAGTGGGACTTATTTCACAAGTTTCCAGCTGCCTTTACCAAGGCTCAAAGACTCCGAAACCGGGCAGCAAAGTTCAGGGCAAGAAAACACTGTAAAAAACTCAACCCATGTCCCAAAAGAAAATTTTAGGAAGCATCCACAGCCCAGGTCATTTGATTTGAAGACTTATAAACCTATGGGATTTGAATCTTCATTTCTGAAATTTATTCAGGAAAGTGAAGAGAAAGAAGACGATTTTGATGATTGGGAGCCTTCAGAGCACTTAACATTAAGTAATTCTTCACAACCCAGTAATGACTTAACAGGGAGTGTTATGGCAAATAATATGGTGAATGACAATGACCCTGAAGTTGACATACCTCATTCTTCCAGTGACTCTGCAATTCATGAGAACCTGACTGCAATCCCACCTTTGATAGTAGCGGAGACAGGAACAGTTCCTTCCTTGGAAAACCTGAGGGTTGTATTGGACAAAGCATTAACAGACTGTGGAGAGCTTGCCTTAAAACAGCTTCATTATCTTCGGCCAGTGGTTGTCCTTGAAAGATCTAAGTTTTCCACACCAATTTTAGACTTGTTTCCAACAAAAAAGACAGATGAGCTTTGTGTAGGAAGTTCCTAAATAGCAATTTTGTTTTAGAAACAGACTGGCTCCAACACTGCAACATGGGGACAATTGCCAACTTGAACAAAGGCTGAGAACCAGCCACACCGTTGTTTAGGGTAGAATAGGCTGTGTATTTACATGAATGTATAATATCTCTGTCAGCAGTATTGGCTGAGTCCATTAGCTCTCCAGTTGGTTTATTGATTGGGTTTTTTTGTTTGTTTGTTTGTTTATTAAAAAAAGAAATGGAACTGTACTCTTGTTTGGTGCTAATTAATACATCAAAATATATTGGGGCTTCCTTTTTCAAATTAAGTGTGCATGATTGTATATGGAACAAATACTAAGATCCCAGGGTGGGAGGGCTAGGGAAAGGGATATGGAGTTCTTACTTGACTTGAATGTGCACCTGAGGGTGCTTTGTGTAATATATTGTACACTACAGCATCTTATATTTTTTGAGTTGAGTTTCAATAAATTACAATTTTTCACCCATTTCTTGTTTACTCATAATGAGTTTTCCTGCCATACATAGACTGAAACTGCACTTGTATTTTCTGGAATGTGCACTTATATTTTGCCCCAGTAGTTTTTCGTTTCTTACTAACCAAGCCATTTAGATCAAGCTTCTTTCTGAATGACTATTGTCTTAAAACTTTTGTGCAAAGAAAATTCTGAAATTGAGTAATTAACTCTGAGAGTCAACATAGCTCCAAAAGAGAATGTCCAGGAGTTGTCCGGGTAGAATGAGAACATGAAGGGCATAGATGGACACAGTGATGTTTCCAGGGAACTACAGATAATTTGGTAGGCTGCAATGAAGGGGAGCATTGAGGTGGATGAGATTATTGTAGCGATAGATGGACAGGAACCCAACCACGAATGCTAAGGAGTTTGAACTTGAATCCACAGGCAGCTGAGAGCCTTTGAAGGATTTGAACAAAATAACATGATAATGTTAATTGTAATGTTAAATTAATAACAATTTGTAGATAACGTGAGTGTGATTTGAGGGGCTGAGAATGGAAACATACTAAGACTGTTGAAGTATCTGAGGCAAATTTGGTGAGACTATACTGATAGTTGCAGCACAAGGAAGAGGAGATGAAAGTGAGAAATTTAAAGAGAGGGTTGTTAGGCCTTGGAGGGTGAAAAAAATATTTTTAGGAAAACTGAAAGATTCAGTAGTGATGCGTCCGATTGAGGAGGGAATGCAAAAGGAAGAAATGAATTTGGGGAAAGAGGATGGAAAGCCAAGATGAGCTTGGTCTTTGGATGTGTTGAGCCTCAGTGGACTGTGAGCCACATATGTCTGATGACAAGGAAAGCAGTGTGTTCTTATAAATACAGCAGCTTTATTCTCTGTGCTTGTGAGGTTCTCAGTCACTTTCATTAGCTAGCAATGAAGTGAGTCAGACACTCCTAACATCCCTTTCTTACGCCAGTGGTTAGGATTTCAAGATCTTTGCTCTGACTCTTAAACTTTGTAGTTTTGTTTTGTTTTGTCAGCTCTTAAGGAATTTCATTCTGTCACCTCCTTACCCTAAGTCTGAAGCACACCCCTGCCCCGTGCCCAGGTGGTTTCATGGTTCAGATCCTGGTAGGTTCTGAACAGAGGGTTCTCAAGATTCTGTTGAAAGAAAAAGTGGCAGAAACTGGGGAACATCTCAGAGGCTAAGGCTACTACTGATTCCTTGGGACCTTTTCTGTCGGCTTCAGTTTCCTCACCTATAAGTGAAAAGATAGGGGATATCCTCTTGAAAAATCACTTTCTGTGATCTAAGTATGAGAAACATCTGGTGGCTTCATTCTTTAAATTCCTTATACTAGAGATTTTTAGCCCAGAACAAGAGAAAGTTGGTAATTTGCTGAACTATATCCATTCAACTACTCCTAACTTCTACCCCCTGAAAGGACCAAGTGAGTCCATTTGTAGTGGAACCAAACCCTAATTTTCAAAACTCTATTGGAAGTTTGCTTCAAGTACAAGCCACAGTGGTTCATCATAAGATTACTTTCTGTTCCAGTTGGAGCGCTTGCTTCATTTGATCTTTATTAAAGACAATGTTTTATGTCAAACGGAGCATGTGCAGTTCTATGATAATACAGAAGGTAAGAGGGTTATTTCTGTGCTTTTAGTACTATCATTTTTACTTCATGTGTCTTTGGGATTTGTCCCAATGCTGGTGCAAACCTGGAAGCATTGACTTTGTTCTTAAAGCCTTTTTATTTTTTATTTGTTTTTATTTTTACTTTTTAAGATTGATTTTATTTATTAGAGAGCGGCGGGGGGGGGGGGAGGAACAGAGGGAGAGGAACAAGCAGACTCCTCACTGAGCACAGAGCCCCACACAGGGCTCTATCCCATGACCCTGAGATGACGACCTGAGCTGAAATCAAGAGTTGGAGGCTTAATTGACTGAGCCACCCAGGTGCCCCTCAGAGCCTTTTTAAATTCAAGAATGCCCCCCTTAAATGAGGTGTATAAGTTGAGAGTGCCAGACACTTTCATTCTATCCGTTTACCCAGCATTCTCTTGTTTCATTGTTTCCCCATGTTCATGAACACGTGTGTGAGAGAGAGGGTGGGGGATGATGGCGAAGAAAGTTTTGATTAGTATTCCTAGAGTTTCCATCCCAAGTCTATCCTCTCTTTGTCCCAGGTTGCCTACTTTGACTGCATTGCCAAGGACATAGTCACTGGAGGATGGAATTAGTCATTAACCAAATATTTAAGTGCACCCATATTTAGAGACAGTTTTAGGTGCTTTGGGAGATAAAAATACCAAAGTAAATTTGTTCCAACTGTGGCAGTGGAGCAACAGCATGGGCATCACCTTGGAGCTTGTTAGAAGTGTAGAATGTCAGGCCAGGCCCTACTCCAGGCCTTCTGGCCCCAAATCTGCATTTTAGTAAAATCTCTAGATGATTCATAGGCACAGAAAAACTTGTGAAGCAATGACTAGAACAAAATGGAAAGTACTGTGAGAATTCAGGATAATTACACTTTTCTAAAAGCACTTTACATAAAATATCTTACTGAATTTTCATAACTTCATGAAGTAGGTACTGTTAACCCTCATTTGACAGATAAAAACTTAAAGGTGAAGTGTTTTGCCTAGCCGATAGAAGCTGGGACTAGATGGAGCCTAGTCTCCAGTTTCTTCTGACTGGAAGGATATCAGGGGAACTTATGTGAAGGAAGAACATTGGAAAGTTGCACATGGCATTTAAAGTACAAAAAAAACCATAGTTTCTGTCATTAAATGAGTGTATTGTTTGTGGAAGTGAATAATGGGAAATAAAGTTTGAAGTGTAAGTAAAAGCCAGGTCATGCAGATTCAGTTCCAATCACACATCTATTATTGATATTTTCTCATTTGAGGAAAGAGAGGAAAACCAGTTCATTTCTGTGAGTCCATTTTTCTTTCTGAGAGAAACTTGTAAAAGAGAAGTTGCTCAGTCCCTTCTCCCCACTTCCCACCCCCACAACAGACTGTGATGCCTCCTGGCTTTATACTGCTGGCTCAGGGGCGAAGCCTCCTGTCGGGTAGAGCTGAGTCTGGAGAGTGCCCCACTCTAATCTGACCTGCTTGGTCTACACCTGCAGGAATAGATTCTGTGACACACTGCATTTGGAAGGCCGAACCACTTTGAGAAAGGTAACCAGGATAGTCAGGAGATTTAAAAACCTGTCACCCTGTATTTGACAGGTTTAGCCAGTAAAATAGAGAAGACTGGAAGCACAGGAAAGCTATAGCCAAATATTCACTAAGCACATACCATCTGCTAGTTCCCGAGTGTTGAACATGACACAGTAGGTTTCCTGCATCGTGGAAGTTAGAGTCTAGTGAAGAAGATAGACAGTAGGGCGCCTGGGTGGCTCAGTGGTTTAAGCATCCACCTTTGGCTGAGGTCATGATCCTAGAGTCCTGGAATTGAATCCCACATCATGCTCCCCTCTCAGTGGGGAGTCTCCTTGTTCCCCTCCTGCTCATGCTTTCTCTCTCTCTCAAATAAAATCTTAAAAAAACAAGAACACTGCTTTTAGAAGATAGACAATAAACAAAACACTACAAACGAAGGGCTACAAAAGAAGCTGTGGCTGTGATGGGAACTCAAGGCCAGGAAAAGCATCCTGGAGGAAGCGATACTTGAACCGAAACCTGAAGAACCAGTAGGAACTAGCCAGAGAGCATAATCCTGTTGTGTGCAGAGGCTTTGTGGTGTGTTTGTGACATTGACAAGTCTGGCATAGCTAGTGCTGAGAGTAAAGATGGGAAAGGGAAAGGAGAGAAGGCTGGATAGGTAAACAGCAACCAGATAGTTGAGTGCCATGTAACCAGCTTGTAGATTTTGGATTTTGTTTGAAAGGCAATGAAGAACCTAGGAGTCCTAAGTTGCAGTGTGAAAGCCAGAAAGTCCTCATGCAGTCTGATGTGGAAGACTCCTGGGTGGAAGTGACTGACGGCTGGCTGGCTGGATACATGGGCGGATAACTGTCTAAAGGTGAGATGACATGCCTTGCATAGTGATAATTCTTCACTGGAGGTTTTCAGGCATCTAAGAAGGAAGTCAAACTATTAATGGGCTTTTCAGACTAGATTCTTCGAAGGCACCTGACACTATTGAGATTGACAATACCTTGTATTTGGTCGTGGATGTCACTACAAATCATAGTTATACTTATCTATATGGGTAGCTTGTTCTTTCATACAAATTACCAAATTCTCATTACAGACCTACAAGGTAGGAATTACTCCCACTTCACAAATGAAGATATTAGGGCTCAGGCTAAGTAATTTGCTCAAGGTAACAAGGTTAGTGAATAGAAGAGCCAAAAATTTTAACCCAGATCCACTGTACTCCCAAAGGCCTATCCTCTTAACAGCTACTCTGTAAAGATTCTATATGAACAAGTACACAGATATGGTAATAAGCACTTGATGAATGAACAGTTTAGGCTGTAAGGATATTTAGAATTCTTCCAGGGGACTTTGCATTCACCTAATATTTAATGCCCACTATGTGCCAAGACCTAGGGATACAGTAGTCAATAAAAGGGACATGGTCCCCGTCTTCCTTAGGTTTACAACAGAGAAGACAGATGTTAAACCAAAAATTGCACAAATAACTGTAATTGTGTTAAGTGCGTTGAAAGTAAAGTGTAAGGTGCCATGTAACAGGGAGATGTAATCTAGTATCGAGAGTCTCAAATAATGATTTAGTTGTCACAGCCCTATCTTTCTCCAAAAAGTTTCTGGTTACCGGTTCCTGACCTATGTTTAACCTATAATAGCCAAATCCAAAGTCTTATCTGAATCAATTTTATTCCTTGCTAGAAAGGATTCCGACTGTTGTCACTCACTAGCAGACTGTGGGTTTAATATCAATAGCAGTCACTCATAAATCAGTAGGTCATTTCACTCTGACATAAGTACTACATTTCCAACACACTCTAGACTCCATTTTCTGGATGTGTCTCTGACACTCCAAGCAACTTGCCATACCACCCCTTCCTGCAAGAACAAAACAATTATTCCTGTTCCAAGCCTCCCTATTACTGTTCTTTTAACCAGAAAGAACACACTGGCATAACCTCAGACAGTATTTTTCTAAAAATTGTCATAACTGACCCTTTCTCCTCTTCCTTTTTGCTTCTCCTCTCCTATTGGTGCAAACTCTCTTTTGGATTCTTGCTGTCTTCACAATTGATCTCAGTTTAGAATATACACGTGTGTGAACTCTTTTCTCCTCCAAGTTTTTTGGGTACAGACTGTACATACTGTATTTTCATACCTCCTTGCTTGAATGTAGATAGGTACTAGTCAGTAAATAATTGATTTGATAACATGCCATAGAAGTTATTGTACAGCACCTACAGTTTACAGTGTTTAGAAAATTATACCATCTGTTTCTTTTTTTTTTTTCAAAGTATTTTTTAAAGATTTTTTATTTATTTATTTGACAGAGATAGCCAGCGAGAGAGGGAACACAAGCAGGGGGAGTGGGAGAGGAGGAAGCAGGCTCCCAGCAGAGGAGCCTGATGTGGGGCTCTATCCCACAACGCCGGGATCACGCCCTGAGCCGAAGGCAGACGCCTAACGACTGCACTACCCAGGCGTCCCATACCATCTGTTTCTAATATAAACCTTGCAAAGGATGTGGAATCCCATCTGTAAACAGATGAGCAAAATGAGGCTCAAATATGTTTCAATAGTCTTCCCAAATATCACAATTTCTAAACAATAGTGACATGTGAAAAAGGGGAATGCTGCAAAATAATCCAGTAATAATCCCTCCATATTTACCAAGTAAACTATTCCCTCTTTGAGAAAGCTTTCCTTAAATTCTCTCCTCAAATCTCCACTTAACCTCAGTTTTGTCATTTGCCATGTGAAAATAATTGCTGTCCCTTCCATGTACTGCTGGAAATGTTCCATATCTACACTTTCCAAGAAGGTAACCACTAGCCACATTGGCTACTTAAATGTAATTAAAATTAAACAAAATGTAAAATTCAATTCCTTGATTACACTATTGGCTACCGTATTGGACAGAGCAGATATAGAGTACTTCCATCATTGCAGAAAGTTCTATTGGACAGTGCTGTGCTACAGCTAGAACTTGCCAACGATCCAGGGAAACAACATGACTGAACTGAAAATCCAGGCCAAGGTTTGGTTGGTTTTGAGTGAGAAAGTTCACTGGGTGAGTGCGACGCAAGCTGGCCTTTAGAACAGTGACCTCACAATGCACAGTCCACAATGGCTCTAGAACACCTGGGCTCCCTGGCCACTCTCCCTAACTCGTATCTAGGTTCCTGAAGCCTCTGCACATGTAGTTCCTGGAGCTGCTGTCTTATTAAAATGTCAACATCTTTTCCTTCATCGGTCTGGGACAACATCGTCGATTATCTTTCTCTGAGCTCAATATGGAATTGGCTACAAGCAAGTCTTCTGGGAGAGACTAGATCACCTCAGCAAACAAATTTGGGTGTACTAGATAATCTTGCTCCAGCTGTGCAAGTTATCCTGGGGATTTCCTTTTTGCTTTTGTTGGGAGTAGGAGTATATGCCTTATGGAAACGAAGTGTTCAGTCAATTCAGGTTATACTCTTTTGTTACAGAGGAATTTAAATCGTTCTAAATCAAAATTTAGTTAGCTCTTTCCTGTATTGCTGCTACCCAGTTTTAAGGCCATGCAGATGCGCAAAGATTAACCCTAGTCTCTGAAATTGGTTGAAACTAGGTTAAACCTTAAAAACTTTTGCCAATTAGGTTTTGAGCATAAAACGCTCTTTCTCACAGTGGTCTTTGGCTTGTGTTAGAATAAAATAGATCAAACAATTTCATAAACTGAGAAGGCAGCCTAACGCCAAATTTATTTGATCACATGTTCATCTTTGATTTTCTACTATGTGCCAGACGCCATGAGGGGTATCTTTTAAAAGAATAGGCATTGCAAATATAATTGGGATCTTGGGTTTGGCCTTTCTGTTCTTAATGTGACTTTGTTCTATAACTGATGGCAAGGCATGTCTATTCATTTAGGCATCACAATATTTTCATTATTTCCTTGTTTTAACAGTATCAGGCTTAATACGCAAGGGTTCTTTTTGGGACTAGGACTATAATTGGCTGGGATTGTAAGAAACATTTAGGATTTTACATACTTCTAATCACCAATAATAATAACTTAATAGTTTAATCACCAGAAATAATAGCTATATTTACAATATAGTCAAAATGCTTTTAGAATCCCAACAATTCCATGAAATGGATAGAGGTTATTTTCGTATGACAAGGAAACTGAGGTGCATTGACGTTCAGTGGAAATCTAAGGGGGTAGGATTTTAAAAGGGCTCTCTTAAGGTTTACTTGGTAAATGCTGAGAGAAATTATTACTGGATCATTTTGTAGCTTTCACTTTTTTCATATATCACTACTGGTGAGGAATCATGGTCACATCCATTCTCTTAACCTTTCAAAACCCTGCATGGTAGGCAAGGAGGGAGTATCCTGTCTGTCTTGTGGTCAAGGAAACTTGGTTATCACTGAACCAAGGTGACATAGATTATACAAACTGGCAAATCTGAGATTGGAACCTAATTTTTAGGATTCCAAATTCAGATCTTCTCCAGAATCTCATTTAATATAATCCAACTAACCTAAATCCCCAAAGGGATATGTGGGTATACACGTGTTTCAATTAGCTAATAGAAGAATACAAGGTAAAACAACAACAACAACAACCCTCAAACTATTGTCTGTACTTCTGGGTTCTACTCTTGTTTGGTTCATGTTCAACTCAATTAGATGAATTTGCAGCCCTCCAGACACCTCAGCCAAGAAAGAGGTAGTATAACCAGTGCTTAAGAGCATGAGCTCTGGAGTCGGACTGCTGGGGCTCAAACTTTGGTCCCATCACTTGCTGTGTGATCAGAGAGCAGCCAGTCTCCAAAATCCCACTTTCCTTATCTGTAAGATGGGTTTGTCAACAGTGCCTCCCTTAGGGTGGTCATGAGGGTTAAAGGAGATACTGTGTGTATAAAGCTCAGCACATAATGAATGCTCAGTAAACAGTGCCAGTTACCATAATAAGGAAAAAAGATAATTGGTTTTTTTTCCTTATAATAATATATTTTTATTATGTTAGTCACCATACAGTACATCCCTGGTTTCTGATGTAAAGTTCGATGATTCATTAGTTGTGTATAACACCCAGTGCACCATGCAATACGTGCCCTCCTTACTACCCATCACCGGCCTATCCCATTCCCCCACCCCCCTCCCCTATGAAGCCCTCAGTTTGTTTCTCATAGTCCATAGTCTCTCATGCTTCATTCCCCCTTCTGATTACCCCCCCTTTCTTTATCCCTTTCTTCCCCTACCGATCTTCCTAGTTCTTATGTTCCATAGATGAGAGAAATCATATGATAATTGTCTTTCTCTGCTTGACTTATTTCACTTAGCATTAAGATAATTGGTTTTTAATTTTGCTCCTGACAGGAATCGGTCCTAGGTCATTAAAAAAAAGTGTGTTTCCCCATGACCAGGAAATCTAGTTTTCAAACCACTGTGTCCTGAGGGAACTTACGTGGAAGTCAGACTTCCTAGATTTCAGTCCTGGCTCTATCATTTCCAAGCATATGACCTTGGACAATGTCAGGGTCCAAACTGGAAGGTATTTAAATGGCTACCCAGTTCTGGGGTTTTTTTCTACGTAAATAGGCAAGTAATAGGCAAAACAACCTCCTCGCACAGAGCCCTGTGTGTGGCACATTTTTAGCAAACGTATCTATTCTTATCATCTTTATTAATTAAATGCAAATAACAATCCCTGACCTGCCAATCACTCTGTGATAAAGATCAAAAGACAGAATAGATGTGAAGATGTTTTGTTAAACAGAAGCTTTGGCATAAGAATGAGAGATTATTGTTACTACTAGGTTTTTGTTTTATTTTGAATCTGAGGCATTCCCATGAATAAACAAGTAACGTGCAACTTCTGTTGTTTTATTTTAGAAAATATTGTTGTTTGTAATCACCCTCTACAAACTTTACAAGAAGGGCTCAGATTTTTTTCAGGCTTTGCTGGTCAGCCCAGAAGGGAATCTTCTCCCAGTTCAAGACAATAATTTCTTCCTATCCTTGGGTCTGCAAGAGAGAATTTTGAAAAAACTTCAGGCAGTGGAGAACAAAGTGAAGGACCTGGAGGGGATGATCATTTCCCACAAACCTGCCACGAAGAGGGATTGCTCCTCGGAGCCTTACTGCAGCTGCTCTGACTGCCAGAGCCCCTTACCCACATCGGGGTTTACTTCCACATCTGAAATGTGATGGACTCCAGTCTTTTCCAGAAAAGCACTGTTTTTCCCTCATGTGTGTGGTGGTGTATCAATAAAGATAGAGAACTATATTGCAATGACCCTGCAAGGACTGGCTCTCTATTCGGGAGGGCCCAGCTTCTACTTATGTGTGTGGTGGGGTGTACTAGTAGTCAAAAATGTCTCGGAGATAATGATGCCACTCGGTAGGCTGGAGGCACTAAACAGCCAGATAGAAAAGGAGAGCCAAACTGGAATCCACGGGAAAAGAAGGGAAAGTGGGTCAGGGATCTGGCCTTGAGCTCCGTGCTGAAGAGGTTGGATGAGGTATCATAAAAGCAGCAAAACTGTGCAGTTGAAGGGCAGTGCTGTGTACTGTCCTGTGGAGGTAGGCTGGCTGTTGCGCTGGCCTTTAGCCTACAGGTAAATATGTGGCCCATGAGTCTGTCTGCATTAATTACCCAGAGATGAAGAAGGATGGGCTGGGTACGAAGGACACTCTACTTTTATCCAACTTTTATTGATACTTACTCTGGGCTAAGCATTATGATAATCCTTGGGAATCTGTCCTTTGTGCTTCAGGAGCACCCAGTTTGGCTGGTTGGGCAGGTAATTTCAGAGCAAGGAGTTATATATAATGCAGTGGGATCACATCATCTTGAATTTAGCTGAATTCACCTGTGAGAATCCCAGCTTGGCATGGAGGGAAGGAGGCACCTGCCTGTCATTTCACTTGATGAGCGTGTACTTTGAAACGGGGCGGGGGGGGGGTGGCAGATTATCCCCTCAGTGGGTGGGTCTCAGATTCCACAAGCCTTATAGTGTGTGCATTTTTGCCACAGTAAATGTGATTATACAGTCATTGAAATACTTTGTAACTCTCTGACACCCCAATGAAATATTTTAAGAAAGAAGCAGTGATTTATTGCATGCTGAAGAAAAACTGGCTGTACTAGTCAACAGGAGACAATGTAACAATCTCCCTAGTGGCATCTTCCTAAGGAATTATGAGGGTAATATTGATCATAATTTTTTGTCCAGTGCACTGGCATTAAAATGCAACCTCTGTGTAGTACATTGTACTCAGTGTAAAAACAGGTCAATGAATACAGGGTAGGGCCAGGAAAGGCTTTGCAGAGGAAGTGACACTGGGTAGTCCTGTCCCATAAAGAGTTACATGGGCAGACAATGCAGTGGAAGGTATTCATGCTTTAGGAATTACCGTGGAGCCATATAAAAAAGAGGGTGGCTTGACTGGAGAACAGGAGAATTCCAGGGTGGCTGAAGCACCGGCTATTTTCTAAGCTACAGTAAAGAATTTTGGCTTCAGGGTAAGACACACTGATCTCATCCTCAGATCAGCTTTAATTCATGATGTGGGGAACAGAACAGATGGAAGTTAGCAACAACGTGCGTTATCTGACAGTGTAGGTGAGAAGTTGGCTAACTGTGCTGCTGAAGGAGTGCCATGCAATCTTTTAAAGTCAATTTCTCTGGGCGCCTGGCTGGCTCATTTGGCGGTGCATGTGACTCTTGATCTCGGGGTCATGAGTTTGAGCCCCACGCTGGGTGTAGAGATTACTTTAAAATTTTTTAATTAAAAGAAATTTGGAAAAATTAAAGTCAATGTTTCAATTTTTTGCACTGTTTACATTTCAGTGTCTTCCTGTATGGTTCCAGTCATCTTGTCTTAGTTACGTCTCTGGGGTATTTCAAAGGGAAGTGTCAGAAGAAAGGCCTAGAAGAATAGACTGATGTCAGGTCGTGAAGGCATTTAAAGGTCATACCATATTGTTGGAAATGGATCATTGTAGCTTTTTAGACAGGGGAGTAACATAGATATGGTAGTCTGTGTGGGAGACAGAATAGAATGAGCTAGATGCAGAAGATAAAACAGGCTGGCTGCTTCTATGAGGATACACAGTGTGGTAGAAACTGAGGGAGCCACCTTGTTTCTGGCTCTTAGCTCCCCAGAAAGGGTGTGTGACTCACACCACAATCACAAGAGATTGATACCAAGTATTCATTCCCAGTGTGGGGAGTGGGTCATTCTTCAGACCAGAGCACCTACGTCCAGGGCATCAGTCAAGGACACTTGAACGTGTGGTAAGCAGAGAATCAAGGCAAAATGGAGAAAGGGCTTGAGAGCTACTTTATCATTCAGGTTAGGTGGGGTAGATGAACTATCCTACACCAGTGTCCACCACTCTAGAGAGGAGAATCCTTATCCTCCAAATTCAGTCTGTCTCCCTTGGCAAAACCCTGACAATACCCTGTTTTGAGTCTCCTATTTCGGTCTTCACACGCACCAGCCCCTCTATTTACAAACACTATCTTTCTGCCCGGGGGAACAAATGATTCACTTTCCATACTTTACTTCTCCCTCCACTGATACCACCCTAGTCTAAGCCCCCATCATTTCTGACCTGGATTCTTAAAATAGCCCCCTACTGGGACTCCCCTCTTCCATCGGTGTCCCCATTCAATTTACTCTCCACACAGTGGGCAAAGAGATGTTACTTCTCTGCTCAAAACCTTCCAATGGTTACTTCTTATTTCATTCTGAGTAAAAGTCAAGTTCTTAACTAAAGGATTGTGTATGTTGACATGATCTGCCCTCCCCCTCCTTCTTCCTCTCCTCTTTTCACACCCTCTTATTCCCCAAATGTGCTAACCATTGTCTGGCCTTAGGGCCTTTGCACTTGCTCTTCACTGTGGCACACTTTCCCCAGATACCCATGTGGCTTCTTTTCTTTGGGTTTATGTTCAAATGTCAATCTGAGGGGACTTCCTTGACTATTTTTAACTCCTTTAAAAGATTTTATTTATTTGACAGAGAGAGAGAGCGAGCAAGGGGAGTGCCAGAGGGAGAGAGAGAATCCCAAGCAGACTTGTCACTGAGCCTGGAGCCTGGCACGGGGCTCAATACCACCACCCTGAACCGAAATCAAGAGTTGGACGCCCAACGGACTGAGCCACCAAGTCGCCCCTTCCTTGACTATTTTAAAGAAGGTGCCCCTTGTGCCAACATGCTGTATCCCCCTTTCCCTGCCTTTTCTGCACAGTGCCTATCACCTCCTCCACTTTTACTGTAATGTATTTGCATATTGTCCACCTTCCCCTCCATCTACCCCAGCCCACTAAGAATGTAAGCTTCAGGAGACAGAGTTCACTGTCTAGTTCACTGCTGTATCCCAGGCACCCGGAACAATGCCTGGTACTTAGCAGATATTCAATAATCATTGAATGAAGGATTGAATTCCAGTCTTCTCTTTTAGAAACCTCTTACCAGCTTCCTGTTCCCTTATCTCTTCAGACACACGGTGACAGATCAACGGTTCTCCCAAGTACAAGGAGCTAGTAGCTAGTCGTTATAGAGCCAGATACATTCCTAAAAGCTTTACATGATTTTTCTCATTTTTTCCTCACGATAGGAGGTGGTAAGTACTATTATGCTCATTTTACTGATGAGAAACGGATGCATAGCAAGGTTAAGTAACTTGCTAATATGTGGTGCAACTGTGACTGGCATTCAACCAGCCTGATTCTAAATCTGTGCTCTTAGCCACAAAGTTGGGTTGGCAGGAGTTTCTCTAAGGCTTTTGGACAAACTGCAGCAGGATGGAGATGGATGAAGCCAGACAGATGAAGAAGACAAGAAAACCGAAGAGGGCATGGCAATGACAGCCCAAGGGAGAGAGAATTTTGAGAAAGTGTTTATCCCCTCATATTTTTAAGTTGGTATCTAAAAATTTTCATTATAGGGGCGCCTGGGTGGCTCAGCCGGTTAAGCCTCCAACTCTTGATTTCAGCTCAGGTCATGACCTCAGGGTTGTGAGATGGAGTCCCGCTGGGCATGGAGCCTATTTGGGATTCTCTCTCTCCCTCTCCCTCTTCTCCTCTCCCACCCCCACTGGTGTACACTCATGCGTGTGTATGGGCTCTCTAAAAAATTTTTTTAAAAAAAGTTTTCATCGTAAATTTAAATAGCTGCAATAAATGTAAACTCTGGCAACTGTAAATAATGACAATTTAAGATAAAACTGTTAAATCACTTTTTATAATGTATCCAACAGACTATGCAACAATGACCATCATCATCCATTTAAAATTACACAAATGAGCTCTTAACATTTGGTAATTCTATATGTTCTTTTGTTCATCTCTAAATTATATTTATGTTCTACTCCCCCATAAAATATTATCCAAAGGTAATAATTATTATGTTTCAAAACCTTTTATTGATCACTTATTCATGACAAAAATATGTATTAAGGGAATTTTAAAAAAATTTCCTGTAATTGTATAGCTCTGTGTATTAGATTTCTTCTGAGTTGAGTAATCATTACAATTATCTTTAATATACAGCTGCTCAAAATGACACAATTATACATTTTGATAATACATAAATATAAAAGGTGAAATTCTACTGGAAATGCATCTCTCAGTGAGATGGATGGGGCTTCCCCACCAATTAATGCATGTATCTAAACGACTATTTCTTACTGCTAGATTAACAGGGTTCAGTTTCACTCTTTTCATAGATACAGTGCCAAGAAATACTACTCACATAAATAGATGGGAAAGCTGGTAATTTTGTTATAGAAATGTCAATCAATTCTTTGGTTTCCTTCTGAGTAGTATGCCAAAAGTCAAGTAGTGCTCCTTCCTCAGCTGACAGTTCAATCAGGTCTACTACTAATACTGTTGAAGGGAAAAAAAAAAACAAAACAAAACGGAAACAATCTGTCTAGCAAAAGAATTTGTTATCCTGTCATTAGAGTCCTTCTCTTTCTCAAGTGATTTTTAATTATACTGATTACTTTCTCTCAGAGGCATTTAGGAAGAGCTGGGAAGTTGGGAGACGTTAATTTCAACACATCTTTAGCATTACAATATTACTGTAATTTAAATAGATTTTAGTTGCAGCTGCAGGCTTAGCTCGATTTATTGTAAATAATAATTATGCAAATCAGCAACGCCAGTCTCTTTGACAAACCAATTAACCAAATTAGACTTTTCTTTGGTGAGAAAAAAAATTCCCTCTCCAAGTCAAATCCATGTGTTAACAGGTGTTCCCGTGACCACATCTGACGTCTCAATTCCCAAGATAAACATGGCGCTGGGCTTTGACGCGTTTGTCCTCGGAGAAAGTAAGGCCCTTTCAGTTCAGGTGTTTTCACCTATGCTGTGCCCCAGAGCACACTCTTCAGGCGAAACGCCACCTCCACCTCCACTTGGGGTGGCCGGGGCGGCGTCTCCTCACTACCGCCCGCCCGCTCTCCGACAGGCCTGCACTCAGAACCCCGATGCGGGCCAAAATGCTGCCGCTCTTAGGACCCCTTTAGCCCTACGGTATCCGGGCGTGGACACGCCACAGTCAGAACTGCGCCAGTTCCGAGGATCCAAGTCGGTCCCTCCACCTCGGGGCGGGAGCGGCGGCCCGGTCTGCGTCAGCCCCCGCTTAGTCCGGACTCCCAGGGGGCTCGCCTCGGCCGGGAACGCCAAGGCGAGCCCCGGACCGGAAAGTGCGCCTGCCGCTCGGGAGAAAGCGAGAGCTCCGCCGCGCCGCCTGACCCAGGAGGGAGGCCGGAACCGTCGGCGGCTACCGGGCGTGGAGAGGAGGGAGGGGGAAGAAAGCTGGTGTAACGCAGCTCAGTGCGATCGCACCGAGCGGCCGGGCGGGGGCGGGCTAAGGCCGGAACTCGGCAGAAAGACTTCGGCACGCCTCGGGCCGGAAGTGGGGAAAGCGCGATTGTCCTTTTCCGGTAGAAAGTAGGAGGCCCTGGGGGCGTCGCCATGGGGAAGAGTGTTGGTGTAACACTGCGGACTGCGCCGAGGGCGTGGGATGGAGGCGGGTGTCGGTGTAGGGGTGCTCGGAAGGGACGGATATCGCTGTGGCACTGCGAGGACGCTCTGAGGGGACTGGTGTCGGTGTGGCACTGGTGCACGCTTGAAGGAGCCGGCGGAACCGGGTGGCCATGGGGATGTGGGCGTCGCTGGACGCGATGTGGGAGATGCCGGCTGAGAAGCGTATCTTCGGGGCCGTGCTGCTCTTCTCCTGGACGGTGTATCTTTGGGAGACCTTCCTCGCACAGCGGCAGGTGAGCCTAGACAGGGCCCACCCGACTCCGACACCTGGTCAACCCAGGCCAGCGTCGCTCTCGACCCCGAGTCCCTGGATGGTTGCTGCGGCCCCAGCACCCGCTTCGACCCTGTGCGCCCCTGGGAGGCCTGACTTGGCCCGATGGCGGGCTTGGCCTTGAGGGTATCTCGTGCCTCTGGGAGGTTTTCCGCAACGTGATCCTGGGACCCAGCCGGTCAGGGCCTGGTGAAAGGGAAGCAGGGCTGCCGCCTGGTCGGACTTGAGCTCTGTCTGGCCCACAGCTTTCTCAGGGTCCTCGGGCCCGGACTCACCGCCTTGTGTTTGGCAGCGACCCAGGTGCCGTCTAAACGAAGAGGCAACATTTTTAGAGTCACAACTTCCCTATGACATTCGTGTAATCGTGCTCAACCACGGGGTTAGGAAACCATTTTCTGAAAATAAAGACTTCACAGTCCATCCTGAACTTTTCTCCTTAAAAAAAAAAAAAATGGATACAGTATGTCGTTTTGCCCAAAGAGCAATATTTTCTTGTTTTTCTTAAAAACGTCTTTATTATTGTTTAAGCAATTAGAACTGTAAAGGAGGAAGTGAAAGTTACCTAACAGTTTTCTGTAGATAATCATAATGAACAGCCTGTTGGATTACAGATCTGAACTTTTAAATGAGATATTAAATTTGTCTGCTTTCTTTCAGTCTCTCACTGCTGATTTGCTTTACCTGCACTCTTCTGTGTAGTCATTGAATTGTGTCAACCACGATGGTTATTTATTTAAGAGAGCCTTTCTCTTTTTAACTGCTGGAACTCTTTTTCTTAAGCATTACAGCCATTTTCCTCTGCAGATTTCTTCTCAGATTACATTCTGCATGAATCTTTAAATTGAAATTTTTAGTTTTTCGTCAATGTCTGAGTTGTATCTTGATCTCTTCTTTTAGTCCAGAATCTTTATTTACTTATTTTTAAATAATCTTTTGAGTCATTTTGTCTGTCTTTTTTTAAGTAATCTCTATGCCCAACATCGGGGTGGAACTCATGACCCCAAGATCAAGAGTCACATGCTCTACCAACTGAGCCATCCAGGTGCTCCTAGCCCAAGTGGATAGCACGAGGTTCTCTGACACAGATATATTTGGCTAACTTCATTAGTACAGAATCTTGAGGGCCTAGAGAAGATTCTTTGCATAAAGTACACACACAGTATATGCTAAGTCAGGGATGGGGTATTGAACATCTATCTCTCTTTAATGGTAATCCCAGTTACCTTAACTACTTTTCGATAATGTCTCCTTTACTCTGTTATGCTTTAATGTAATGCCTTTTATTGAGGGTTTGGTAAAGTGCCCAACAATATATAGAGTAGCCATGTGTCATTGAACCATTGTAGGAGATGCTGTCCATTATATTGTTTAGTTTCTGTGCCCTGTATTATGTCCCTTGGGCTGCAATTACCGTTTAGAATTTGGTGTAATGATCACAGTTGTGTTTCTTGAAGACCTGATCTGTTTCTATTTGTCATTCCTCAAATTTCCCTTAATTTGGTTTCTAGGACCATGATTAATAGCTAATCACAATATTTGTTAATACTTAGAGCTAGCATATTTGCTTCCTTCTCCTTACCATGAATTTGTTTTCTCAATTATATAGGATGTATGTTTAACTTGGAGTGAGTGGTACCCTTTGTGCTGTACAGTTTGGGTTTACATGTATGTGCACACTGAAGTGTGATGACAGCCCAGATTTTAATTTCACCTAGTCGGCTAGCCTCAGCTTCTCTTGCTCTGCTTTTACTTTCCTGAATCAGTTATTTTAATGGTCAACGAACTTGATTAAATGCAATATTTATGTATATATAAAGCAAATTCAGTAGGCTTAAGTGACAATAAATGCTACAAACCACTCAATGTTTGATGACAAATGACTACTGTAATAAAAAATGAGTTGGTTTGACTATCTCAAAGTGTTTTCTTCAAAATATTTCAGAGGCGGATATATAAAACAACAACTCATGTGCCACCGGAGCTAGGACAGATCATGGATTCAGAAACCTTTGAAAAATCCCGACTGTATCAGCTGGATAAAAGTACTTTCAGCTTCTGGTCAGGACTCTATTCAGAGATTGAAGGCACGGTGAGTAATTTACTTCTTGGAGAAACAATCTATCAAATTGTTTAATACTTTGTAATGTTTGTTTTCATTTTGTATTTTTGTGACACAAAAGAGGGTACTGTATTTACAAATCCCAGAATGCTTGCTTGCTTGCTTTTCTTTTTTTTTTTTTTTTTTAAGATTTTATTTATTTGACAGAGAGAGAGACAGCCAGAGAGAGAGGGAACACAAGCAGGGGTAGTGGGAGAGGAAGAAGCAGGCTCCCAGTGGAGGAGCCCTATGCGAGGCTTGATCCCATAACGCTGGGATCACGCCCTGAGCCGAAGGCAGACGCTTAACGACTGAGCCACCCAGGTGCCCCCCAGAATGCTTTCTTGCTTTCTTTTCTTTCTTTTCTTTCTTTCTTTTCTTTCTTTCTTTCTTTCTTTCTTTCTTTCTTTCTTTCTTTCTTTCTTTCTTTCTTTCTTTCTTTCTTTCTATTTTATTTATTTATTTATTTGACAGAGAGACAGCCAGTGAGAGAGGGAACACAAGCAGGGGGAGTGGGAGAGGAAGAAGCAGGCTCCTAGTGGAGGAGCCTGATGTGGGGCTCGATCCCATAATGCCGGGATCACGCCCTGAGCCGAAGGCAGACGCTTAACCGCTGTGCCACCCAGGCGCCCCCCAGAATGCTTTCTTAACCTTCATTATCAGTAGTAATGGGTGTAGAGCAAAAGAGGCTGAAACGGAATTGTTAGGGAGTTGAAGACTGTGGTGTATGTAACTGTCACAGGTCAGGTGTGAAAAACAACCTTATATTGTTAAGTTATTCTTGTAGCAGTCCCTCCTTGTCTTCTGCCTCTTTTTTTTTTTTTTTTTTAAGATTTAATTTATTTGAGAGAGAGGGGCTGAGGGAGAGGAAGAAGCAGACTCCCCGCTGAGCAGGGGGCCCAGTGTGGGGTTCAATCCCAGGACCCTGGGATCCTGATGTGAGCTAAAGGCAGAGGCTTAACCAACTGAGCCACCCAGGCAGCCCCCCTTTTTTTAATTAGCAGTCCCTCCTCCTCTTTCTCTCTCTCTTTAAAAAATATTTATTTAACTAATCTCTACACCCAACATGGGGCTCAAACAACCCCAAGATCAAGTGAATTGAGCCCGTCAGGTGCCCCTCAGAATTTCTCTCTCTCTGTCTCTCTTTCCTCTTTCTTTCTTTCTTTTTCTCTCTCTTTCTGTCTTTCCCTCCCTCCCTCCCTCCCTCCCTCCCTCCCTTCCTTCCTTCTTTCCTTCCCTCTTTTTCTTTCTTCCCCTTCCTTTCCTTCTTCCCTTTTCCTTTCCTTTCCTTTCCTTTCCTTTCCTTTCCTTTCCTTTCCTTTCCTTTCCTTTCCTTTCCTTTCCTTTCCTTTCCTTTCCTATTTTATTTATTTGAGGAAGAGAGAGCACAAGCAGAGGGAGAGGGAGAAGAAGCAGTCTCCCAGCTGAGAAGGGAGCCCCTTCCTGCCTCTATCTTAACTCTCACTGTCCTCCACATTGCAGCCAAAGGAATTCTGAAGCACAGTTCTGATCATGTTATTCTCCTGTATGAAACCTATCACTGGCTCACTGTTTCCTTCAGGTGAAGCCCATATTTCTTTGTATGGTTTTTTGAGGTCCTTTTTGACCTGGCCATTTCTTACTTCAGCTTCATCATTTTATTCCTTCCCCCAAGTTCTTTTCCCTTCTTTTTTGTCCATCTCATACCTAGCTTGGTTTTCTGTGACTTCAAGTCTTTTCACATGCTGGTGCCTTCCAGGGGTGCCCACCTCTTCGAGTCCACTCTCACTGGAAGCTGGTTAATCCCCACTCCTCCCATTAGGTTCCAGCTGAAACATCATCTCTTCTGAGAAACAGTTTGAAACTTCCCCTGTCTCTCAGGACTGAATAAGGTAGCATCCTATCATTATTCCTATCAGAGTACTTATCACATTCTATTGAGTTTTCCTATTTAGTTGACAGGCTGGGAGTTCCTTAAAGAAAAGATACTTTAAGGTTTTGTAATCTTTTGGTACCTAGCACCTGGTATAAAATAAGCACAGAATCCATATTTATTGAGTGAAACAAGTGACAGATCATTTTTACTTAGTGAAACAGACCCAGTCTTACCCTCATACTAAAAGAAGAAAGGCTATATAGTGTAGAGCAGTGTTCTCCGTCTTTTGTTCATGATTGACTCTGGCCCCTGGCCCTGTATATTTTTCGACTTTTTTCTTTTTCTTCTTTTTTTTAAGTAGGCTCCATGCCTAACATGGGGCTTGAACTCACGACCCTGAGATTGAGAGTTGCGTGCTCTACCGACTGAGCTAGCCAGGTACCCCTAGACATTTTTTTCTTAATCACCCCTCCATGAAATTTTAATACCACCAGATATATTGTATATCTTTTTCTGAACTATACGTATGTATATCTGTGTTTTATAAATAAAATGAGTAAGAATTTTTTCCATTCCCAAAGACCAGTTCTTGGTTTTCCACCTCCAAGAAAAATTGAAAGTGCGTGGTGCTGAAGTTAAGAGCAGACTCTGAATTCAGGTGGCTTGAGTTTGAATCTCAGCTCTATCATACCAGCTGTGGGACCTCAAGCAAGTCACCGCTTCTGTGCCTTAGTTTTCGTGTCTGTTAAAATTGTGTGGTAATGAGGCACCTCGGTGTCTCAGTCGGTTAAGCGTCTGCCTTCAGCTCAGGTCATGATCCCAGGGTCCTGGGATCGAGCCCTGTGTTGGGCTTCTTGCTCCGTGGAAAGCCTTCTTCTCCCTCTGCCTGACGCTCCCCCTGCTTGTGCTCTTTCTCTCTGACAAATAAATAAAGAAAATCTTAAAAAAAAAAAATTGTGTGGTAATAATATTTCCTCAGTCATAGTGTTGTTGAGAGGATTAAATGAGTTAATGTATGTAAGATGATTAGAAAAGTGCTTGGTCATTGTAAGTGCTCTGCAAGTGTTGGCTGTTGTTATTTTTACCATCATGATCTTGATTATCATCATTTTTCCTCCAGATCTCCCTTAGATCTCCCAGTACCATAAGAGAAAGATTCCTATTGAAAATAAATGAGATCAGCTACCACAGCTGTTTCATCAGTTAAAGAGAAGAAACCAGCTGTTTGTGGCTTTGTTAAGTGATGAAAACCTTGTCTAGCTAGTCACAAAATTTTCCTTGACGGTTATGAACTAGTATAATTAGAACCAAATATTAGAAGACTTTCCCATTTCCTCAGGAAAATGTAGCAAAGAGTTAAGAGTTAAATCTAGGTATTTTGGAAGAATGAGTAAATGATCGAAAAACTTGCTTTGGTTTTTGTCATACATAGAAATGGCTAGTAATTTGTCTTTTCAATATTGATTTTTTCCCCCAATATTGATTTTTTAATTATATTTTTACTAGTCCAAGCCTGGTTTAGTTACTAAGACATTGAAAATTAGTATTGAAACCTGATGCTTTCCAGCCAAGCCAGGAAAGGTAGCTTTATTGTGGATTATATTTGGCTTTGGTTAATTTATCCGAAGCATTTCTTCTGTTAGGGTCCAAGTAGGAAATCAGCCTTTAGAGAGAGATGGAAGTAGAGGTGGTGAATTCAGACACCATCCTCTTTCCTCACTACTGTTTGATTCTGTGAAATTCTTTGGCTTACCCCCCACAGGGCCATTATAAGAAAAAAAGGCAGAATATCTTCAGTCTCCTTGGTTGTCAACAGTGAACAGTTCCAGGAAAGATGGGCAATAGCTTGGTTGTTACAGTTGGTGAGCATGGGGATGGCTTAGTCTGTTCCAGGAGAGGACAGAGGCAGGGAGAACACATAGAGCATGAGAGCTTCGTAGTATGCTGTGGCCCAAGCCAGAAACAGTACTGGTTTAGTCCTGTCCTGCGCTAAAGGTGGGGACAGTAATCACCACCACCACCATCATCATCGTATGAGTAGTAGTGATTCTCACTTCTTATATTGTTTTTAAATTTATCGTTTTGTTTTGATGTTTACAAAAGTGCTTAGAGGTAGAAAGTATAGGCGTTGTTATTCTCTTTTTATGGACAAGAAAGCAAAGGCTCAGAGAAATTAAATGGCTGGTCCATTTAATGGCCAAGTGACATTAATAAGTGGGAGAACTGGGTTTCAAACTCTGCTCTTCTGAGTCTTTAAAATTATACTGAAGAAACCATTCTTTTTTAAAAATTTATTTATTTGAGAGAGAGAGAGATGGGGGAGGGGCAAAGGGAGAGGGAGAGAATCCTCAAGTAGACTCCCCACTGAGCCTGGAGCCCGATGTGGGGCTTGATCCCAGGACCCTGAGATCATGACCTGAGCCAAAAGAGTCGGATGCTTAACTGACTGAGCCACCCAGGTGCCCTGAAGAAGCTATTCTTAAAACTCCAGGGACCACATCATAAATGCGCTACATTTATCCTTGGGGAATTAGTAGCTATATTTACCATTCAGTGGGAAACATTTTGTGTTACTTTGAACTCTTTTTTTTTTTTTTTAAGATTTTATTTATTTATTTGACAGAGAGAGACAGCCAGCGAGAGAGGGAACACAAGCAGGGGGAGTGGGAGAGGAAGAAGCAGGCTCCCAGCAGAGGAGGGAGCCTGATGTGGGGCTTGATCCCGGGATTCCGGGATCACGCCCTGAGCCGATGGCAGACGCTTAACGACTGAGCCACTCAGGCGCCCCATACTTTGAAATCCTGTTTGTTCGAAAACAAGTTCATTAATTTCTATTTTGTATTGATTAAAATTAATAGGTTTTAATCTTTTGATCACAAAGAACAAGTGCAAAGGTTAATTTAGGCTTTTTTTGGCCTCCTTTTTTCTACCTGAGGGAACATAAGTGGAGGCCTTGTGTGACCAATTGAAGGTGCCCCTGTTTACACAAATGTGACAGACCACCCAGAGAGAAGATGTCCAGCCTTTCTGAGACAGACTTTCCTGATATCTCACAGGTGTCAGTGAAGAGCTCTGTCAGGAAGTGGAATGGCTGGGCAGTCAAGGAGGACAGTGTAGAGAAATTCAAATTGTCGCTTCTCCAATTTCTACCATTTGTGAGTGAGCACCTTAGCCTTTTGAGCCTCATTTTTTTCCTCTTTAAGATGAGAAGTCGAGGAACACCTGGGTGGCTCAGTCAGTTAAGTGTCCGCTCTTGGCTCAGGTCGTGATTCCAGACTGCATCTGGCACCCTGCTCAGTGGGAAGCCTTTTTCTCCCTCTCCCTCTGCTGCTCCCCCTGTTTGTACACACTCTCTCGCTCTCTTGCTCTCAAATAAAATCTTAAAAAAAAAAAGGATGAGAGGTCAATACATATTAAACCACGTCTTACATGATTTGTGGCAAGGACTAGGTGAGTGAGACAGTGTAAATGAAGCAGTTAGTACAGTGATCAACACATAGCAGTGACTTGAACCTCCCTGAGTTTCAGTTGCCTCTTCCGTAAAGTAGAGATGACTATATGCCATGCCTGCTTTTCAAGACTCTAGTGAAATCATATATGTAAAAGTCCTGGACTTGCTTTGTTGGGTTCGTTAGTTCTGTTCTAAGACATCCCTAGCGGCATGCTCAGTGAGATTATCAATAGAAGCTTTACTGTTCACTGGGCTTTATATTTCATTCCCCAGAGTATACTAAACAAGGCTTGAAACAGCAGTTTCCAAAAGCATTCACAGATGCATTCAAAGTTCATTTTAAAGCTACCCTTGACACATACTTAAAAGCTGGACTTTTAATAATAGGTGTTTCAACCCTTCACCAGAAGACTTATAAATCCTTAATTTCGCATTGTTTATTAGTTGGGAGAATAGGATGAAAGAAGTGCCATCTCAAGTCAATTAGTTCAGCAAGCAGAGCATATACCATACAGCGGTGCCAAAGCATGTCTTCTGGGAAAACAGGGTTTATATCCAAGATTGAGTTAGGTGCAGTAGAGTGGAAATAGCTGGACGTAGAGTTAAGGAAGCCTTTAAGACAGCAGTTGATTAAACCAGTGGTTTTCAGACTTGGGTGTACATCCTTTTACCTAGAGACTGCTGGGCTCCACTTTCAGTTCCTGAGGCGGTGGTTCTGGGGTGGAGCCTGAGCATCTGCATTTCTAACACATTCTCAGGTGATGCTGCTGCTGCTGGACAGAGACCATATTTGAGACCCATGGTATTAAACCAAGCCAGCACACAGGAAAACATCCAAGGTGGATAGCACCAAGTGTGGTTGAGATTATGGGGAGCAGGAACCGTCAGGTACTGCTGATGAGAGTGTAATTTGGTATAAACACTGTAGAGAAAGAGTGAGCTGATAATAATACCGAAGAAAGTTACAAATCACCATGGATGGATCTAAAAATATGTAGAGTGTAAAAAGCAAGTTGTAGAATGATAAGTACAATATGAAGTCATTTATAGATAGTCTTAAAAAGCATATATAAATCACTGTAGTATTTATGGATACATACATAAAAATGGAAAGTAGATTGGAAGGCTACCCATGAAATATATAATAGTGCCAAAACTCCTCAAAACCACAAGGAACCATGTGTGAACCAATGAGAATACTGTGTTTCTAACCAAGGAGTGTGATTGAATGTTGTGTTCCTGAGGCTCCACAGAAAGGAAAAAAAAGTTGATTCCTTTTGAGTTCCATAAATTTAATATCTGTTGAGGGAAGTTGTGTTTTATAAGCATGTATTCTTTTTAAATTTTAAGAGCAGCTCACTCATTCGAATGTCATGGTGATTTGGTGAGTATCTTTATTCACTTTATCTGCCCAAGACAAAGGGTGGTGCCGAGAAGGGGGTCTCCTCCTATGAAACCCTGATTCCTACCTCAGGATTCACCTTTTCCTTACTCGGGGAAAGCAGAGATAGCCCATTCTGTCTCTCAGTTTGCTAAGTGGACCTGACTCTCCACTTAACACTGATACTAATACTTTGTCCTAACTGAAGGGGGCCGTTTCCTTTTAAGGAAAAGCCAGTTAGGAAGCCACGTAGCCTGCTTCAAATCCCATATATGTCACTCATCGCGTGTGGGATTCTGAACAAATTGCTTACCTTTTCTCTAAGCTTAGTTCCTGATTCATGGTCTTTGGCAAGTTTTTTTTTCCTTACAGCTTTATAGAGATATAATTCACATACCATACTAATTTATTCATATAAAGTGTACAGGCAAGGGGCGCCTGGGTGGAGCAGTTGGTTGAGCGTACGACTCTGGGTTTTGGCTCAGGTCATGATCTCTGGGTTGTGAGATCGAGCCCTGTGTCGGGTTGCGTGCTCAGCGGGGAGTCTGCTTGAGATTCTTTGTCTCCCTCTACCCTCACCCCCTGCCACGACTTGAGTTTTCTCTCTCTCAAATAAATAAATCTTTTAAAAAAATAAAAATAAAAAATGAAATGTACAGGCAAAAATCTTTACTGGTCTAAACTTAGTATCTCAGTTGGTTTGTATTCCTTTAAATGCATAGTTTCTCCTAAATAAGATAGGTCTCTTTTTTTCTTTACAGATAATTATTTTGTCCTTATTTTGTCCTTACAGATAATTATTTTGTCCTTTTTTTCTTTACAGATAATTATTTTGTCATTAAAATGCTCTCATCTGATACTTTCTAGTCTGTTCAAATGTAACCAAAGTATGTCTTGTTTTATAGCTTATTCTTCTTTTTGGAGGAATTCCTTATCTCTGGAGACTTTCTGGACGGTTCTGTGGCTATGCTGGCTTTGGACCAGAATATGAGGTATGTGATTCATTAGCATGTATTTTTTAGAGTCTTTTTGCTTGGCCAGCTTTATATGAAAGTTAATTTTTTGGCTCTGTCTTTAGGCTTGCTTCTCTGTTTGTACAGTCCTTGTCCACACATGCTCTGTTAGGATAATGCTAGTTATTGTGGCAAACTCCAGAATTCCAGTGGCTTATCATAATAGTTTATTTCTCATTCACATAATAGCCTAGTGTGAGTATTTTTGGTCAGCAGGTGACATTCTTCTACATGGGAAGCCAGGGACCTGGTCTCTTTTCATCTTATGGCTCTGCCATTCCCTGAGTACCCCAGAGTTCTCTGCATCCAACAGGCAGATGGAATGAGGGGGTAGAGAAAGTATATCCTCTTCTTAACTACCTTCTTAACTACTTCTGAAGTGTCCTTTGCATTCACATTTTGTTGGCGAACCGGTCATTTAGTCTCAGATGTAAGGGAACTGGGAAATGATGGTCTCTGGTTAGGCAGCTGTTTCTCAGGGACAGCCCCTTGCGGTGAAGGGGGAAGCCTGAATTTTGTTGAACCCACTAAGCAGATACTCTGTGCCATATGCACCTAGCAGATACTTCAGACAGGGACAGAGTGTAACTTCTAGAATCTCCATGGAGCTGCTTGAGTTGACTACCCAGTCTTACAGAAACTCCATTTACTGGGCAAAGCCTTAAGCCTGAGACTCTCCACCGGTGGTGGATGTTACGACAGTGCCTCCTGACTTTTTCTTGGAAATTGCCAAGTCTCTTTCCTCTTTCCTGATTGATTATTTGAAATGATGGCTCTCTTCTACATGTATAGGTTCTTTGGGTTTTAATTCAGCTCATCCTGTGTCCTGTTTCTATATACCTTTTTCTAAAGCAGCCATACTCTTTGAAGACCTCTTATTCCTGGGTTATCTCTGTATCTTCATTGACTCATGCCCTGGTCTGTTCTATGTAGGATTGTGGTTTACTTACATATTCTCTGCCTTGTTTCAGAAATTTGTAAAGATTTTATTTTTTTTTTAAAGTAATCTCTGCTCCCAACATGGGCTCAAACTCACAGCCCCGAGATCAAGAGTTGGACGCTCTTTGGAGTGAGCCAGCCAGGCGCCCCACTGTTTCAGAAGTTATTTAAGGTGGTTCATGTAAACATCATGACAGACTCCTTATGCACTTCTCACCTTTGATGTGTCTTTCTCAGAGAGGCCCTCCCTATCACTCCCATCAAGAGTCACGGTCCCACTGTCGCTCTTCAGTAACACACAGCACGTTATTTTCTGTGTAAAGGCACTTACCACTCTCTGCAGGTACCTTATTTGTTTATTTTTTTCTGTCTCCCTGACAAGAATTTTAAGCTCTAAGGGGACAGAGACCCTCTATATTTTCTTCACTGCTTTGTCACCAGTGCCTTCAAAAAGTTTGACACCAGACATTTAACTTTTTTGAATTTATGGAGAATGAATGTACAGATGCATGTATAAAGAGTTCATTATAGCATTGGAATGAGTGCTATCATGGAAGTAGCCTAGGTGTCCACTTACACAATGGAATACTCTAGAGCCTTTAATAAAGAAATAGATACATACTGATAAGGAAAATTTTTATGAGATGTTATGTGAGAAAAGTAAGTATTCACACAATCAGTACAATATGATTGCATTTTTGGAAGATGGGATTCTGATTCAGTAGTTTTGAGGAAGGTCCTAGAATCGGTTTTTAAATTTTTTTTCCCATTTCCTGTTTGGGAACAGTGCTGAAATAAACCACCCTGCATGTTAATAGCCAGACAAATATTCCTTTCTCATCCCCTCTCCCTTCTTCCTATGCTTAGAAACGTATACTGGCTGCATCTTTGTTACCAAATCAAATGTGTTTTGGTGGTGCATGCTATACTCACATTTACCTTAAAAGAATTCCATTTTACACCATGTGGTGAGAGAGGGAGAGCAAGGATTCTATTTGCCTCATGACCCTTTCTCCCTCCCCCAACTCCCTTCATACTAAGTAGCCCTTTTCCTCCACTATCTTAGGGAAAGTTGGCAAAGAGAAATGAGGCAGTTCCTGGCTTTCGATTTCCTGAGGATCTATTGTGAAGGCACTTAAAGTAGTTCTTGAAGATAATTTTCTCTATTGGTCTTTGGCTTCTTGTGAAAACTTTAGGACGCCCCACTCCACCTGCCCTAGTCCAGCTTTTTTGATGCTCTAGGATAAATTTCTCTGCCTTGTCCCAACATTGTCTTAAGGCCTGTCATCTTGTCCTCTTCCTCTTACAGGGTGCTCCATGCTTGTGCGAATTGCAAGGCACTCCTCCTCCTTTCCTTGAATCTCCTGTCCCATTAATTTACCTCTTTCTTCAGAGTAGCATCCCAGATCTCCTTAGCCTTGTAAGCCTTGCTTGAATTCACCAGTGTGTGTGGTTGTCTCTCAGGTTTTAGTTCTTCTTTGTCTCTGTGGCTTCAGGTAACTTTGACATAGTGCCTGTGTAATAAAAAGAGACATTGTTTTATTGCCTCCTTTGCTGCCAAGTAAACTCGGAGGGTAGAGATGATGTTTCAGACCTTGTATTGCCCATAGAATCAAGCACATTGCTTGAGATGCAGTAAGTGTTCAGCAACTCCTTGTTCATTTGTTCACTGATCATTCATTTGAAGAACGAATTAATATTACACTATAAAAACTGCCATTTTTTTTTCTTCTTGTGTTTAGATCACTCAGTCCTTGGTGTTCCTCCTGTTGGCTACACTTTTTAGTGCATTGACTGGTTTGCCATGGAGTCTTTATAATACTTTCGTGATAGAAGAAAAACATGGTTTCAATCAACAGGTAAACCAGAGAATGTACTTGTTCTCTTTTAAATATAAAGACTTTTTGTGTTTTTTTCCCTCTACTGGTAATAATTAAAACATAATTTGCTCTTTTATTTTTTTAAAGATTTGTTTATTTGAGAGAGCAGGGGGGAGGGGCAGAGGAAGAGGGAGAGGCAGAGAGAATCCCAAGCAGACTGCCCACTGAGTGCAGAGCCTGACTTGGGGCTCCATCCCAGGACCCTGAGATCATGACTTGAGCCAAAATCAAGAGTCTGACACTTAACCGACTGAGCCACCCAGGTGGCCCCATAATTTGCTATTTTAGAGCATGAATTAATTGAGGTAAAAGGAACTGCAGATATGATAAAGATCATAGCTTAAAGTCTTGCCATAAACTCTTTAGTACTAAAGGTTAGTATTTTTCTACTAGCATTTAAATGTGTTTTTTTTTCCCCCAAGATTTTATTTATTTATTTGACAGAGAGAGAGACAGCTAGCAAGAGAGGGAACACAAGCAGGGGGAGTGGGAGAGGAAGAAGCAGGCCCCCACTGGAGCAGGGAGCCCAATGCGGGGCTTGATCCCAGGACTCTGGGATCACGCCCCGAGCATAAGGCAGACGCTTAACGACTGAGCCACCCAGGCGCCCCTAAATGGTGTATTTTGAACTGTAAAATGCCAGACATTTATTTATGGTCTTAGGCTACCTAGTGTCATGTAATGTAGACTCACCATCTTTTAACTTTTAAAGTTCCTTTAATAATGTATCCTTTGTATTCATTTATTAGTTATTTTAAAAGCATTTTCTCAGTTTCTTGTGATGATCTTTTCTTTTTTCAGACTTTGGGATTCTTCATGAAAGACGCGGTCAAGAAATTTATTGTGACTCAGTGCATTTTATTGCCCGTGTCTTCACTTCTACTTTACATTATTAAAATTGGGGGTGACTATTTTTTTATATATGCCTGGTTGTTCACATTAGTTGTTTCTCTGGTGAGTAAAATCTTTGTTTTGTTTTCTTTTACAAAATTTCCTTGGTGAGATAATTTCATCTTCATTAGCATTGAACAGTTCTTAAGAAAGCAAATGAAATATACATAAGTGGTCATACAAATTTCTCTCTTGGTTTCTGCTTTTGGGTATAGAAATAGAGCTGACTCTGACCATAGATTTTCTCCTTATGCTGAGTCAGATCCTAGAAGTTGGTTGTTAGTTACGGTTAATGATCCAGTTGTCAGACAATTTTGGGCTTTGCATTTGTGGTTGTCACTAGAATGGATGACTAAGTTTGATCATTTAGTGACTCTTTACTGAGCTCCAGTGCCTAAACATTGTGGATGTTTTGAAGAGAGAATAGATTGAAGAGGAATAAGAAAAAGAAAGCATAAACTTACCTGATATGTTTCTGCCCTCCTTCCCCTGCGTTTCCTCTCCTCCTTTCTCCCTTCTTTACCCCTTCTTCTCTGTTCCCTTCTCCCTTCCTCCTCCCTTCCCTTCTCTCTTTTCTCTCCTTCCATCTCTCCCTTCTCCCTCCTTGTCCCCTCACCCCCCATCTTCCCTTCCTCACGTCTTTGCTGCTTCTCTCTACCATATTCTGAATTCATTGCACAATGAAAACGGTCTGTTCACATCCTCCAGAAAATAGCATCTGTTAGCTCTTTAGCTCCTCTGATGGTGAGGTTTACTTTAGTCTGAATTGCCGTGATGCTCACTGCTTCACTTTCCACTGGTGGGATCAAACTCTGAAAACAGGTGCTAGTTGGATTTACACACACGTGTGTGTGGCAGATGAAGTGAGAGGAAAGAGAACAGAGGAAGTGCTTCAGAAGTGCTTAAGGAAGTGCTGTTTCAAACACAGTTATAGTTGTGTGCTGCAGGTAATTCATTTCAGCAGACCAGCCGAATAATAGCACACAGTCAAGCTCTAGTAATTATTTTCTAGCAAAGACTGCATGATTACTCTCAAAGGCAGAATTCTAAGTTATGATGGGCTTATGAAGTGTCAGAAATTCTCAAGATAGCTTTGAATGGACCATTTGACTTTTCAGTTATTACCGCAAAGAGACTACTCACTTTGATTTAATTTAACGAACAGATATTGAGCACTTATCTGGTACTATTTGGGGCTGGGAATACCAGAGCAAATAAAAGATCCATGTTCTCAAGGCTGGAGCACATAGTTGTTTTAATATAATCTATATAAATAGCAGTGTTTCTTTAAGAACATATTCATAGGTTGTTCTGACATTTATTTTCCAGGTGCTTGTCACAATCTATGCTGATTATATTGCCCCTTTATTTGACAAATTCACACCTCTGCCTGAGGGAAAGCTTAAACAAGAAATTGAAGTAATGGCAAAGAGTATTGACTTTCCTTTGACTAAGGTGTATGTTGTTGAAGGTAAGGCAACCTGGGGGTAAGGAAGTTTAAGTCAAGTAATTTGTTTTGATTTGTTAGGATTTTATATTTTGGCCTTTTAAGATTTCTAGGAATTGATGGCATAGTCCAGGGATAGAAGCTGGTAGCCTGAACCAATGCTGCTCTTACCTGCAGCTGTGTTTGGTTGCCTTTGTAGTGTTGTTTGGCCAAGGCCTTCTTCACTCCTTGTTATATCATGTGTATTATACTGATTTATGTACTTCTGTTACCTGCCTGGCTCCCTCAGGTAATTGAGTTGGACTTTTGCATAGTCAGGTTCCATTTAGCATTAGTTTGGGGGCTTATAAATAAAACCAATATTACTGGCTTTGTCTCATCCAACAAAACTTCCAGTGTTCTGCAGGTGTCGATTTCACTTGCACTTTACCAAAAACTGTAGTACCATTGGATACTTCAGATCAGTTGTTGTCTGCTTTTTTGATAATTGCTTTTGAGAGTTAAGCTATGTATTAGCTTGCATAATTCTACTAAAGTCCCAAGCCCAAAAAGATGTAGAGTAAAACTGTTGTATGATACCATGACTTTCAGAATCTGTAAATTAAAATCCACATAAATGCGTGAGATTGGATCTGCCTCTGCCACCTAGCAGCTCTGGGATCTTGAATGAATCCCTACTGCTCTCTAGGTTTCAATTTTGCTTCCCCTAAACCGTAGTTTGGCAAACATTTTCTGTAAAGGGCTAGTCAGTAAATATTTTGGCTTTGTGGGCGACATGGTCTGTCTCTGTCACAACCATTCAACCTTGCTATTATAGTACAGAAGCAGTCACAGATAATACATCAACAAGTGAGCATGGCTATGTTCTAATGAAACTTTATTTATAAAAACAAGTGGCAGATTAGATTTGGCCTGCAAACCGTACTTTGCCCATCCCTCCTCTAAACTTAAAAAAAAAATCACCAGTGAGAAACAGCTGTATTGGATGAAGGAGTAGAAACAGAAATAATTATGGGGTCGTGGAGAGCAGAAATGGCTACAATAGGAAAGAATGAATTAACAGCAACTGAAGAGTCTCAGACTCTTAGAAGTCTCAGACATCTAGTGGCTTCTGAGGTTATACAGCCTAGCTGATGGCACAGTTGGGACATTTCTATGGGAGAAATGGTAGAATGACAATTTCTACTACTTTTTAGGCTCTGATTAATAGTAAACTAGAAGTATACTAATCAGTACAGTAGGACCATCTTTTAGGGACTTCTACTGATGGGGCAACCTAAGTGGCTTATCACTTAAGTTATAATCAGATAATATGAAATGACAGCTAACGATATCACAATAGAGGTAATTGATAAGATGTGTGATATATACACTGTCAGTGCTATATGGTTTTAGATGAAATAGGGAAGGCTTTATAGAGAATCATAACATGAGCTGGTACCGAATGGAATATCAGGATTTAGCCTTTTTTTCCTCACTCCCCGACCATCTTGCGGGGCCAGCCCACACCTAAGGCAGGAAGACAGTGACTGCAAAGAAGACAAAAAAAGCCACTGGAGTTGATCTCTTCTGGGGTCCTAATCAGTATGAAAAGTGGAAAGTATGTGCTGGGTACAAGCAGACTCTGATAATGACCGGACATGGCAAAGTGAAACTGGTCATCCTCATAACTGTCCAGCCTTGAGGGAAACTGCAGTAGAACGTTGTGCTGTGTTGGCCAAAACTGGTGTCCATCACCACAGTGGCAGTACTATTGAACTGGGCATAGAAAGTGCAAAGTACTACGGAGTATGCACACTGGCTCTCATTGATCCAGGTGATTCTGATAGCATTAGAAGCATGCCAGGACAGACCGGTGAAAAGTGAGTCATACAAGATGTTTTCTTTAATAAAACTGGCCAGAACTTATTTAGAAAAAAAAAAAAAAGATTTGAGTAGGTGGAGGGTAATATTTCAGAGGTCAGGCTGTGAGGTCAGTAGGCTTGGATTTGAATCCCAGTTTTATCACAGATTACCTGTGTGACTTCGGCAACTTACCTTTGCTGAACAGAAGTTTACTGATCTGTAATGTAAGTTTTTGTTAATGGTAACAATCCTCAGAAATATTTTGAATGATTAAGTGTCGTTACTAATAGTAACAACATATATTATGGATTTGTAAGTTGATAGGGATACTGTAATGAAAAGCCAACATTATGCTCTCAAAAAATACCAGATAGCAGGTGTGCAGAGAATGAAACTAGTGTGGTGTGATCAAGGATGACTCGAGTAGGTACTTTAGATTGGGTCATCAGGCAAGAGCTCTCTGAGCAAATGAATTTGAGCTGACGCCTGAAGGACAAAGCCATCCATGCTGAGATCAGTGGAAAGACCTTCTAGAGCTTTCTTTGTGTCTGCAAGAAACAGAAGAAAGTCCAGTGTGGCTGCAGCACAGCAGGAGAGTGTTATGACATGAAGTGTGAGGCACAGGCAGGAGCCAGACCACATAGGCCTTGATAAATCAGGATGAGAGCTTGGGTTTTATTGTAAGTTTGGGGGGAAAAGCCATTGAAGGTTTTAGTGACATGGTCTGGTTTGTAGTTTTTAAATATTGTGGGTTGCTCTATGAAGAGATTGTAGTGGGAGGGCAAGAGTAGCAGCAGGGTGAGCAGTTCGGAGACTGTGGCAGTGGTCAGGGCAGAGATAGGGCAGCTTAGACTAGGACAGTAGTAATTCATGCAGAGAAGTAGATGAACTGGGGATATGTTTCAGAGATAGAGTTGATGAGATTTACTCACAGATTACCTGTGAAGGAATTGGGAAAAGGGAAGCATTAAGGGTAATGACCTAGATTTTTGGTCTGAGCAGCTGGATGAATGGTGGTTTACTGAGATGGGAAAACTGAGCGAAGAGCAGGTGTGTGGGGAATGGAGTTCTGTTGGATGTTACATTTTGAGGTATCTATTGAACACTGTATTAGAGTTCCTCAGGCAGGAGTTAGCTCCGAGTAAGCAGTCTAACCAACTGTGGCTGGTTGAAGCAGGAAAACTCTTATTGAGACAGTCTTTAATAGCTCATAAAATCACCAGGGAAGTTAAGTTTACAAGCTTGGGAAATGGGCTGTTTGTTCCCAGGGAGATGAGCTCAGAATCTCGCTGTAGAACCAGTCTGATTAGGACCCTGCTGTTGCCTCCTGCTGTTGAATTCAGCAGTTTGCTCTCTTAACATCCCGCCGCTAGCACCCATTCCTCACTGCCCTTCTTCTTTGCATAATTAGCTAAATCTTCAGAGTCCCCAGTGGGTATTTCTGACTGAGCCAGGGCATGGGCTATGTGCCAGGAGTGCTGGGGACACAAATATCTGGCCTTTTAGATTTCTCAGTAGTAGTCTCCCATAACACTTACATGGTGAGAAAGTCCCTGAACTCTGAAAGGAGAATTCAACACTGGGCAGGGGGAAAAAACACACACACACACACAAGAATATAAACAAGTCTGCATTATAGACATCCTTGTGGAGATGTACAGATGGCAGGCAGTTGGATTTACGAGGCTGGAGTTCTAGGGAGAGGTCAGGGCCAGAATATTGATAATAAAGCATCTGGCACAGAGATGGTGTTTAATACCATGGATGGGAGCATTTAGAGAAGAGATGGGGCTCAGGTTGGAGTCAGCAGGGGAGGAAGAGCCAGTAACAGAGGCTGAGGAGGAGAGACCATTGAGGTAGGAAGAAAGCCAGGAGAAAGTGGTATTTCTTTTGAGACAGGAGAAGAAAGTCTTTCGAGGAGGGAGTGGTCGGCTGTGTCAGATGCTGTTGAGAGGTGAAGGTAAGACGTCCTAAAACATAAAGATACAGATGGCAGTGCCTTACATTGGTTTTCAAAGTTCTCGTACCTCACGTGGTCTCATCAGCCCTTTCGGTAAACACGCATTATGCAAATTACATGCCAGCATAGTGATACAGAAAGCTTATGGTCTGGGGCAGGGACCCCTAAGCTTTAGTGACTGTAAGAATCTTCAGGAGGGTTTGTTGAAAGACAGATTCTGGGACTCCATTCCCAGGTGTTTTAGTATGTACTTTTAACAAGCAGCCCTAGGTGATTCTGGTGTAGGTATTCCTTGGGCTACACTCTGAGAAATTTGGACCAGTGGGAGATATTAAGACATTAATTTTATTTTGTTTATAAGCGTACAGTCTGCCTATTTCCATGAATAACTGAAGGCAGCTTTTAAGAAATATTTTTATTTAAAAATTAGAATCAGAGAAGACAGAAATGAGAGAGAAGTGTAAGACATCTGAATGATACATAGCTTTCCAGATGTTGAGGTCCTGTACCACTGACAAAATTAGACCACGTTTGGCTCTTCTAGGCAATGAAACCAAAAAATGAAAAAATAAAATAAATAAATAAGCTACTATTTATCAGAGCCTTCCTAAATTCTAAACGTACTGCCAAGCATACTGCCATAAATGTAGAGTATATTGTATCCTAAACTTATTGCTAACCATACTTTATATTAGAAATACGAGTAGATACAAAATACATACTTTCTGCGAGACATCTCAAATTCTCAAAAGAAACAAATGTTTTATCATTTCTTTTAAAAAATGTATATAAGTAATAGTAGTAGTTTATGGATCAGGCTGTATATGAATTGATTTGCTTAGAATTTCTCATGTAGTCTGTAATCCAGCTCAATGAGGTAGAGGTTAGCCTCACGTCATAAACAGGTAAATAAAGCTTAAAGAAATTAAGGAAGTTTCTTACATTTACACAACTACTACATGGCAGAGCCAAGATTTGAACCCAAAGTCTGCTCTTAACCACACAGGTCCCTGTCACGGTGTAGAACATTTAGAAAATAAAGAAAAATATAAAGATGCAAATAAAAAATCAACCATAGTTCAGCTCCTGTTAGCCACATACTGTTAGGTATATTTTTTTCCAGTCTTTTTAAAAACAGCTTTAACCTTTTCTGATTATAGAAGTATACTTATTTTAAAAACCCTTGAAGAGTATAAAGGAAGGAACAAAAATCCATAGTTCTAGAAGCCACTGGTAAACACTTCAGTATTTTGAAATATGTCTTCATAGGCTTGTTTTATGCTTTTCTATTTACATGTACTTTTTTTTCATGACAATAATGGAACCTTATATATATGAAGTATTATATCCTTCACAGTATATTGGTGAGCTTTTTCCTATCTTGTTAAGATTCTTCAAAAGTATTGCTTTTTTTCTGGCTCTTTAAAATTCCATTTCACAGCTCTACCATAATTTAATCATTCCACTACTGTTGGATATTTAGACTTGACTTATTATTGCTAGAAAGCTGCAATGAGCACAAGTATTTGTTGGCAAGACTATAGGAAAGCAGACACTCTCCACTGCGGGTGGTGATTTATGTTGATTTAACAGTTTTCTTTAGGTATTAAACAGTTTGAAAATGTTAATGTCCTTTCCAGTAATGCAATTTCTAGGAGTCTCTCCAGAGGACCCCAGACTTCTTAATTATTTTCCATGCTTTGAACTGTCTTTTCCTTAGGATCTAAACGCTCTTCCCACAGCAATGCTTATTTTTATGGCTTCTTCAAGAACAAGCGAATAGTTTTGTTTGACACTCTACTAGAGGAGTATTCTGTACTAAACAAAGACATCCTGGAGGAGTCTGGCATGGAACCCCGCAAAGATGGAGAAGGGGACAGTGAAGAAATAAAAGCTAAAGTTAAAGTGAGTTCTTCTTTTCCTAAGAGACCCTGGCTTAGTTTTTATAAACAGTTCCTATGACAACTCAAAATAACATCAGTTTCTATGTAGTAAGTGGTAAATTCAAGGAGACTATCAAATAAGAACCCCATGGCCCCTTTATAATTCTGGTATTTGGGAGAGATTATCACTATTATTACATGCTAATTACCTTGCAAGCTTTTATAGAATGTATACATGAAAATTGGAAGCATAAGATAGGAAAATTCTTATGATTATAAGCTATCTTTAAAACAGGGATGTTGTATATATTCCCTATATGTTTATGTTCAAAGAATTCCACCAGACAGGATAAAGAGAAGATAAACACCTGATTTTTAGATCATTGAGACACAGTAATAATAGGCTTTGGCAATGGAGAGACTTGGATTTGAATCGTGGTTCTGTCATTTAATAGCTGTGTGTCCTTGGGTACACTCCGTAATGTGGTCAGTTTTCTTTTGTTTGTTTGACAAATATTTATGAAACACACATTCTGTGCTGAGATACTTTGGCACTAGAAGTGCAAGAATAAAGAGGGGAAGCTTTGTTCTTAAGGTGCTTATGGTCTGAAGGGGAGAAAGTCATCGAAGCCCAGTATAATAGGATAATTGTAACAGTAAAGCTGTGTATCCTGGATGCAGTGAGAGCACAAGAGAAGACATTTCTTAAATCTGACCTGAGTCTCAGAAGCTTTCTCTGAATTCTTTCCTGGATGAGGTGAGCTGAGGCTGATAAGCAAGATCTCAAGTACCAAGACTAAATGGGGGAGAAGGGACAATGGTAAGAACCAACACAGATTGAATCAGAAACAGCTGCCAGTATTTGTATATGTATGGGAATGTGCTATTGGCTTTGGTGTCATTCAGAGATGATTTTGGATCTGTGTAACTCTGGGCAAGTAAGTTAAGTTCTCTAAATCATAGACTACTTAACTAAAAGGTGATGCTAGCAGGGTTTCTCACCTTGACACTGGTCACATTTTGGGGCAGGTAATTTTTGTTGTGGGAGGGTATCTTGTGCATCGTAGGATGTTTTAGCAGCACCCCTGGCCTTTCTCACCTTTCTCACTATATGCCAGGATCAGCTTCCCCTACCCCCAGCAATTGTTACAACCAAAAATATCTCCAGACATTGCCAGATAGCCCTGTGGGGAAGTGCTTGGGGGACAAGATCATTCCTGGTTGAGAAACACTGTTCCAAAGATGCCTGCCTTTTAGGATTGGTAGGATTAAATGAAACAATATAGGGGAAGGAAATAACTTGTACTCCATTTTATACATTCTAACTACCAGAAAATAACTATTATCTTTTGAATATCCATTTTGATCTTAAAAAGATAGTCAAGTGAAGTGCCTAGCCTGTCATAAATATGTGCATGAGACAAGATTCTGTGAAGGGATGAAGTAGCATTGGGAGAGGGCTAACTGCTTTGATTTTGCTTATTTTTGAAATGGGGTTATCCTGCCAGTTAGGATGTTGGAATAAAAGTCACTTTGGTCTGACCAAGCATCAGGATTTTAAGCTCGGAAGAGATCTTAAGGTCATTTTATCAGTAGGAAAACTGAAGTCCAGAAAGGGTAATCCAGTGGCGGCACTGGGGAAACACGCAGGTTCAGCAGGTCAGCCTGCTTAAGAGGTATCCACGTACAGGGGTGCGGGGATAGGGGTGGAAAACATAGCCAAACCATGACGTTTGTTAGTGGTCCATTGATTTCAAACAATATAATGAAGTTACTGACCTTTAGTATCTAGGGGAACATTATTCTTAGGCTTAAATCTTACAAAAGATTAGATAGTCTTTAGAAGTGTGTTGAGTGGAGTTTGAGTTATTTTGCTGACTTCTTGAAAAGCCTGCTTAATTTTGTTGATAACTACAAATTTTTAGCATCTAGGTATAGGTTACATGACGAAGTCCTGTAATTAGACGTAGTCCTGCCCTGAAGAACCTATAGTAGAGGAGTCTAGCCTTGTCCACAAATAGCCCATAAATTAAAGCAGGGTGTGGTAAGTAGTGGCTGCAATAGTGTGGCTTTTAGAAATTAAGAAATTAATGAGAATTCTAATACACAGTTTTCTTAAAAGGGAAGATATTTGACCTAAGTAGAATTTTGACTTGGGAACGGGGCTTTTCAGGTTGAAGGTATGGAATGAATAAAGCTATAGAGATTTTTAAAAACTACATGCTGGCTATTCTAAAACTAATGATTATGTGGATTTTTATAGGTGGGGATAGAAAGGTAGACTGGGACCAGTTTGTAAAATTCTTCCTGAAGACATCAAGCGGTTGTTTCCTGTGGCCTGGAAGGTTTACATTCATTTGGGTAGTAGAGAAAGCTTGCTTTAGGAAGATTACATTTTGGTGGCAGCATACAAGATAGAGCGGACTGGAGGTAGGGAGACTTCTAGGGGCCTACTGCACCAAGATAACCAAGATAATGAGGGTCTGCACTAGAGTGAGAATCAGAGTAAGTGCAAGAGTCACAGTAAAAGATGGATTTAAAGGACCTGGTGATTGCTCTTGTGGGGAGTGAAGGAAGTCAAAGATTGACTCAACACAGAGAAAGACAAATACCATATGACTTTGCTCATACGTGGCAAAACAAATGAGCATGGGGAAAAAAAGAGGCAAACCAAGAAACAGACTCTTAACTATAGAGAACAAACTGATGGTTGCCAGAGGGGAGGTGGGCAGGGGGATGGGTGAAATAGGTGATAGGGATTAAGGAATGCATTTACGATGAGCACTGGGTGTTGTATGGAAGTGTTGAATCACTATATTGTACACCTGAAACTAACATAACACCATATGCTAACTATACTGGAATTAAAATAAAAAACTTCATAAAAACAACAACAGCAAAGATCGACTCAACACTCATTAACTGTAGTGCTTTCTAGTGCATGTGCCATACTGTTAGGTAGCATAGCAGTATTTTAAATTTGAATAGTTATATATTTATTAAGGTATATTAGGACAAGGACAGAACTAGCATACCAGCGATTTCATGAATATGACCATTTAGGACAAGGCTAAGTTTTAAAAAGTGAATTGGTTTAAAGAAGGCTGTTGAGTCAGTTATCACACGGAGAGCACACAGTTGTAGCAGAAGTTTAGGAAACAGTGGTTTATCTTCACCTGCTACTGAATGCCTACTGTGTACAGCGCAGTGGGGGGTGCAGAGACGGTTTTCAATCTGGATGAGGTAGAGAAAATGAAGCGTTGCATTTTTAACAGAAGTTTAAAGAAGAAAACTAAGTGATCTGAAATCTCTCCTCTCAGAGCTAGTAACATTTTGATGAATGGCTCTATACTGGTTATTAACATTTTAAAAGATGTTGAGGAAGCTTAACTGTGGGCTTTTGCCCTTCTGGAGACAGAGTATTTGGAACAACCTGTCTTGCAAGTAGCTTGAGTAAAAGGAAAAGTAAGACTATAGAAAAGCTGCCCTGTTGTAGAGGAAAAGAAGTAAGTCCCAGCAAGTGCTAGGTTTATGTGTAAGTCTTTTCAGTTAAGAGTACTAGAAAGGGCACAGGCCCCAGAGATGCGGGTTTGGGCTTTACCCTCTACTCACTAGCAAGATGATCTGAAGCAAGACATTTTTTAACTTGTCAGCTTCCTTTTCTTCATCTCTTAAATGAAGATAATGCCCCCCGTCCTGCCCAGTTTGGTGGTGTTGGGATCAAACAAGTCAGTGGGTGAATCTTGTGAAAAAGAAAGTGCTATAGAAAAGTAAAAGATGGGGGCGCCTGGGTGGCACAGTCGTTAAGCGTCTGCCTTCGGCTCAGGGCGTGATCCCAGCGTTCTGGGATCGAGCCCCACATCAGGCTCCTCCGCTATGAGCCTGCTTCTTCCTCTCCCACTCCCCCTGCTTGTGTTCCCTCTCTTGCTGGCTCTCTCTCTGTCAAATAAATAAATAAAATCTTAAAAAAAAAAAAAAAAGAAAAGTAAAAGATGTGTGGTAGTTCTCTGTTCCTTTACATGAAGTTAGTTTGGGAAGTAAGGGAAATCCAGTGTTGTCCAAGAATCTATCACAAGGAAGTAAGTCTCCTTTGTGAGGAAAGTGACCCTTGTTTAAGCTCTCGTCATTCCAAATCTTTGTGACTCTGTGGGCTTCCACACAGCATCCTGAACCCAGCCACATGCCAGGACACGGAGGTCTGTGCTGTCTAGTAGAGAGCTGGTGGTTCTGTGAAAGAATTCATAGTTCATATCGGGAAGCTGGCAACTAGTGAAAACAGAAGCCTGAGGACCGTGTTACTTTATCTACAAGGAGGCTGCTGATAGCTGCCTTACAGCCGTGGAGCGTCGTGAACAGCATGTGGAATGTCTGATAGCATCCCGTGTCTGCCACATAGGCCATTACTGAGTGGGAGCTATTACCATTATTATAATTATTATTAAATAAAATAGCCATATTTTTGCTTATTATGAAAGCAATAGAAAAGTTAGAAAACATGAATAATCCAATTGACCATAAATATCTTACTGTATGTATTTCTCATCTTTATAAACTATCATTTTTTTCATCATTCTCCTCCTATTGGGTATATGGATTGTTTCCAATTTTTTGCTGTTAAAATATTCTTGTAGTGAATATCTTCATATGTGAATCTTCGCTCTTAATTTCCCCCTTAGATTATTAATTGGTGCTTTAAATTGGTACTCTTAATGGCCCTGAAGGTACAGATACACACGTGTCTCTCTGCCTTTTAAAGAACTAGGTCAGTTTTCTCATTCTTTTCTTCCCCTACCAGATGTGCTCTGACCTAAATTCTAATATTTGAAAGGAAAAGAGATAATAAATGTCAATACTATCTTGCAAATCTCCTTATTCTCTTTCTCATGTATCTACCCAGTGGAATTGGGGAAGGAGGGGAAAAGTGGTAGAATAAATCTGGCTGCTTGTGTTCCCATTAGGTTGCATTTTTCTAAATTGTATAAAACAAAATCAGTTCCACATTCATCTATTTTTTTGTACTTCACCCTTTTAAGTAGCTTCAGTTTATTTCAAAACCCTTAGCCTTCACTTTCGAGGATGTATATTCTCTAATTGGTGCAGGATACTGTGTGTGTCAGTAGATGAAGCTTGTTTATTGTTTGGTTCAGATCTTTATATCTCTTCGATACTTTATTTGCTTGATGTTTCAGTTATTAAAAGAGGTATGCTAACTTCCTTAGTATGATAGATTTGTTAAAATTGATATATTCCAAAGAAATAGTATTAGGCACATATAAATTCACAGTTAATGCATCTTCCTGGTAAATTGAACCTTTGACCATTCCTTGGTGACCTTCTTTAATAATGCTGTCAAGTCATCTTTTTTGTTTGTTTGTTTTTAAAGATTTTATTTTTAAGTAATCTCTTCCCCCAGTGTGGGGCTCAGACTTACCACCCCGAGATCAAAGGTTGCAGGTAGGGACAGAGGGAGAGGGGCAAGCCGACTCCCCACTGAGTGGGGAGCCCACCATGAGCTCGATCCCAGGACCCTGAGATCATGACCTGAGCCAAAGGCAGATGCTTAACTGACTGAGCCACCCAGGCGCCCCTAAATAAAATCTTAAAAAAAAAAAAAATGCCATTCCATTATGTTGTAGCTTATTTTGTTCCTGTTGAAAAAGTCTGCTCTGAGCTTATTGTCATTTCTTTATAGTTCTTTCTGGTTGTTCTTAAGATTTCTCTTTGATTTTCAGGTTCTGCAGGTATGGACTTCTTTATCTCAGTCCTACTTGGGATATATTGTCGTTCCTAAATCTAATAGCTTAGATCTTTCCTGAAGTTTTGAGAATTCATAGCCAGTTGTACCTTTGAGTGTTGCCTCTCTCCCATTCTCTCCAGTCTGCCTTTCTGGAATTCAAATTAGATTCTTACACTCCCTTATCCTGTCTCCCACAAGTGGTAATCACTCTTTATTTTCTTTTTGTCTTTCTGTTCCAGTGCACTGATTCTTTCTCTAGATATATTTACTCTAGTCTTTAGCCCATTGTGTTTTAATTTTAAGCTCTATTTGTTTCTTTTTCAAATCAGTTTGGTTGTTTCTGGGTGTCTCTACCTGTTCCTTCCTCATGTTCTTAGATCTCTTCTTTGTGTAAAGTATGCTTTTTAAAATACTTTGTATCTAACAGTTCCATTATCTAAAGTCTTATGGAGCTAATGGTGCTCTTCATTGTTTCTGCTCTTACTCATTTTTCCATCATTTTTCTGAAGTCTTTGGCAGTTTTTGTTGTGAGCTAATAGTGTGTCGCAGATTTTACTCTTTAGGAATCCTGAGGGGTCTGGGTTCAGGGTACAGTCCCCTCAGAGGATTTGCATTTCCTTCTGTCATCTGTCCCCAGTGCTACCAAACCGGAAGTACTTTAATCTCTCAGCTTGGGATTTTTCTGGACCATACAAATCGTGATTTTGAATTTTAATCAGAGGCTTTTTTCCCCACTTTAGGTAAGACTTGACACAATTGGGTGATTTTGCCACCGTATTTTTTTCTAGCGCACTCTTTGACTCAAGAGTATAGTCCTTCATGGATTTGTGCGAGGGATCTCAATTTCAACTCCTCACCTTTGGCTTTTCCTTACTTTCTAATGAACTAAACTATATGTCTAAAAGGATATTTTTGGGGCTCCTGTGTGGCTCAGACAGTTAAGCGGCTGCTTTCGGCTCAGATCATGGTATCAGGGTCCTGGGATCGATCCCCAGGTTGGGCTTCCTGCTCAGCAGGGAGTCTGCTTCTCCCTCTCCCTTTGCCCCTCTCCCCACTCGTGCTCTTTCTTTCTCTCTCAAATAAATGAATAAATAAAATCTTCAAAAACAATTTTTTAAAGGATATTTATAACCTCTTAAGCATTTTTAGAGGTCTGAGAGTTTTTCAGACTGTCTAGTTAGTAACATTGCCAGAAGCAGGTGTCTAGTGGTGGGTGTGTACGTGTTTGTGTTGATGAGTGAATATGTGTGTGTACATGGGTGAGTGTGTATAAGATTAAATTGTTCATTGTGTCTTGGCACTATTTACATTGAATCTGGGAAGTTTGTGAACAATTTTATTTGGCTTAGGAAGCATATGTCATCATTGATATGACCACCTGCCATTTATGTTTAATTATTTTGCAGTACTGTAATGATATGCAAATGGTTACACATGTGTCCACTAAAATTATTTTATTTGATTGATGAATATTGAGTAATTTACTTTTACATTCATAGTTGTATAAAACTTGAAAGCACAGGTTTCTGGCACCAGACTGCCTGGCTTCAGATGCCAGACATTGGCTGTGTGACCAGAGGAAAATTAGTTAACTTCTCTGTGCCTAGATTTTCTCATCTGTAAAGTGGTAGTAGTAAGAATATGTCATATGGTGGTTGTGATATATAAATGAGATTATTAAGTATTTAGCACAGAGGGCCTATGTTTGTAGTCATTGTTTAATAAATGTTAGCAATTTTTGTAGTTATTTTTTTCACCTTCCTGGCCCAGTCTTCATATGTGTCAAAGGGGAAAAAATTAAAATTTTCTCCTTATGTAATGTCTGTTTCTTCCATACTGCTTTTTTTCTGGATCTAGTCTTCCATCTTAACAGCTTCCCTCATATATCTGGTAATTCTTGGTTGTCTACTCCTTGGTAAGAGAATGGGACTAAAAACTTGATTGGAGTCTCTGAGCCTGTCGCTAAGGTGTGTTCGCTTTGGGCTTCACTGTTGGCTCCCCTGGGTGGGTTCTTGCGGGGCAGCACCTGGTGTTAGTATTCTCCAGTCTTTCCTGGTGGAGTGGTCGGGAGTACTCTTTTGATCTTCTACCTGGAGGATAGTGTTCTGGGAGCCCGGTGTGGGGAGGGGGCTGGGTCAGGAGAGAGCCCTCAGTATTCAGCTTACCCTACCTGTAGCTAACCAGATACGAGGTCTGTTGCTAATGCACTCTAGCCCCCCCCCCCCCCCCCCCCCCCCCCCCCCCCC
>NW_024425786.1:30713670-30761940 GCF_017311325.1 Ursus maritimus
GCTACGCCCCCCACCCCCCCCCCCCCCGCCCCCATGCCCAAGCCTCGGTTGAAAGGTTCTCTTTTGCCCTATCCAGAGAGAATAAGCTTTTAGGCTCCTGCCATGGTGAGGGAGGAACATTTGCCTTTTGGTGTGGAGCTGGAGAAGGAATCTGGAACTTTAACCACTTCTGAAACTACTCTTACTCTTACTCAATTCTTACTTTAGGGCCTTACCCCTTTCTCCCAGTTCCAGAAGTACCTAGTGTTGTTAGTGCCCAAGCCCATTGCAGACTGTGTGGTGTAAATCAGGCTGGTTCTGTTTGCTCCACTGCTGGCTTGTGAGTCAGCTTTCTTTAGTCTGCTAGGTTTGTTCATTTGCCCATCTGCTTTCAGGCTTCCAAAATGTTGCTGTTGTCACTTCTCATGTTTTCCCCATCCATGTGGGTTTATATTTTTTTAAAAAGTCCCTTGACTATAGTTTTATTGGGGATTTTGGAGGGAGTAACATTAGTTGTGACTTGTGAATGTTCTTTCTGCCATCTTAACTTAGAAGTCTTGATTTTTTTTTTTAAAGATTTTATTTATTTATTTGATAGAGACAGCCAGCGAGAGAGGGAACACAAGCAGAGGGAGCGGGAGAGGAAGAAGCAGGCTCCTAGTGGAGGAGCCTGATGTGGGGCTCGATCCCATAACGCCGGGATCACGCCCTGAGCCAAAGGCAGACGCTTAACGACTGAGCCACCCAGGCGCCCCTGGAAGTCTTGATTTTTTAAATGGCAATTCATGGTGTATTGGGGGGGGATCATAAGTGCTGTGTGTATTTGTAGATAATTTGGAATATAGGAAAGATATAAAACAGTTAAACATCACTATAATTGTATCATATAGAAAAAACTGCTGTTAACATTTGATATACGTCCAGTTTGTTTTCTGTATTTGTGTGTTTTTATATACACATTCACATTTTTTCATAATTGGAATCATTATTTTTAGTTTTGTATCATGTTTTCTTCACCTAATAAACCATTTTCCCATGTCAGAACATAATTTTGGAAACATTTCTAAAGGGTTTACAAATATGGCTGTCATATACCTTTGTCATGATTTATTTGAATATTGTCCTATTGATAAAGATTTATATTTTTATCATTCTTTTTCCTAATCCAAATTAGACTGTAAGCTTCATGAGGTCAGGGGATGTCTGTCTTGTTCATGATTCTTTCTCCAGTACTTAGCCCGGTGTCTACCGTGGAGTGATTCAGAGACTTTTAAGTGGATGAGAAGTTTTGCACAAAAATCTGATTGTTTTCTTTAGTTAGACTCTAAGAAGGGCTCTTACTGGGTTAAAAGGCATAAACTTTTTGAAGGTTGTAATAATTTATTTTCAATGTGTTCTTTGATTTAGAATAAGAAACAAGGATGTAAAAATGAGGAGGTGCTTGCTGTACTTGGCCATGAACTGGGGCACTGGAAGTTGGGACACACAGTCAAAAATATCATTATCAGCCAGGTAAGTTGGGAGTGACAGTTCTCTTTTTATGGCACCGTAGTCAAAGGAGAAGTATGGCAGGCTGGAGAGGTGGCTTCGTCTCACGGCTCTCCGACTTAGTACTTGTGACCTCAGGCACGTTCCATAAGCTCTCTCCGTCTCCTTCCCTTATTTTTTTTTTTTTTTTAAGATTTTATTTATTTATTTGACAGAGAGAGGCAGCCAGCGAGAGAGGGAACACAAGCAGAGGGAGTGGGAGAGGAAGAAGCAGGCTCCCAGCGGAGGAGCCTAATGTGGGGCTCGATCCCAGGACTCTGGGATCACGCCCTGAGCCGAAGGCAGACGATCAACGACTGAGCCACCCAGGCGCCCCCTCCGGCTCCTTCCCTTATTGAATGGTAATACCCCCAAGGACTGAGGTCAGAGTAAATGAGTTAATGCATGTAGAGAGTTTGGAGTGGCATGTGGAAGCGGTGAGTACTGTGTCAGTGTTCAATGCTGTTACCACCGTTGTGGCCACCTCCAGAGTCACTCAGCTCTAGGAACTGCGAAGATCAAAAGCCGTGAGCCTTGATAAGCTGGACATTAAAATGCTTTCTTCTTGGGACGCCCGGGTGGCGCAGTCGTTAAGCGTCTGCCTTCAGCTCAGGGTGTGATCCCGGCGTTATGGGATCGAGCCCCACATCGGGCTCCTCCGCTGGGAGCCTGCTTCTTCCTCTCCCACTCCCCCTGCTTGTGTTCCCTCTCTTGCTGGCTGTGTCTATCTCTGTCAAATAAATTAAAAAAAAAAAAAAAAGTTAAAAAAAAAAATGCTTTCTTCTTAAACTTTTTTTCTCATTTACAAGCCACTATACATCTATTGAAGAGAATTGCAGTAGCTATAAAGAAGAAAATAACAATTCCTGTCACATTCGTCCCCTGGGCTGTAAATCAACTCTCTAATTGTCAGGCTCCAGGTGAAATAGCACTATATCCTGTTGACTGGTTCTGAGCAGGAGTGGCCTTACCCGAGTCTGAAGTGGGTGTTTTTGTTTTGTTTTCATGTCAGACGGGTAATGTGCTAAGGCTGTAAGAAGGTTTGAGGGAGGCAGATGTCACACAACAGCGTAAACATCCAGTCATCAGACTTATGAACTATAAACGGATCAGAAGTAGGTCTTTGTATTTTTTTAAAGGCCTGCCGGTTCTGGATGATGGTCTACATGGAAAGACTTGTGAGCCCCTGTGGGCCCTTCCTCTTGCCTTGCATCTTTCAGTAAAAAATGAGGTCCTTGGCTTGAAGCTAGTTGTATGGATAGATGGCAGTGAGTAAGACAGTAAATAAGTCCAAATCCAAGTTTGAAGTATTTAATCTAGGGCACCTGGGGGGCTCAGATGGTTGAGTGTCTGCCTTCGCCTCAGGTCATGATCCTGGGGTCCTGGGATCAAGTCCCATGTCGGGCTCCCTGCTCCTTGGGGAGCCTGCTTCTCCCTCTGCCTCTCTCGCTCTGTCTCTCATGTATAAATAAATAAAATCTTAAAAAAAAAAGAATTAAAAAAAAAGCATTTGGTCTAAAGAGGAAAATCACTGCTGCTTTCATGAAGGAAGGGGCCCAGTGGAATCAGGCTACCACGAGGTAGTGGGCCGGCCCCTGCGGTGTGGTACCTGATCCAGGGTGGGGTTGACTGCCCCTTCTGATAGATTGTGCACTCAGCAGATCCAGTGGGGGGATGTCTGGGTTGTTGACTAATGCATTGGCTCTACCCCTGGCACCTTGGCCACTTTGTTCAAGAGCCCTTGAGCAAGTCCTAGAGTGGCTGGAGAAAGAAGCTGACTGTCACCCACAGAGTAGGTATCTTCTCTACCTTACCGACAGCCTCCTTTACTGTGGACTCTTAGTGAACATTCACATTGGACCAAAGTGTTATTATACTCTGGGCTATTTTTTAAAGTTTTTCCACATGCCTCTTTTCTAGATCTTGTTACCCATCCTTCAGTTCATTCCAAGGCCCTGATCATTCAGCCAAACCATTATTTGCCCACTGCCAGTGATTATATATTCTTAGCTCAGGCCTTCTGTCCTTCCAGACTGAGTGGGCAATGAGATAGACTACCTAAAGTTTCCCTCGCTGAGAGCATTTCCTTCACCGCCGTCTTCAGGAACAGCCCCAAGTGATTTGTAATGCCACAGCAGTCCACTTTCAGCCGGTGCCAGCGTATTGTGTTATTTGTAAAATGGGCTCAAATTTTTCATCCTCAATTAAATGATTATAGGGAGCTCCCCATGAGTAAGGGTTGATTGAGGGGTGGCATACTGGGAGTATGAGCTATTTGCTCACTTAACTTCTCTCTTCAGGACATCCTTCGTTCCCACTTGCCTATATGCCACTTAGACCTGATGTTGGAGTGTGTCAGGGCATACCCGTTTCCTGGCCAGGTGGATCCATTCAGGAGGGCAGCTCAGACTGCAGGATCCTAGTGTCCCACGGTCAGGAATCGGTCTCTCGTAGGGCCCAGTAACAAACCAAAAGTTGTTTTTCAAAAGGCAAGTAGTCACTTGACATAAATGGCATGCATAGTTTATAATCCTAGGGGCCTTCCCTGTGCGTGAAGTTTTCTTGGAGCTTGTCATGTTGGACTCGCTGAGTTACAAGGACTGAATGGTAGAGCTGTTTGTGCTTCATCCTGGGCCAGCTGGCGAACCTTACGCTAAGCCCCACTCTAGGCTGGTAGCTTTTGAGTCATCTGGCACATGGTTTGGAGCAGCACATTCAAATATGGTACCTCTGGCCTCCAGGATCCTGACTGCCAAGGAAAAGAATGGTATTTGTTCTTCAACCTCACTCCAGTATCCCTTTACTCATATTTTGGTGCAGACTTGATTTTTTTTTTTTTTCTCGTTTATTGTTAAAGATACATCTACTTTTTTCTTGGACCTAACTACTCAGTACAGCTCCAGTGGTCCCAAAGAGTATTCAAGGGGATCTTGTTTTTTTTGGAGCTTCTGTATCAAGGTGAGGTGGAAGACCTCGTGTCTGATTATGATTTAGTGCAAACAAAGCCAGAATCCATTCTAGCCCTTTAACTTTTTACAGAAGGAAAATATTCCATTGCTATTGGCCACTTCAAACCCTCAGTCATAGGAGGCTCCACTTAAGCCTGTCCTTACAGAAAACTACACAGCTTAGACATTTGGGGAAATTTTATTTTTCTTTCTAGAATAAAACTATAAAATTACCTCAATAACCTTTTCTGTGATTACACTAACACCATTCTTAGAATCACACCATGATGTCTGATTCTAGTTTTTTGGTGCTTCTGATCCCACAGTGATATCACCTTAGTAATAAGTTAGAAATTTTGTGTCTTTCTTTCTAGATGAATTCTTTCCTGTGTTTCTTCTTGTTTGCTGTATTAATTGGTCGAAAGGAGCTTTTTGCTGCGTTTGGTTTTTATACCGGCCAACCCACTCTAATTGGGTTATTGATCATCTTCCAGTTTATTTTTTCACCTTACAATGAGGTAATGTATAATCGTTAGAATTTATCTCACTTGTGCCCTTGCATTTCAAATCTAAAGCCTTTAGGATAGTGAAAAAAGAAAGAAACAAAACTATAGTTTTAACAAGTAGATGAAACAAAGTCTTTTAGTCCCTAGATTAACTAGCCCGTCTAAGAAAGTAGCAGAAAACCCCAAGCCCAGATGAACAAATGCTTGCATACTGTTGACAGGGGGAAAAAAGTAGAGGACTAGACTTCAGTGCTAGAAACCTTGATCTAACGTGTACCTCAGGGACTTGGTAGATGGAGATTAACTATTGAAATGCTGTGTCCTAGATCACATATTCACCAGTGCTTGGCTGAAAATCTTCTGTGTGAGGGAATGAAGCAATGATAGTTGAGTATATGTATGGCTAGATATGGGAAGCTGTGTGACACTGTTGCTCTGATCTGTTCTCTGACTACCCATTTCAGAACAGCCTTAGGGGTCCCACCACAGGCCCTTTAAATCAAAACTGCGTGTGTTATGGTAAGTGAATTTTAAGAACAACCGCTCAGATTGCTCAGTCAGGGGACTCCATGCAGATGGTAAGGCACAGATTAATGAGACTATATTAACAAATCTGATGATGGCAGCATGTCATGATATTTGGTAAATTAAGTCAAATTAAGCCAAGAAATAATATTGGGGATTTTGAGATGTCTCCATTCAGAAAGATTCTTTCTTTGAGACAGGTTATAAAGATTTTAAGATAAACCAAATGAATCCTGTTTCTCCATTACAAAGGAGGAAGAGGTTAGGAAAGAAGAGTAGAGAGGACTACATCATATTTGCATAGCATTGTCCACATTAACTAACAAAGTTTTCCAGAGCACCGAGATTTATTACCTTTAAAATCTTTTTTTTTTTTATTGAAAATAATTATAAAAATGCCTTATGCAGTTTGTTACTGCTTAAGGAGGTTATAGAGACACTTTTTTTTTTTTTTTTAAGATTTTATTTTTAAGTGACCTCTACACCCAGTGTAGGGCTTGAACTTACAACCCCGAGGTCAAGAGTCACATGCTCCACTGACTGAGCCAGCCAGGCGCCCCTAGAGAACGCTTATGAACGATATTGCCATTTCTGTCTTCTGTCACAGTTCAGGCATGCCTTAAGGACAGTGAACTATGTATACCAAATGACCCCCGCTGCTTTTTCAGCAGTTATGCTATTTATTTAACTAATTTTTTTGTCTCTTCCTCACTGTCAGGCTGATAATCCTACTACTCTCAATGTGACTTTGCCTTACATCATTATCTCTGTCTAGTTTTCATCCTTAACTTACCCTAGATGGGGAAATTGGATCATCAGACTCGTTAAGGGGCGGTTACTAGATTCTGACTGATTCGTAGGGTCCTGTTCGAAGGCTAGGCGTGCACAGCATTAGTGGTCATGCTTTGTGGCAGCTAATTTAGCTGTGCAGGGGGTTTTGTTTTGCTTGTTTGCTTCCTTATACTGAGTGGTTGAGTTCACTTCAAAAACCACCTAAATAGGGGCGCCTGGGTAGCGCAGTCGTTAAGCGTCTGCCTTCGGCTCAGGGCGTGGTCCCGGTGTTCTGGGATCGAGTCCCGCATCGGGCTCCTCAGCTGGGAGCCTGCTTCTTCCTCTCCCACTCCCCCTGCTGTGTTCCCTCTCTGCTGGCTGTCTCTCTGTCACATAAATAAATAAAAAAAAAAAAAAAAAAAAAAAAAAAAAAAAACAAAAACCACCTAAATAAATGTAGGGCATGAGAGTAATTCGAAAAGTGATTAATCTGCAGAGATAATAGCAACTGTTTAAAAAATCTTAGCCCGGAAGATTTGTTTCAAAAGGACTAGATATTTAAACAAAAAACTTCTGCTTAATGGCAGTGTTTAAGAAGGCTTGATAGGAGGGACGCCTGGGTAGCCCAGTTGGTTAAGCCACTGCCTTCAGCTCAGGTCATGATCCCAGGGTCCTGGGATCAAGTCCTGCATTGGGCTCCCCACTGAGCAAGGAACCCCCTTCTCCCTTTGCCTGCCACTCCCCCTGCTTGTGCTGCCCCCACTCCGACAAATAAAATTTAAAAAAAGAACCCAATATGACATTCTTTCTTTAAAAGAAAAAAAAAGGCATGATAGGAAAGAGCTGCTTTCTTGGAAAGGTTGGGAAAATTGCCCTATTGAGAAGAGTGTAGAAACCTACAGCAGAGCAGGAAGGTGCAGGTATAGTATCTGCATAGGTTTTTACTTATGTGTTAATAAGAGAGTCAAAGAGGGGCATCTGGGCCTTCGGCTCAGGGCGTGATCCCGGCATTCTGGGATCGAGCCCCGCATCAGGCTCCTCCGTTGGGAGCCTGCTTCTCCCTCTCCCACTCCCCCTGCTTGTGTTCCCTCTCTCCCTGGCTGTCTCTCTCTGTCAAATAAATAAATAAAATCTTAAAAAAAAAAATAAGAGAGTCAAAGAACACTTGAAATCAGATAGGTCGATAGGGACCAACCACATAATGATTCTATCCTAAAAAACTATTTAAGATATAGAAAGAAATTGCAGGCAGAATTCAGATAATAGCTTTTTGAATATGTGTAAGAAGGTATTAGGAACTCCCAGACTATTTTGAAGCTCTCTGTTTGCCAGTGGCAGTGAGAGGCACAAATGAGAGACTTTTTTTTTAAACTTATTTTTTGTTTTAATGCTGAAGTATTTTAAGGTAAGAACTGGAATTCGTGTCATTCATCCTGAAGCACTCCAGTGTGCAAAGAAACTGTTTTTCCCTCAGAAATTTATATTTCCAAATGAAATCTGACTCCTTTGTAATGATCATCTTCAGTGACCAGACGTGTGTTCTGTTAATGCCGCCATAGCTCAGAACACTGTAGAAAATTCAGTTTTGAGGTTGTCATTAGAGGCTGTAGCCTCTTACGTGGAATTAGTGAGCAAGAATATGTTTTTATAGAGAAAGAAAGAGTCTGAATGGAAATCACCACGACCTAACTGTGACGCTGAGGAAGGTGGTGTGCGTGGTCTGTGGAGCCCCCGAGACTCTCCGTGCCCCCACCTTCTAGCTGTGCGACTCCCACCAAGTTAATTCACCCTCTGAACGTCGCCTTCCTCATCTGTGAACCAACAGTGAGAGTAATTACTATGTGGGGTTGTTGGGGAATATGTACAGTGCCTACCTCAGCGGCTGGCACATGGCAGATTCTTAAAAATTAGTCTGGTTTTGGTCAGAATCACATTCATTGGTATATACATCTGTTTCTAGTCTGTTTGCTTGGGGCGGAGGGGAAGCTCGAATTATAATTCCCCACCTTAGGTTCCCTAAATGTGAGTGATCTTTCTTTGGGCCTGCTGTTTTCTCTTATCCTGAGCTTAACTCCCCTCAGGCCTTGCTCATGCAGCCGACAGGGGCAGCAAAGAGGGGGCAGTGGTTAAAACCCTTCTGTTTACTTTTTCAGGTTCTCTCTTTCTGCCTAACCGTCCTAAGCCGCAGATTTGAGTTTCAAGCTGATGCATTTGCCAAGAAACTTGGGAAAGCTAAAGACTTATATTCTGCTTTGATCAAACTGAACAAAGATAACTTGGGATTCCCTGTTTCGGACTGGCTGTTTTCAATGTGGCATTATTCTCACCCTCCGCTACTGGAGAGGCTGCAAGCTTTGGAAAACTCAAAACAAGACTGAGGTGCCCAGGGTCTGCGACTGAAGACATTTCTGATTATTTCTGTCCTGGCAGCATGTTCCAGCTCTTGATGTTTTTAAAGTTTTTTTTTAAAGGGAAATTATTAAGTACAGAAAAACCCAGATTTAAATACATTTAATATCTCATGTCAAAAATGATTTTAATAATCCATTTCTTAAAACACTGGACGAAATTTTGAGGCTTAATGTTTTTAAAGGCATGGTTTTATCTTTAGCGTCTAATTTGCCATTGACTTTTAAAATTATCTGAGAAAATACAAAACTTGTTTTATTCATACACTTATATGGACTCTGCATATAATGTGTTCGGGGGCATATGTTTAAAAGAGGAACACCACCTCAGAGTCCTCTGTGTGAGGCAGAGACAGTGGTCCCAAATCATTGTGCTCATACCTAAGTCGAGATTTGTTTTTGCTTTCATGCCTTCGTGATCTAACGTGGCCAATCAGTGTTTGAAATAAGGACAAAAATAATCGGTAAGGCTGATGTTAATTAAATGAAAGCAGTGAGAAATACGTTCTGCTGTCCTACCGAATTTCTTGGTTCCCTCTCTTGCTTCACACTCACCAGGAGCTTCTGATAGTACTTTGAAGTTAGAAATTATGTTGAGAATGTTTTAAATCACTGGGTTTTGTTTTTGTTTTTAGGAAAATATCAGTCTTTATCTTTCTACCTGGAACATAGGGTCCCATTAGGGGTAGACTAGTATTTTTCAGAACATTCAGCTTTTTCCTCATTTATACTCTTTTATCCAAAAATAATACATCCTTTCACTAAGCAGAAATTGCCCTATTGAACAGGTTTTGCTATTTTTAAAGTGGCAGAATGTGGAAAGAAGAAAGGAAATGTTAAGAGACATAAGGGTGAAATACTGATGTTTCTCTTAAGGTATTTCAGGAAAAAAATACAGTTTTATATCTCTTTCAAGGACAGAAGACTTTTAGTTTTTATTTTTGTAATTGTTGTCAGGAAGTCATAAGTACTCTTTAATCAGGCCCGGTTCCATTTTTGAAAATTACAGTTCTTGACGTGCAGCTAATTTTTATTTTCAAAACAAATGTCATGAAAGATTTCCAGTTTTCAAAGCTGTGTGTTTGGCTGCTTCAAATCTCTGTCCATTTCCGGAATGAGAACTGACTTTGGGCCTAGAGCGCCCCCGCTCTGGTCATGTTTCCCTTTCGGGCGTTTATTCCAAAGCAGAAGCAACTGTGCACCTTTGGTCTGTCTGGCCGGAAAGTCTTACTCAGCTCATCTTTGGGTAATGTCTTTACATGGAAATACAATAAAAACAAAGGTCTAGCGTAGCACTGCATTATTTATTTCCCTACAGCTAAAGAGGAGCAGTCTTTTGCTTTTATCCAGCATCCTTTATCTGTGAATTCACGCTGTGATAACTGCCTTTCCTTCCTTCTGTGCCTTTCAATACCAATTTCAGTTCTGCACAAGTGAAACATTAAACATTGCCAATGCAGATTGATGGACTTTGTCTTTGATTTGACAAAACTGTGTGTCATTTGTTACCTGGATATGTGTTTATTACCCCAGAAGAACTGAGGGCTAGTCATGAAGTGTAGGAAGAAGCAGCCCCACCGCTGAGTGACGTCAGCGCCACCCTGTGCTGCACCCACACAGTCCTCTTGGGGGCTGCCTCCTGCTCCACTCCAGAGCGCCACTGGCTCTTGATGTTTCCTCAGAAGCTTCGTTTGGAGCCACTCCTCCATTTCCATCAGCTCAGATGGTCCTGGGCCTGTCTGGTCTGCTCCCGGCTGCCTCTTTGGACTCCTTTACCCGTGGCAACAGTAACTAGCTTGTTAATATGTGATTGTTTTGACCTAGTCCCCTCCAGTTTAGGGATGGCAGAGGCCTAGGGATGGCTGGACAGTACAGTAGGTTTCTGAGATACTGACCAATCAGGGGCAGGAGGAGAGAGGCCAGCCAAGGAAGGAGATGGCACTCTGTACCCTAATACGCAGTGGATATGCAGGGGGCAGGACGAAGCAGATCCAGGCCTTGGGTGAAAGGGCATGACCTCAGCAGTGTTGATCTGTGAATCGAAGGTAGAGTCTCCACTAAGGTGGAGTATACACTGCCTTTGTCTAACTCGGCCCTTCGTGGAAGTCTGAGAGCTTCTAGTAAATTTTACCTCTGTTTAGGATAGGAGCAGAGTTCCGAGGATTAATTCAATAATTTTAGTTCCAGTGATGGTGCCAGCTTGCCCTTGGCGTTTATAGTCTCACTGTCATCCTTAATCCTTTGTGTGGTATTCCCCTCCCTGAGGAAGCCTCCTTCTGCTCAGTCTTCTTCATCAGTCCTTCGGATTTCTCTGCACATACATGCTTTATGTTGTTTTGAGTGTGTTATCATCACTAGCAGGAAGCTTACTTAGTCCTACCTGAGAGCCTTAAGTTCTGTCCTAGGTGCTATACAAAGAAAATTACAGGGAACTTATATACAAAAACATATGTTCCAAGACCATGACGATGTGAGCAAGTAACTTGTGTATGAGGCTATACATAGATTTTGATGGGAAGGCAGAAATAACCGGTAGTGGAATGGTATAGTCCTGTGCAGACGACATGGATAGGAAAACTTCTGGGTTTTCTCATCCAGGATGGGTTCCAGGGAGCAGGATTTCCCAAACGCTTTGACCAGAGACAGGATGATACCCCACATTTTCTAAAAATCTGTGAAACCAGAATTGCCCACACCCGGTGAGCAGGACGAAGCCGGCATCTCGGTACCAACCTGTGCCTTTAGGTTAGAGCTCGTCTCTCGCCCTCTGGGGGATGGTTGATAAACAGGTGTAATGTAAGAGTTAAGATCCAGGGTTCTAGAACCCAACATGTCACATACCACTTACTAGTAAAATCTTGGGTAAGAAATGAGACTGAGCCTTCACTTCTCTGTCTGTTACTTAGCAAATAACGAGTCCCTACTCTGTACCAAGCTGGGCTCTGGGGGATACATTAGTAAATGGATGATAGAAAAATCGCTACCTCGTGGAGTTTACATCCTAGTGTGAGGGAGATAGACAATAAAATATATATATAACATAGTAAACAGTGATACATGTTTTGGAGAAAAAAGAGAGCCTGAGGTGCGCATATGTGTGGGGAGTGGGAGTTGCAATTTATTATTGTTTTTTTAAGATTTTATTTATTTTTTAAGTTTCTTTAAAAAATAATATTTATTTATTTATTTATTTATTTATTTATTTATTTATTTATTTATTTTAGAGAGAGCGCACACCTGCATGCAAGCAGGGGAGGAACAGAGGGAGAGAAAATTTCAAGCAGACTCAGCGTGGAGCCCAAAGTGGAGCTCGATCTGACAACCCTGAGATGACGACCTGAGCTGAAACCAAGAGTCGGATGCTTAACTGACAGCCACCCTGGCGCACCGGGAGTTAAATTTAAAATAGGGTGATCATAAGGTGTTGCTAGATGTAATGTCCAAACAGAGACCTGACGGAAGTGAGTAGGTGGTTTGCAGGACGCGGGTGTTTTGGGGAAGAACATTCTAGGAGGAGGGAATAGCAGCTATAAAGGCCTTGATGTGGAGGTGAGTCTGGTGTGTTTGAGAAATCCCAGAAGGCCAGAGTGGCTGGGATGGAATGTACCAGAAGGAAATAGTGGGAGATACAGTCAGAGAGGTAGGGATAAGGCAGATTTTACAGGGTCTTGTAGGCCATTGTAAGAACTCTGGCTTTTGCTAGAGTACAGGGGAAGCCATCAGAGGGTTTGGGGCCAAGAAGTGACATGATCTGATCTCTGTTTTAACAGGATCACTATGCTTGCTCTGTTGAGGAACAAGGGTGCTAACAGTGGACTAGTTGAGAGGCTCTTGAAATACTTCTGGCAAGAACTAAAAATGGTGCCTGGGTGGTAGTCGGGGTGGTTAGAAGTGGTTGGATTCTGGATGTATCTTCAAGGGTGAACCAACAGGATTCGCTGATGGAGCAGATACGGGGTGTGAGAAAAAAAGTAGAGTAGAGGATGATTGCAGTGTGTTTAGCCTCAGTAACTGAAAGCATGGGATTGCCATAACATGGGGAAGGAGGAAGGAGAAGGACGTTCTGGAGGGGCAGGTCGGCCTTGCACTGTGGACAGCGTAAATTTGAGATGCCTACCAGACTTCTCGGGAGATGCCGAGGAGGCAGTTGGAGAATTGGATTGATTTAAGGGGATAAGTCTGAGTTAGGGATGTAGGGATGGAATTTAAAGCCATGAAACTGAAGGAGGTCACGAGAGGAGTGAGAGAACAAGTGGTCCAAGGACAAGCCACATGGCCCCTGACCTTCATGTACAGGAGATGAGAACTCAGCAGAGGAGTCTGATGAGGACAGTGTGGGAAGCTAGAAGCCAGTTCAGACAACACTCTGTTCCCATAAAAGGGAGCAAAACTCTGGGATGGTAGCAGTAGGTAGAAGTGGGGTCGAGAGAGTTATTGGTTTTTTTAACGTGATGAATGGGGATACTACCTGTGTCACAGGGTTGCTGCAAGGGTAGAATGAGATCATGTTTGCAGGGGGCTTAGCACGATAGCTGATGATAAAAGCTCGGTAAGTGGTAAGTAGTAGTAATAGTTACTCTTAATAATTTACCTCAATGGCTATGATGTAACAGACGTGCCTGACCCAGCTGCAGTTCGGGGAGGGGGAGGGTCGCCAGAGGACAGGGCCAAGTTGTGAAAGAGGAGTAGGAATCCTCTAAAGAAGGGCAGGAGTGGCATCCCAGGGAACAGCAGGTACAAAAACATGAGAACATGGGGCATTTTAGGAATTGCAAGAAATTAGGAGTGAGAAATGACCCTGAAGAGGAAGATGGGCTAGGCCCAAAGGGGCTTGTGTGCCATAATAAAGCATAGGGATATTATCCCAAATAATATTCATTTAGCTAATAGGTATTAAGTTCTTGCTAAATACTATATATTGTTGAAAGCTCAGAGGATCCAGCAGTGAACAAAACACAAAATCCCCTGCCTTCATGGAGCTTACGTTCTAGCTGGGGAGACAACAGTATTTGTGGAATGAATGGCTATTTGCTGAACAAATGAGTGAAAAGGAGAGACTGACCAGGTTGGAGACGAATTAGTGATGGGGGTGAAAACTGAAGGAGTTAAAGATGACCCAGGTTTCAGGCCTGGGCATCTGGTAGGTTGTAGAACTAGTTACTGAGATGGGTACGCTGAAGAATGAGGTTGGGGGCAGGGCAAGTTCTTCAGTTTGGGACAGATTGAGTTGGAGGTCTTTATCAAATAAGGTAGGCAAAGGGGCTTGGGGTACATTTCTCCTCATCCACCTAGAGCTAGACCCCCTCGACTTTGGCTGATTGTGACCTCATGGGCAGCGTGACAGAGGTCCGTAACCAAAGCGACTGGTTGTGGGTCCTGTCACCCATCGAAGCCTTGTTCTGTAGATAAGAAACGAGCTCACCATTTATCCTGGGAATATTTCTGCACTTGTCCGGACCCTTTAGAGCAGCCTCTGGGCAGCTGCCCCACTGTTCTTGTGCAGTGCTTACCTGGCAGACGACCTTGTCAGCTTCTAAGCCCACCTAGTGCCACCAGACCGACGCCCGCTTCAGAAATTGCCAGAATCCCCAGCAGCCAACTCGAGACCCTGTTTGTCAGTCAAACAACAGAGCTCTGGCTGAAAGCCCTTGTCACTGTTGATTTTAGCAACGTGGGTTGGATGCTGGCCATTTGGGTTGGAAGATTAGTGACTTACTAAATGACTTGAAACCAAATCCCATCACCCAGACTTCCTGGAGCTCTGCCAGGGGCAGGTTTGGGACCCTGAGTTCTCACAGGCTCCGTTACGGAGGAGAAGCTGCTGAGCCTCTGGGAAGGAGCCGGGCTGACTCGATGCAGCGCGCAGTTAGGCTTCTTGATTGCGAAGAGGGTAGAGTTCCTACTTCATTTTCGTTACACCAGGCTTCTGTCTCTTGGTTCAGTTGGGAAGGTTCATTCTTGGTGAAAGGAGTAACCTGGATGCTGCGGGCCATTTGAGGACATGCCTCCCCACACAAGCTGAGACCAGATCCCTTCCTTCCTGGCATGATGACTGGTGGGGTCCTCCTTTCAGCATCCTGAACATACTGCTCATTTACTTAATAACTATTGAGCACTTGCTATGTGCCAGGCATGTTTTTGGTTTGGTTTTTGGTTTCAGTTTTGAAACTTTTTCTCTTTCAAATGTTTTCGTGTGTGTGTGTGTGTGTGTGTGTGTGTGTGTGTGTGTGTGTCTGTGTACCCTTAAGTGCTTAGCCAGTTTTAATGATACAATACCCTGTTCCCAGCTGTAGTCACCATGTGATTAGATCTTCACAGCAGGCACTGTTCTAGGTGCTGGGGAATGGAGCGGCAAACGAGAGACCAAAGTTGCTGTCCTACAGAGCTTACGTGATGTTGTTGAATAGTGACAAGTACAAAGGAGAGAGAATAAAGCACGGGAGGGGAATCTGGGATAGCAGGGTGGGGATGAGAAGGTCACTTTGGAGTAAAGACCTGAAGCCAGGGCACTGGCAGGGATGGGATTGTGGGGAATAGGCTCCGCAGGGGCACAACACGTGTGAGGCACAGCGTGTCTGGGGCTGCCAGGGCTGGAGTGCAGTGTAGATGTGAGGCTGGAGAGGCTTAGGAGAGTCTTGTGCAGCAGACTGAGGACATGGGATTTTCCTTGGTGAAATTCAGCCTCCAGGCATCTTAGGAAGGCTGCCAGGCACTCGTGCCTAGGAATCAGCAGCCGCCTTTCAGCCCTTTCAGATGTCTGAGTCATAGGAATGAGGGGTGACTCTGCCTAAGATTCAAAATCGTCCTCCGGTGGTGACGGAAGTCCTGCAGTGGACCTGGTCTCTGAGAAGTTGCGGAGAGGCACATGGAAAGCCCAGGGCCAGCACGTGCAGAAACCGCAAGGCGTACACTGGCTCTCTAAGCCCAAGGCTCCCCGCAAAGCAGTGACTGGGCCTAGGAAGGGGGTCCCCCCTTCCCTTCAGGTACGAACCGCCTCCCTGCTGCTCCCAGCCTCTTCCCCTCATCCCTGAGCCTGCTCCAGTAGCCACAGCAGAAGTGGGGCCTCCTAGGGGAGGCCTGGGCGGGGGGGCTGGGATGCTGTGATACAGGATTTGTCAAAGCATCGAGAGTGAAGCCACCTCTGTGGCCCTCGGGACTACCCTCCCCATATCTTTCCTGTTTGTCCCTCAGTTGGGATAGAGGACTGAGACATCACTAGTGTGTATGTGCATGTGTGCGTGTGTGGTGGGGCAGGGGAGGGATGACGGGGGGTGGGCTAGTGAGAGTTCTCTTCCCTACTGGTCGGAGGAAAAGGGTACCCAGCCTGGGTGGGGACCTAGTGCCACGTTTAGGGTGAGGTGTAGGAGGGCCCAGACTTTAGCAAATGCTTAGATCTCAGACTGGAGTCCTGTGCCTTCAGGAGGGGCTGGGGCCAGCAGAACGCTTCGTTTGGGAACAAATGCCTGAATCAATAACAGAGCACAGGGATTGGTCACTCCCTGAAGATCAAAAGCCCCCATGCTTGCGTGGGTCCGAGGTACCTGTCATGCCTTCCTGCTGCTCCTGCTGCTTGGAGCAGCTTTGCTGGCCTACAGAGCTGTGAGGCTGGGAGAGCACCCGGGGTACAGATCAGATCTGTCTCCCCTAGACGTCCGGAGCAAAAGCGGCGTGAATGCACGTCACTTCTGCTTTCATCATCCAGGTCCCACAGACCTGCGAACCCCTGAAGGCAAGAAGCAAGTCTTTCAGTCTTGCTCGACCAGCTCCCGCCCCAGGGCAGCATAGAGTGGGTGCTGGGCCCTGGCAAGACACTGGGTGTGTCCTATGGGCACGGCTGAGTCCCTGCCGTAGCCATATAAAGGCTGTGAAGGGATTTGCCCGAAGTTACACAGCAGGTCACCATCCTGACTCCACCCCAGGTTCTTCCCACAGACGTAACTCAAATGTACCATGCTGTCCTCAAGCTCACAATTCAGGGTATAACCAGAGGAAGGCACATGCCTCCCCTTGAGGAGCCCCTGACCATCCTGCCCAGACAGTGGTGGCCCAGCAACAACCTCCCGCCCCCAGTCCACCAGGAAGGAAGCCCAGCAACTCCCACCCTCGTTTGTACCCAAGTCAGGGGCTTTTATTTACAGAAAGGCCTGGGTGGATCTCGGGGTGGGTGGGAGGGGGTCATGCCAGGAAGAGAAGGGGAAAGGGTGTTTAAATACTCAGATGGGAGGGAGGCAGGGAGAAAGTAGTCGGGCTAGCTCTAGGACGGCTACCTCAGGGTAGTCCCCCGCCAGCAGTCACCCAGCAAGTTCAGGGGAGGAAGGTGGGATCAGGGACCGGCAGAGACCTCAGTCCACCTGCCCTAAAGAGGATGGCCACTGGAGGATGGCACAGATTAGGGAGACATTTGTTTTGGTAACTTCTGAGTCGTGCTGTGGGAAGGAAAGCCACCCATCTCTTCGGAGCTGGGACTCTCCAGTCACACTTGCCCTGTCTGTTGGCCTCAACCTTTTCATTCCAATGCCCTCCCTTCCCTTCCCCATATTTTAGAATTTCCTTTTCCTCAGGACTCCAGGGTCCCAGACGGAAGGTCCTGGGAAAGCTGGCCTCCTGGTCTGAGGGATGGGATGCATGTCCACCCAGAGGAACCTAGTCCTTTCCCCCCAGGATGCCCGCCAGGCTCTGTCCTGGCCTCATGCTCATGGCCCTTTGATGGATCCAGGCTCCGTGAGGCGTGCAGAGGCGTAGGCTGAGGCTCCAAGGCAGGCCGCAGGCTCACAAAAGCCTGGCAGCCCCACGGGGCCTGGCAGGCCTGGTCGGCCTGCTTCTCCCGGGGCCCCTGGGGACCCTCGAGCTCCATCCTTGCCGTTGATTGCCTGGCCGGGCCGGCCAGGGAGTCCTGTGAAAGGAAGAAGACCAAGACATCAGGGCCTTCTGTGTCACCTGTAGGATTCTAAGTTCCATTCTCCAGGGAGGTGGGGGGCTGGATGAGATCGAGTGAGGCCCTGAAGAGACGGCCCCAGACACAGGTTCTGAGTGAGTCGCATGGCACTGTCTATCACTTCCGACTCCCAGTCAGTGAGGTGGGGAGCAAATGCCTCCTCACTTTCCTGCTTAAAGCAGATTTTGGTGCAAGCCAGAAAGTCCTCAGCATCTCAGCTGTCTAGTTCCCAGCCAGACCCCACCCGGTGCTCCAAGGGGAGGCCAAGGCTGGGTCCGTGGGCCTGAGAGGGCTGAGCAGGAGGCCTCCACGGCAGAGACCCAGGTGTCTGTAGTCATGAGCCGCGGATCTGAGGGGCAGGGCTGCTGGGCAGGGCCCAGGTCTCACCTGGGATCCCCGGGGGCCCAGGCATCCCGGGATGCCCGCGTCCCATCTCTCCCTGGTCACCCTTTTCTCCACGTTTTCCTGCAGAGAAAGAAAGAAGCTATCGTTTTTCAGAACTGGAGAATGTTTTTTCTACTTTGGTTGTGATTTCATTTCTATTTCACACACAGCAATTATTCCTGTTTTCTGCTAGTTTATACTAGGGCAAAATTGGAAATGTCTGCAGAACTGGTTATATAAAGGAAGGTCCAGACAGGATGGAAGGCTAATCAAGTTCATTAGAGGAAAGCGTCTAATAATAATCATCGTAGCCAGCATTTACTATGTGCCAACTCTGCGTAAGTTACCTCCACATGTAATCCTCAGGACAAGCTCTGAGGTGGTTGTTACTAACATCCCCCAGTTTACAGACGATAAATCTAAGGCCCAGGGAGATTATCAGGTAAGTTGTCCAAGTCTACAAGGAGCAAGTTGCGGAGTCTGGACAGACCCTGTCTTGTGACTCTCCAGTTTGCACGCTTTTCTACTTTGCTAACCTGCCTCGGGCTTCCAGAGACACGGAAAGATGTTTATGGGGCACCACTAAGCAAATTTATAACAAAAACAACCCCCCCCCAAAAAAAACCCAAGTTATAAAATAATACATTAATTTCCATCAATTTGCTACTGAGAAGGCAAGCCCAGGAGTCACATACGACTTCTGGAAAACTTTGCTGAGGGAATGGGGGAAAGTGTACTTCATCCTGAGATGGGGGATGATGAAAAAGAAAACAAGGGGCGGAGCCATCCGCCCACCTACCCCATAACCCAACCCAGGCCTGGCCTTGGCGCGTCCAGATAGCCTAGCCCCCACCCCCACCACAGAACAGCACTCACCCTTGGGCCCTGTGTTGCCAATCTGACCCACGGCTCCCACGATGCCAGGAACTCCCCGAGGGCCAGGGTGCCCATGGGGTCCCTGCTTGCCCGGATATCCGGGAGGCCCAGGGGGTCCTGGAGGACCCACCATCCCGACTGCACCCAGGGCCTCCCGCTTGGCACTCACAGCGACCTCTGCCAGTTGCTCTGGAGGAAGGGAGGGAGATGAGAGGTCTCTGAGATGGGGGTCAGCTCGGTAAAACGGGAAGGCAGAGCGTCCCGACGGCCCAGCCCTGGGTGTGCAGCCGCTAAAGTTGCGTGTTTAATCGCGCTTCCTCCGCGGTCTGCGCAAACCGAAGATCCGGTGAGGGCGGAGCTGTACACAGGCCCCCCGCCTCTTGGAAGCAGAGCTGGAAAGAGCGCCCAGGCCTGCAGCCGCTCGGGCAAGGCCACCTGGAGAAGCTCCTGAAGGGTGGCACGGCGCTGACTTGGACTGGGAGGGGGAGGGGTTGCTGCCCCGCCCTCACCTTGCATCATCTTCATCATCACGGTCACGATGTGCTGGTCACTGGCGTCTCGGCCCTGCAGGCAGACGAGGCCTTCCAGGAAGGAGCCCCTGGCTGGCCCCCCTTTCCCCCCCTCCCGGAAGTATATGCAGATCTGACTGAAATCCCTCCTGCCGCGCCCACCCCCAACCCGTCCGCTGTGGGGCCTGGAACCAGCCTCGGGGAAGCCAGCTGGCTGCGGGAACTCCCAGCCTTTGGGGCATCAGCAGCACCGCAGAGGGATTTCCTCGCGGGAGACTCCCGGCTGGGGGAGGACTCACCGCCACGCCCTGTCTCCCGGGCAGTCCCGGCACGCCTCGGTCTCCAGCCAGTCCTCGAGGGCCGGGGGGCCCGGGGTAGCCCTGCACCCCCGGGGCGCCCGCATCCCCGCTGGGGCCCGGGTAGCCGGGCTCTCCGCGGACTCCTTGCTGCGGGGGCGGGGGCGGGGGCGGGGGGCGGGGGGCGGTGCAGAGCAGGGGTGAGAGCAAGACCGCGCGGGGCGGGAGAGGGGCGGAGGTGGAGAGGGGAGGGGGAGGGAGAGGGGAGGGGGAGGGGGCGGGGGGATGGTTAGAGGAGGAGGCCCGGATGGCGGCGGTCCCGGTCAGTGCCCAGGGCAGGGGGTGGCGGGACAGGAAGAAGGCGGCGTCGCAGGGGCTGGACTCACCTGCCCCTTGGGCCCCGGCTCGCCAGACTCGCCCTGCAGGTACACGGCAGCTCGGTCACGACCCTCCGAAGCCCCCGGGTCCGCCCCCCGCCCCGCCGGTCGCCCCCGCGCAGCCCACTCACCTTCTCGCCTTTCTCTCCCCGGAGGCCGGCCACCCCCGGGTCGCCCTGCAAATGAAGCACAGCGAGTCAGCGCACCTGCGGACCCCCACCGGCCGCCGCCGCCGCCGCCTGGGACCCGGGGAAGGGGAGGCGCTGGTACTCACCACGCTGCCGCGGGGTCCGGTCTTCCCCGGGGAGCCCTGCAGCAAGCCGGGAGTCAGGGACTAGGTGAGTTCCCCTCTCCCGGGACGGTTGGGTCCACGGGGTCCCCCACCACCACCCCTGGGTCCTGGCCACACCCGTCTGCAGCTCCGCCTCGCCCCCCAGGGCCGCGGGGGACCCGCCCCATTACTTTTTCCAGGAAGACCTGGAGCGCTCAGGAAGGACCTAACTGAGGTCCATCCCTCCACCCCGCAGGTCTTGGGGCCTCTTTTCCAGGTATTTTCCAACCCCATTTGGTACCTTGTCTCCCTTGATGCCTGGCAAGCCTTGGGGCCCTGGAATTCCGGGGGGCCCCTGCTCCCCCTTGGGGCCCTGAGGAGAAAAGAACCCAGAGCAGTAAATCAAATGAGGTGCCCAGACTTGCTCCCCACTGCCCCTCACAGCTGGCCTCCACTAACCTGCCGTCCTTGAGGGCCTGGCTGCCCCACTGGTCCCCTCTCACCCTGGTCACCCTGAAACAGAAAGAGAGGATGACCCACCAACAATCAGCTGGGGCACCCCCTCCTCAGCCCCCTCTCCAGCCCCCCCGCCCCTGCTGGTCAGGATGCCCTCCATTCCTCCTGTCCCAGCGTGGAGGTCCCTTGCTCCACTTCACAGACCAGCGGACTGGGGCCCTTGCTGGGAAGGCCTCAAACGGGCTGGGCTGGACTAGGCGGGCGCTGGAGCCATTGATGGGACCCAGATCCTGGGTGCAGTAGTGCCAGCTGCTGCCAGGGCCCCTGGGGGAGGGGGAACCACTGTTACCTTCTGCCCTAGGATGCCTTGGGGTCCGATTTCTCCTTGAGGTCCTGGCTCTCCCTGGGGGACGGAAATTGGGAGTAAGCAGTAGGCTTGGTTGGATCCCTCCCTTCCACAGCTGGCTAACCCCTACCCACCCTGGGTCTCAGCTAACTCCCTTCCTCAGGGAAGCCTTCCCTTATCCCCTGTTCTTTGGGTCCCTGTACTTTTCCTTCAGTAGGACCCCACACAGTTGTAGTTAGCCATCATGTGATCATATGTTCAAGATCTCTCTTCTCCACTAAACTCTAAGTTCTGTCTGAGTAGGAGACTGTCTCAGCATTTAACATATTGCAGGTATTTGGTGAATGTTTATGGAATGAATGAATGAATGAATGAATGAATGAATGAATGACTCTGCTGTATTCTTAGCCCCAGTAAGCTTGGCTATCTGAGGAGGTCATGCCCATACGGGACAGAGCTAATGCCCACCATCACTGCATCGCACGTAGAGAAACAAGGACCCAGAGAGGAAAAGGGAGTGTCCCTGAGTCAGTGGGTCAGTGGCACAGCCCAGACTGGCATCTAGGGCACCCCCCAAACTAGGGCTTCAGCCCACACTCTCACTCTCACCCAGGCCCATAGGCTGAGTGCAGGGTCTTCAGGCCTGGGAGGGGAACCAATGCAAGAGCTTGTGTCAGGGGAAGAGCACTTACTTCCTTCCCAGGAGGACCAGAGAATCCAGGGAGGCCCTGCTGGCCTGGTTCACCCTGCAGGAAAACACAGATTTAAGGTGAGTCGGGGGTGGGGGGGGGCGGGGACCATCAAGCCCTTGACCTTGGAGAAGCCTGATGAACCCTAAACAGAATCTAGAATCACATGAATTGGGGAGAAGATGTTCTTGGTCAGGTCCTCTGGATTGGGAGCCCTGCCATCCTGTCTGCACAGAGGGTGGGCGGAAGTGGTAGAAGGGAGGTGGTTAGGCCTGAGGGACTTGTGTCCAGGCCACGTCCTTGAGCCTGGGGCGAGGCCCGGGCCTTGCAGTCTTTTAGTCATGCCCCCGAACCCTGTCCGCGGGCTCCCTTGCTCCCATGAAGCCAATTCTTTCCCCAGCTTGGAGTCACCTTACCTTGTCTCCTGGGCCTCCTTTTGTCCCAGGCTGGCCCGGCACACCCTGGGGAAAGAAGTTGGTATCAGTTTCTACCCTGGCATTGGGGAGCCCCAGGCACTGGCTGCTTTACCTCCCACCCCCAATCCAGATCCCCTCCCTTCTTCAGCCCTGGCTGTGGGAGCTGAACCACAGGAGGCCACAGGAGGCCCAGCCATGGCAACTGGAATGGTCAAAGAGAAGGCTGGAGCAACTGTCCAAACGATGAGGCCTAAGCCAGGCCAGAGGCCACAGAAGTGGTGATAGTGGTGATGAGGCCTGGGCTGGGTGGGGACAAGGACTAGAGCAAGGACCCTGGGTGTGTGGATTTCTGCCTCATCAGCCACTCATGGCACCATGGGGAAGTGGGCAACACTGAGGAGGAGAAGCAATTTGCCCATGGGGCAGCCCCCGGGACTCCACCCCATACTCACCGCTAGGCCCTGGTGGCCTTGGTTTCCTGGCCGCCCCGCCTGTCCTGCATTGCCCTGCGAGAGACAGAGAACCAGAGGCACAAATGAAAGCTCCAGCTAGAGGGTCCATGGCTTCCACCCAAGTGCAAGTAGGGAAACAGGCCCAGAGGTGAGCAGGGATGTGTCAGGGACACACTTGAGGATCCCAGGCTCCTAGGCCTCGGGGATCAGTGTGATAAGACTCAGGGCCTGAGGTGGGAGGGGCCCTGACCCTCCCAACCCACCAGAGGTCCCCACTCCTACCTTTAAGCCAGGTATGCCTGGGGTCCCGTCCTTGCCATCAATGCCTGGGGGGCCCTGCTCAGAGGGAAAGTTGAAGGGAGACTCAGTGGGGAGATACCTGGGGTCAGGCCACCCACCCATGTCCCTCTGTGACAGCTGCAGTGTGCAGGTTGGAAGTGGGTCTGTTTATCTCGAGAACCCCCACCAGCCAACTGGGAGAGGGGAGCAGAAATAGGAAAAGGATTTGGGGGGATGGACCACAGTCTTTCCTCTGTGTGGGTGACAGGTGTCCCAGATGGCCGCAAGCTTCCCCAAATCTCTGCTGCATCGCCATGTGCCATATTTACGGGTGAAAGAACTAAGGCACAACAAGAGGGCATTTCCCAAGGTCACAGAGCAGCGCGCCTTCAACAGAGTTCAGTCTAGAATCTCAGGCTCCTCATCCTCTAGGAGCTTGGACAGAGTTGACCCCGCTCTCTGTCTGGGTAGACCCGGGCCACTTACGGTTGCTCCCTTCGGGCCTGTTATTCCCTGGGGTCCTCGAACACCTTGGCTGCCCTGCAAGTAGATAGAAATGAGGTCACCTTCAGGATGCTGAACCCATGCCTGCCTGTTCAGAGAGGGGAGCAGCTGAGAACAGTGACCTCCGGGTCCCAGGCTCCCTCTTGGCACAGGCCACACTGTGCAGGGGCTGGAGGAGGGGGGCCTGGGAGGGAGTAGAGGTAGCGCCGAGCTGAGGGGCCTGCTGGGCTGAGCAGTACAGGGAAGGAGCCAGGACTCACTGAGACCCCCTTCATCTGCACTCTGATGTGTGGGCTTTGTTTGGGTCTTGATTTGAACAAGAACCCCGAAGAGACATTTTTGAGATAATTGGGAAACACGGAACACAGACTGGCTATTTGCTGATATTAAGGAATCATTGATAATTTTGTTGGTATGATAATGAATGATACTGTGATTATGTGAGGAAAAGGCCTTATTTTTAAGAGAGGCATACAGAAGTATTTTGGGGTGAAAAGACATGATATTAAGGAATTTGCTTGAAAATATGAGCAACAGAGTGGTGGATTGAGTGTGGCAAAATGTCGATTTGGGGAGACATGTATATGGAGGTTCATTATATAATTCTCTCTACTTTTATGTATGTTTAAAATGTACATAATTTTAAAAAGTTTACTTTCTGCTCAATTTTTCTATAAACTCAAAACTGCTCAAAAATAAAGTCTATTAATTAAAAAAAAAGTTAAGAGAATTGGGATGTGGACCAAATCCCATTAGCCCCATGGCTGATTTGCTGGAATTTCATTGTCTGGCCACAGCGAGCCTGGGACTGGATCCCGTGGCCTCTCCCAAATTGAATTTGATCAGCACCGGCTGGGCTTGCAGGAGTGGGGGCTGGTGGGGTGACTGGGCACCAGTCACTCACCCACAGACACTGAGTAACACACGCACACACACCCATGCATCCGCACAGACACAGAGTAGCACATACTCACACACATGCAGCCACAGAGACACACAGAGTAATGCACACATCCGCTCATGAGCCCTGGGGGAGGGGGAGCTGAGTCCCGCCCCGTACTCTCCAGGGTCCCTGAGTGGACTTACCACATCACCCTTCTCCCCAGCTCGGCCTGGTGGCCCCCGTGGACCTTCCTCACCCTGGCAAGAAGGACAAACAGGAATCCAGATCACACGGGCTCAGGGGGCGCCACACTCCCTTTGCACCCCCAGGATCTCCAGCCTGGAGGAGGTAGGTTTGCAGGAGCAAGAGGACACTTACTGGTGACCCAGCAGCACCAATGGAGCCCACCATGCCTTTGTACCCATGAGGACCCTGCGGAGAGGAAAGGGTTACAGTCAGTCCTTGGCTGGGCCCCAGAGGCCAGAGCGCTGGTCATGACAACTCTTGTGGTCCACTCCCGACTTACTTACCGTCTCTCCTTTGGGTCCCTCCATGCCGGGGTAGCCCCTGATGCCCTGGGGACCCTGTCAAGACAGAAGAATGACAGCAATGGCAATTTCAAGGCCCACTTCATCATATGTTCTCTGACCCCCACCCCTGATTGTCACAGCGCCCCTCTGAGACAGGCAGCATAGTCCCTATCTCAGAGAGGGACACTGAGGCTCAGAATGGGGGACGGACTCCCCAGGTCACTCAGGGGACAGAGGCAAAGCCTGGGCCTCAGCTGCGTCTTCTGGCTGACAGTCTTGGTTCCTGTCCCCCAGTTTCTGACAGACTCACCTGCCCTCTCCCCACCCAGAGACATGCCAACTGGACACAGGGGTTTCTTTCACAGGCTGGAGGCCAGACCAAGGGAATGGTTCTACTAAGCTCTCCCAGGATGAGGAGGGGAGGGCCCGAGGGGGAGTGTTCCTTACCGGTGGTCCGGGGATGCCTTGCTCTCCAGAGGCACCCACATCTCCCTTGGGACCCTATGGGGCAGGAATGAGTGATCAGACAGGCATGCAGATCAAGAGACAAACATACAGACAACCGAAGATACCATTCCCTTCCCAGAAAAAGCAGACGGGAAGGACCCTAAAACCCATATAGTCCCATGTGACGGATGGGGAAATGGAGGTCCAGCAAGGAGAAGGTACTTGCCTGGGGACACAGTGACCTAGAACACGGGCCTCCTGCCTCTCAGCTCAAGAATCGGTCCCCAGAGACCCACAGGGGAAGGAGAAGAGATGAAGAAGCGGGGGCTCTTGTAAGGCCCTCTTCCCACACACTTACCGGCTTCCCCTGGCGGCCAGAATCTCCCAGAGCCCCGCGTTTGCCAGGATGCCCCTGAAGGGAAGGGGGGAACTCCATGTGAGGTCCCCTCCCAACCACTTCTCTGCCCCCCAAAGACGTAGGCCGGTAGCTTACCTTCACTCCCTGCAGCCCTGGGGGGCCTTTCACCCCCGCTGGACAGTTGGTTGGACACTGGAAAGAAAATCCCACCGGGTTCTGTTGTCACCGGCCTGCCTCAGGCTAGCTGGGCAGTGATTCTCCATCTTGCCAACTCCCAAACCCTCCTCTCACCCCACTTGGTTGAACTTCTGTGCCGCAGCCCCTCCCCATCCCCCTGACTCTACCTCCAAAGAGGACCCACCCCTTCCCCACATTAGCCCCGCCCCAGGGCCACCTCTCACCAAGAAATCCGCGCTGCCTTCCAGGCCCTGGATGGTTCCGGGTCGGCCCTGAGAGGAGGTGTATGAAGATGGAGGCTCACCCGAACCTTTCCCACCCCAGGCTTGTGCCAAAGACTCCCGTCCTTACCGCTGTGGGAAGTTTGAGGACACTTACCGGTTTGCCGGGTGGCCCTGGGGGCCCTGATGGTCCCTCTGGTCCAGGATCCCCCTGGAAGCAAGAGGGGCCAAAATCATATTCCCATCCGGCTCTGCCAGGGTTACTCTGCCCCCTCCTCCAGTCCCTGCTACTGCCCTGCCCACCCTGTCCTCTAGGTTGCCTTCTGAGATCTGGGATGGCCCCAGTCCTTGGTTTCCCTGAAAGACCTATAGCCGAGTGGGCTCAGCAGAAGGGGTTTCTGTCCCAGACCTAAAAGAGCTCCCTGCTGGCCAGAAGGAGGCCCAGGAACTGCTGGCAAGACTGCCCAGCTTGCCAGCTTGGAGGTAAAGGGCAGGAGGCAGAGTGAGGAAAGGGGTGGCTGGGGCTCACCTTGGGGCCTGTGATTCCAATCTCACCCGGGAGGCCGACAGGTCCAGGTGGCCCCTAGGAGCAGAGGCGTCACTGGCCAGGGTGCCTCAGAGGGTTAGCCCACCCTGATACACAGGTAGGGACTGGTACCTAGAGGCCCCTTTCCCACTTTTCCTTTGCAACCAAGCCCAGAGAGACCAACAGCTTAGGGCTTTAAGGGCCAGAGATAGGCCCAGCATGACCTGGCCCAGAGTTCTGCACGTCTTCCCATTCCTGACACCATCACAGCATGCTGGCCCCTCCCCTGGATGGCTAGTCCCCCGGAAGCCCTTCTGTTTCCTCCTTCCCCAAGAGTCCCAGGGGCCCTGTCCCATCCAGGAGGACTTACAGGAGGTCCAGCAAAGCCAGGGCCCTGGAACAGAAGGAAAGGAGATTGGGTTCATGACTCCTTCTGCAAGTGGCCTCCCCACCGGCACCCACCAAAGGGTCCCTTGAAGCCCTTGCAGATTACACTCACCGGCAGGCCAGGGGGACCTGGGAGCCCGGGCTGGCCCTGGAAGAGCAATGGGAGAGGCTCAGAGGCTGGGTCTCCTGGTCCCTGCTCCTCTCTACTACAGCCCCTCCCCCGGACCGCCCACGCCCAGTCCCCAGGCCACTTACCTTGACTCCAGGGATCCCCACGGGGCCAGGTTCCCCCTTGGCTCCAGTTAGACCCTGGGGAAGAAAGAGATGGTAGATCAGTGAAGGGCAAACCTGCTCCCTGAACCCTGGGACAAGCCAGGGCCTGAGGTCTCTCCTGGGTGGGCCCAAGCTGCCTTTCACTCCACTCCATGAAGGCCAAGGGGCCTCAACACCTTGTTTTCTCTTCCCCAGTTCCCACAGCAACCCTGGGAGGCACGCAGGCAGAACGATTACCCTCTTTTGAAAGATGAGAAACCATGGCCCAAGGATTTGTCTGCACAGGACTCACACCTCCCAGTTTAGGAGCCTGGTAGACCTAGCGGTAGGTCTGGATGGGCCATTTTCTTGCTGTCTGCCCTTGGCAACTTTTTCTGAACCTTAGTGTTCACATCTGCAAAATGGGTTAATCGTGTTCACCTCTCTGCATAGATGTGAGAACCACTGTGCTAGTGGAAAGCCATGCACTTTTTAATCTTTGCAGGGTGTTGAAAATTTGGAGAGGCCCTGGTGGTTGCTCATAGCCCCGATGACACTTCTTGAGCCAGCAGGACAAAGGCAACTCATGAGACCTCTTTTTCCTCCCCTTTTAGTGATTGACCCAAGTGTATTCCTCAATCAGACAACTGTCCCAATGGTCCTGGCTGTGTCCAGAATCCCATGACCTTGGGCCCCTGGGAATTCTGTGGTATCAGCCAATAATCCTCCTCTCCTGAGTTACTCCTGGGGCTGTGAGGGGGTGGGTATGGCAGGGAAGGGGGAAGGAAAGGACCGCTCCATCCACAGCATGCAGTCTGCTATTTGGAGGCCAGAAATGTGAGACTAAATCCTGGCTGCAGCCGATGAACAGAACCCTCTTTGGCCCCCCATGTGCCCGTGATTCATGCTTCTGGGGTGGCCGGGAGGTCACAAGTCATAGGAAGGTGAAGGGAACTCATAGCTATACAGTCTCCATCCTGCTGCCCTGCTCTGAACAGAAGAGAGGGGAAGATGGCAGAACTGGGCTCTGGAAGTCAGTGAGTTGAGCCCTAACTGCTTTAGCAGACACTCGGGTACTCACGTCAATCCCAGGCTTCCCGTCTGGCCCATCCGGCCCTGCTTTGCCAGGCTCTCCCTTAGGTCCCTTAAACACAGAGGTGGGGCAGATATTAGTCAGAGGAGGGCAAGAACTGGAAAGGTCAAAGGTCAAAGAGGAAAAGTACTCACCGGAGGGCCAGCTTTCCCGGGGGGCCCCTTGTCACCCTGCAAGATACAAGTTGGTCAGATAGCACCCCGTGGCTCAAGCTAACCCAAATGGGCACATGCAGGCCCTGGCTGGCTGGCCCCACAGGCCACTTTCCTCACTCTCTTCTCTTCCGCCCTGGGTCCCCTCAGCCTTGCGTTGTTTGTTTGTTTTGAAAGTAGCTCCTTTTCCCTCAAAACAAAACAAAAACAAAAACCCAAACATAGGTGGATTGAGATGAGCCCCAGCCAGACTAGAGAGGGTGCTGTCAACATGCAAGAGGGTTAGAGACACACCGGTGTAGCTGAGGTGCCCATTACGAGACCCACAGAGAGGGCTGCGAGTCCACGTTACCCCAGGGAGTGGGTGCCTCTTGGACTTGGGTAAGTGTGGGAGAAACCTGGGACTTTCAGAAAAACATGAAGGGGAGGTGAGCCGGGTGGGCAGTAGCTCTTTTTTGGATTGGGGTCAGGAAAAGAAGAGACTGGGGCAAGGACAAGGACCAAGAGGGCCTAGAAAGGGGGCAGATTCCGTGTGTTCCCAAGGCAGGAAGGACCTTCTTCCCCAGCGACAAAGGACTCGTGGTGGAGGACAGACAGGGCCTGTGGAGTCACATTCAGCCCCAGAGAGGCCTTCTGGCAGTCCAGGGCCTGCAGCAGCCAGAGAGCCTGGCAGGGACCCAGCGCCCTGTGTGTGGAGGGTGGGGGCACCAGGTTGAATAGAAGTCTGTCCAGATGGGTAAACATGGGGCTGCCCTCCTGGGGGAGCCTCCTGAATGAGGCATTTAGCCGTCCCCATGCTAGGGAGGCCAGGGAACAAGGCCTGCTGGTTCTAAATCAGGGAGAAAAAATGCAAAGGAAGAGACAGGAGTCTGGCTTCAGCGGGTCAGCGGTCTGACCAAGGCTTCCAAGCCACCCTGAAGAAGCATCCAGACGTGCCAGGGGGCAGGGTGAGAGGTTAAGACGTCTCCCATCCCAAAAAAGACGGGAGAGTAGAGGTGGGGGATAAGGAATCGCTGTGAGCTCGGCGGGCAGACGAACAGCAGCTCCTTGTCCGCGGGCGGTTATAACGGGCTCTGCATCTCAGGGCTACTTTGAGGTTTTCGAGGAACAAACGGGCTCCTTGTGGCGCAGGCCGGCGCCGCCTACTGACCACAGGGGGGCGCTGCATCTCCAGGCACAGACCCCACCACCAGCGCTCCCGCCCCCGGCCCGGCTCACAAAGTTCCCCTTTGTCCGCAGCTTCCCTCCCCCTCGCGTCCCAGGTTAGAGACTCACGTCGATGCCGTCAGATCCAGGCACTCCCGGCGGCCCTGGGGGACCCGGGGGCCCCGGTTCTCCGGGCGGACCTCTCTGAAAGCACACACAGGGGTGCAGCCCTCAGACTGTGCGGGGAGCCGGGAGTCCCAGCGGCGAGCCTCCCCGGGAAACCTCTGTGGACCGCGCTGTGCCCCACTACGTAATTCATCTTGCAGAATGCTCAGAACTGGGAGGCGGATACTATTACGAGCCCCAGTTTGCAGCTGAGGAAATAGGCTCAGAAAGATTAGGAATGATTACAGAGAGTCCGTGGTGGAGCCAGGATTCCGGGCTGAGTCCGCCCGCCTCCTTGCACGGGACCGCGGTGTCGCGGTGGGGAGGCACGACTGAATCACAGACGGTAGGCGGGGGACTGCCCAGCAGACAGCTGGCGCCAATGAATGGCTGCTCGTACCATTATAGTTAGATGACCAACAGGTATAGAGGGTGAGTAGGTACCCCTCCCTCTCCCCCTAGTGCGGATAAACCCGCAAGAAAAGTGAGGGCGGCGCGGGGAGAGGGGGCGAAGGGAGGGGAAGCCTGTTCTCCCTTCCCCTCAGAGCACCGCTCTCCAGCACCGATCCTCCATCCTCCCTTGGGTTGTCCCCTTATAGCGGGCGGCCCCGACCCAGGCAGGGGGCCCGCGCCCGCCAGGTGCCCGCGGCCTTCGGCGGCAGAGAGCTGCCAGCCTGGCGCCCGGCCACCGCCCCGTCGCGCCCCCGTCCCGTTAGGCCCCCAGCCCCCCGGCGGCCCTCGGCAGCGCGTCGGGGGAGCCGGAGCGGGAGCGGGGCGGAGGGGCAGCCGCCGGCGGGGAGCGGCGTCTGGCTGGAGCCGGCGCCCCCTGAGAGGAGGCGGGGCGGAGGCTGCGGAGCCCCGTGAATGGGCACCATTGTCTCCCCCGCCACCTGGGCTCTCGGGGCTGCCAGGACCGGGCGCCAGCTCCTGGCCACGCTGCCTGTCCCAGGCTGGGCCGAGCGTCTCCGGGCAGGGTCCCTCTGGCTCCCCCGCTCGTCCGCCTCCTTTGGCGGCGCCGGGACGCGCCCCCGGGGCGCACCCACCGAGGGAACGTGCGCCGCGGGGCTGCGCCCAGCCGGAGGGAGGGTGCCAGGCGAGCGCGGAGACAGGCCGCGCCCTGCACCAGCCTCCCGGGTCCCGCGCCCCAGACCCCACTCCACGCACCCCGGCTCCCTCGCGGGGGCGGCCGCGGGACTTACGATCTGCGCCAGGGCGAGCCCGAGCACCTGGAGGAGCAGCAGGAGGCTGCGGGGGGCGGCCGCGGCGGCCATGGCGGGCGGCGGGGCGCGGAGGACGGGTGCCCGGGTCCACGCTCGTCCGGGCCCGCAGAGGCTCCCGGTGCGGCGGCGCAGGCTGCTCTCGGACGGGGCGGGCCGGGCCGCCTGAATATGCTGCGGGGCGGGGCGGGGGCCGCGGGGTCTGTCACCTGAGAGGGCCGGGGGGAGGGAGGCCGGCGCCCTGCGCCCAGCTCCGCCCCGCTCCGTCCCGCAGCCCGTGCCCACCCTCTGCCCGCCGAGGAGCGGCCGGGGCGCAGGACTCGGACCGTGGTCCCGTTTCTCTGGGGGGAGGCACAGGGCCGGCCGAGGTCCCCCTCCAGCCTGACCTCCAGGGGCCCGGCACCTTCCCCCTGACCCGCAGCCCGCGCCCGATCGCTTGACCCGTCCTCAGCCTCTTCTGCCTGCGAGCCCTGGCCTGGGTCCATCCTCTCTCCTCCAGGGTCCAGGCCGAGGGCGAGCCTTAGGTCCCGCAGACCTTGTGGCAGAGGCCTCCACCCACCTCGCTCAACTCCGCAGACGCTCGGGCCTCTTCGGTCTGAAAACGTACCAAAGCCTTTCCTCGATCAGCCATGCTGGGAATACTCCCACCCACCTTCTTGCTTCACCGCTAACTCCGCTGACCGTGCCCCACTTGCAAACTCATCTCTCTCTCACCTCCCTGCTGCCGCCCCCGCTGGGGGGTCAGTCTCTTGGAGGTCACCAGTGAGGCCTGGTCCCTCTTCAGTGCCCCCTGAAACACTGGAGCTCCTCTTGCTCCTGGAACTGCCCTCGGCGGTTCTCTCCTTGAAGCCTTCCCTGCCCAGGCTTCCACCCTCCAGCCCTCCTCCTTCTGTTGCCTTTTCTTCCCTGCAGCTCCTTGAAGCACCACAGTCTCTCTGGCCTGGCTTTCTCTCGCTGGGGGTAACCTCCTCCATGAAACGACCAGCCCCCTATTGACCAGAGTTTCCAAAGCCCGCCTGTCCAGCATCGCCTCTCTTCCAGTCTCTAAGCTTCCTTTTCACTCACTTAAGCAATATTGGTAAAGTGCATTGGAATCTGTCACTAACTACGACCACGGGCACTTTGAATTGGATACTGTCTCAGTTTCCTCATCTGTAAAAGGGGCTAATGATAGTCCCTACCTTACAGGGTTTTCGTGGAGATTGGATTAGATGATGCATAGAAGTACTTAGCTTAGCAGCAGCACATAGTAGGTGCTTCATAAATCTTGGCTTTCATTGTGATTTGTGGAGGACATTTTGTTTACCAGTCCTGTACACAGTGTGGGGGAGAAAAACCACAAGATCAGCTAAAATAGTCAAGGAGAAAACCCTCTGGAACCTGGGAAAGTCCAACCCCACGCAGAACACGAGCAAAGGGCGCTGGGCTTTGAGAGGGGTTTCTGGAGCTGAGTCTGGGAGAAAGGGGGCTTGAGAGAATTTGATTGCTCTGCCTCACAGAGTGAGGAGGAATTTGGAGTTTATAGGAAGTAAGATGAGAGGAGGAGGAGGTGAGGGAGGGATGGTGGGCACTGCCTCAGGTGGGAGGGTAACATGTGTAAGGGACCTCTCCGAAAGGGGATGGCCAAACTTGTTGGTTTTTATGTTCATTTCTTCATCTCTTTGTGGGCTAAACACACCAGTGCCCCATGTGAGTGAGTTTTCTTTTGTGTGTGTGGAAATTATGGAAAGGGGATGCTCCTTGCCTCTGGATGGCACATATTAGTGTATTAGTTGTCTGTTGCTGCGTAGGAGAAACACCGAAAAACATAGTGGCTCAAAGCAGCAATTTCTTGGATCAGGAATTCAGGGGTGGCTCTGGCGGTTGGTTCTGACTTCGGGTCTGTTATGAGGTTGCAGTTAGATGGTGGCTGGGCTTGGCTCAGTGCCCCATGTGAGTGAGTTTTCTTTTGTGTGTGTGGAAATTATGGAAAGGGGATGCTCCTTGCCTCTGGATGGCACATATTAGTGTATTAGTTGTCTGTTGCTGCGCTGCGTAGGCGCCGAAAAACATAGTGTCTTGGCTCAGCGCTTTCTTTTCTCAGGAATTCAGGGGTGGCTCTGGCGGTTGGTTCTGACTTCGGGTCTGTTATGAGGTTGCAGTTAGATGGTGGCTGGGCTTGGCTCATCTAGAAGGCTTCTTCACTCATGTGTCTGATGGCTGTACTAGGAAGCCTCCAATAGCTGGGGTGGAACAGCTGGAATTTCCTGGGAAGCGCTCTCCTTTATCTGTTTGTGGGCTTTCTATAGGGTCTCTCCAGCATGGCAATTTCAAGTTCAAAGTAGCTGAACTTCCAACATAGCAGCTCAAAGAGAGAGGGAAAACACCACCGAAGCAGAATTGCCTCTGAGGACTTAAGTCACACAGCATCAATGTCACCCCATCCTTTTGGTCCAGGCAATTTCTGAGGTTTGCCCAGTTTCAAGGGGAGGGAACAGAGATTCCACCTCCTGATGAACGAGTATCAATGTAACAACGTTTCAAGGGGAGCATGGAGTGTATGTGTGTAGGGGAGTGGAATAAACATATACTGACTGGTGCAGCCGTCTGTGGAAGATGTAACCTACCACACTTGGGATTATAACCTGAACCAGTTCAGTGGAAAGTGAAGCTCTAAGCAGGAGCTGATCAAGGGAAATTGCAGGGAGGACTTTGGGCCCACAAATCATGGACTAGATGTTGGGGCTAGTCATATGCAGCTCTTAAGGGGCGGGGAGACCCTGAATAAACGGAGAGTCATATATCCACATTCCTGGGTAGGAAGACTCTATGTTGCAAAGATGTCAAATTAATCTAGGGGCGCCTGGCTGGCTCCGCTGGTGGAGCACATGACTCTTGATCTCGGGGTTGGGAGTTCAAGCCCCATGTTGGGTGTAGATATTCTAGGAGAGAAATGACATGAAATAGTCAAGAAAATTTGAAAAAGCTAATGAGAAAGGTCTTTCCCCACCACAAGTCAAAACATACTATAAGGGAGTGTATTCAATAGTGTTTTATCAGCCCAAGAATAGATTTTTTTTTAAAGAGAAAGACCACACACACACACACACACACACATTTATCATATCTGTTTAATTTATGAGAAAGGTCTATGTATTTAGTTTATGATAAAGGTTAAATTTAAAGTCATTGAGGAGTGGCACCTGGGTGGCTCAGTCGGTTAAGCCTATGACTCTTGATCTCAGCTCAGGTCTTGATCTCAGGGTTGTGAGTTCAAGCCCCGTTTTGGGCTCCACACTGGGTATGAAGCCTACTTAAAAAAAAATAAAAAAATAAAAAAATAAATGTTATTGAGGAAAGAGTATCCCAGCCAGTACAGGTTGAGGCAATTGGATGCATAGTCAGGAAAAAATCCCAAGTTATGGGACGCCTGGGTGGCTTAGTCAGTTAAGCATCTGCCTTTGGTTCAGGTCATGACCCCAGAGTCCTGGGATCAAGCCCCAGGTCAGGCTCCCTGCTCAGCGGGGAGTTTGCTTCTCCCTCTACCCCTCCCCCCACTCAGGCATGAGAGCTCTCTCTCTCTCCATATATATATATATATCAAATAAATAAATAAAAGATTAAAAAAAAGAAAAAAATTCAAGTTAAATTTCTATATCAGTATACAAAAATATATTCCTGGAATAAATTAATTGGGAACCTAAATATAATAACAAACTTTTAAGATCTGAAGGAAAGTGTTTCTTTTAAAAATAATTTTGTAGTAAAATAAATCAATAAATCAATAAAAATAAATTTGTGGTGGGGAAAGCTTTCCTGACCAATACACAAAACCATGAAAAGTTGCTCAGGTTTGACTTCATAACCTTTAAGAATGTCTTTATAATAAAAATGTATGGAGAAAATTAAAAGACAGAATGGAAATATTTATAATCTATATTACCAAAGAATTAATATGGGTAACACACAAAGAAGTCCTACAAGTCAATAAGGCAAGCTCTAGCAAATATTGATTGATTGATTTAAAGATTTTATTTATTTGAGATAGAGCGAGAGAGCACAAGCAGGGTGGAGGGGCAGAGGGAGAGGGAGAAGCAGCCTCTCCGCTGAGCAGGGAGTCGGATGCCGACGTGGGGCTCCATCCCAGGACCCAGAGATCCTGACCTGAGCCAAAGGCAGATGTTGAACCGACTGAGCCACCCAGGTGCCCGTCTAGCAAACATTTAATGGAATATCTAACTTAAATCTCCTATAAGCTTTTAGAGAATGAAAGAAAACAAAGAACACTCAAACTGGTTTTATGCAGCTAATAAACTTTGATTTTCAAACCAGTAATGGGCAGCACGAGAAAGGGATATCAGTGGCCTGTCTTATGAACACAGATGGAAACATCCTATTTTAAAGTATTAGCAGATTGAATATAGTGATTTACTGAAAGATACATCATGACCAAGTTGGTTTCATAGCAGGAGATTAAGGATGATCTAAAGCTAGAAAATCTAAGGGGCGCCTGGCTGGCTTAGTTGGTGGAAAGCAGGACTCTCCATCTCAGGGTTGTGGGTTCCAGCCCCACCTTGGGTGTAGAGATTAGTTAAAAAATAAAATCTAATAAATACATAAATAAATATCAAGTTAGAGAATCTATTAATGTAATTTACTACATTAATAGATTAAAGAAGAAAAGCTTAAGATCACCTCAAAGATGAAAAAAAAAGAGAGAAACTCAAATGTCTGCTTTTGTCTTTCCACCTACCATAGTAATTTACTCTGCAAGAACAAGCTTAAAAATGGGGGCCCAAGAATCCAAGGCCCTGGACCAGAAGGGAGCCTTGACACCTTCCCCCCACCCCCAGTCAGCCTCCTTTCTCCCAAAGAGAGAATACGGCCTGGATGCTTCCCTCCTGTGGGCTCCAGCAAGTCTAGGAGGAAGAGAGATGTCCCTTCTATTTCCTTTTCATCTGAATGAACTCAGGATTTCTTTTCCTTTTCTCATTTTCTTTTTCTTTTTTTTTTTTTAAGATTTTATTTATTTATTTGTCAGAGAGAGAGAGCGAGAGCATAAGCAGGGAGGGCAGCAGAGGGAGAGGGAGAAGCAGTCTCCCCGCTGAGCTGGGAGCCAGACTGGGGGCTCGATCCTAGGACCCTGGGATCATGACTGAGCCGAAGGCAGACGCTTCACCAATAGAGCCACCCAGGCGCCCAAGTTTTTTTTTTTTTAATCATGAATCCCCCGCCAGTTTATGCTTGTTTTTGGTCACTTTACAGTTTTCTGTTACATGTTTTGACAATTTACTGCACCAGGACCAGAACTGGAACTCAGCCCAATTTAGCCATTAAACAACTATTCAGTGAACGTCTGCTCTGTACAAGGATATATAATTTTGAGTAATACAGACACAGTTCCTGCCTTCACAGAACGCACACTGGGGGACGGGGCTCAAATAAGAAAGAAGGGTGCCAAGGACTGTGTTTGGGGAAATTTGGAAGACCATGGGGACCTAGCATATATTGATATCAAGTCTCTACTAAGCATTTTGCTAAGGGTCCTGTTTGCAGCCCCTTCTCAGAGATCCTCAGCTCAACTCAAAATCTCCTTGAGTTTTTCTTTCATTTCTCTCTCCTTTCTTGACTTCCTGTCTCTCTTCGTCCCTCATCTCCTTCTTTCCTTCCTTCTTCATTCCCTCTCTTTTTTCTAAAGTATTTACTGAGCATTTCCTCTGTCCCCAGGCACTGTTTTGTATACCAGAGAGTGTGGTTATCCTTAGCTTGTCCTTGAAGACTCCACTTCCAGAAAGTCTTTCCAGACTCTGCAAGCTGGAGCAGCCCAAAGAACATGACTGAAATTCATTTTTAAATGTTTTATTCCCCTAATATTTCCCAAGGACCTGCTATGTATTAGGTCTATAGTGTGAGGAAATAATTAAATAATTGACATAATCCTAAAAAGAGTAGCTAGGAACTACTAATTATTGCAGATTTTATTTTATTGTATTTTTTAAAGTAAGCTCTACACCCAAAGTGGGGCTTGAACTTGCACCCCTGACATCAAGAGTTGCGTGCTCCATGGACTTCAGCCAGGCTCCCCTCGGAACTACTAATTACTACTAATAAAATGTATCATTTACGTATTTCTATTATTATAATTATTTTATATGTATAATCCTACTTCTTGAGCACCTGCTATAGGACGGACATTGTACTGGTCTGTTCTGTGCATTTTGTTAAGGCCTCACAACCACTCAGTGAAGTAGGTCCCGTGATTATCCCCATTTTATGTAAAGACTGAGGCTTAGAGAAATAGGCGGTTTTCCCAAGGGCACCCCGTTGTATTTCTACCATTTCTGGCTCATGATAAGTGCCAATTATGTGCATTTCCTCCCTTTTCCCCCCCCGAAGATCACAGCAGTTCGGGCTCCGCGCAAAAACGGATGACAGAGACGGGAGTGGGGCTGAAATCCAGCCCCAGCCACAAGCTTGCCACAAGCTTTTATTTTGCTGGTCCTCAATTCTTAGAATCTTCTTGAGTTGAGGCCTGGGCCACCCCAGTTTACAATCCTCAGACCTCTAATACCTAATTTTCGAATCTCCTGCTCCTTTCTCCCCAGCTCCTATGGGGAGGAGGGGTGGGCGTGGGGAGCAAGAAGAAAAGGCCAGGCTCCCTTGTCGTCCCCTCCCCCCCAGGCACCAACCCCCGCGGTACCTCCGTTCTTCAGGGGCTCTAACTCCTGGTCTGCAGGAAATCAGGCTGTCTGGTACTTTGGCGCCACCTAGTGGTTCTCTGCTGCAGCACACAATGCCGACAACTTGACAAGTTGAATAAAAGCCCTTTTCTCAGGGAGAAAAATTCTTGACAAGATGAAATGGGGAGAGAAGAAAATAAAACACGGTGGGAACTCAACAGGGGAACGATCATGGCTTTTGGGGAACTAGAGCTTAGAGTTTGTATTCAGCTAGACTTGGGTCCTGATTCGACTGCATATTAATTGTGTGACCTTGGGCAAGTCACTTCACCTCTTTGAGTCTCGGTTTCCTCATTTGTAAGATGGGGAAAACACCAATGCCTCTTGATGTCCTGGAAGTGCTTAGCACAGTGCCGAGCAAGCTCTGGATATTTATTTTAGGCAGAAGGAACTTTGTAAGCAAAGGCAGGGAAGAGGGCTAGCGTTCAGAACACAGGGTAGTGACATAATCCCCGTTCCCTGCTAGAATCCCTCCCTGGAAGGGAGCCAGCTGCCCATTCTAGGCTGAGCTCCAGTCCTAAGCAGGTTTGCTCACTCTGGACTCTGGCCACCTTCATATGCCTCAGCAGAGCATGCCAACCTCCGTACTTCCTTCTCCCACTAGAGCAGAGCTCCTCCGAACTCCTCTGAGCTGCCCAACCCTGCTCCTGGTTCCACCTGACCCCCTGTTTGTTCCATCTGATTCTTTCCCAGTACTGGTGCAACACGGACAGGCTGTGGTGCTGGCTTCCACGAGCTATTTTCTCGTGTTTTTCCTCCTACCTCTCTAGCTGTTCCTTCTGAGGCTCCTTTGTGGGTTTCCTTTCTCTGCACACCCTTACTTACCACCCCGAAGCATCCTGTCCTGTCCTTCTCTTCTTTCCCCCCATGTTCTTCCTGGGCCATCTTACCCCCTCCTTCTACTTTAACTATCACCTGTGTCTTCTGCAGAGCCTCTGACCCGCTTATCCAACTGCCTCTTGGACGCTCCACAGGCAGTCGATATGTTCAAAATGAAATTATCTGCCGGCCCCCAAACCCGCTCTTCTTCCTGTGTGGCCTGCACAGCCAATGGTTTCTCTGCCCTATTGCTTACGCCAAAAATACAGGTGTCAGCCTTGATTCTACCCTCTTTCCTCCCCCAGTTTTATCACCATGCTCCAGTCACTATGCTCATATGTATTTATCTAATCCTCCCACCTCTCCCCCCGGTGCAACTGCCTCACCCTGGACACCGCCCTCCTTTGCTTGGAGTATTACAACCACCTCTGATGACTCTCGGCTTCAGTTCTACCCTTCTTTGCTTCTTGTGTTCCCTTCTGGAGGCTCTAGGAGAGAGTCCATTTCTGAACACTTTTACCTTTTAGAGGCTTCCCACATTCCTTGATTTATGACCCCCTTCCTCTATATTCAAAGGTAGAACAGTTACACCTCTCTGATCATTCTTCCATCGTCGGATGTCCCTCTACTTTTCTCTTCTGTTTTTCTCTTCCACTTCTAAGGACCCTTGTGTTTGCATTGGACCCACTCAGATAATCTAGGATAATCTCTCCATCGTAAGATCCTTAATTTAATTATATCTACAAAGACCCTCTTGCCATGTAACCTAACAAATAAATTCACAGGTTCTGGGGATTAAGGTGTGGACATCCTTGGGGGGCTCCTATTCTGCCTACCACAGTCCTCTCTCTGACCTCCAAATATTCGTCTGTCCTGCGTGCAAAATACACTTAACCTCGTTCCAAACAGTTCCCAAAAGTACCTCAAAGTCTCAGCCCATTAAAGTATAAACTCAAAGTCCAAAATCTAAATCTCATCAGCTCACATTCCCATCTTATCAGCAACGTCATCTCTGCTGGGTATGACACTCAGCGTCATCTATGCCGGGGTGGGGCTCCTCTCCATGTGCGGACCCATGAAACTAGAAAACAAGTTCTCTGCTCCCAGAATAGAATGTCAGGACTGGCATGTGGTCACAGTTACAGACATTCCTGTGCAAACAGAGAGAAAGTGGAAGAAATAAAGGAGTCATGGGTCCCACGTCATTTCCAAATTAGGTTGGACAAACTCCATTAGGTTTCAAGGCCTCAGATCAGACTCTGTAGCTCAGGGCTCAGCCCTCTGAGTTGTTTTTTTTTTCTTTCTCGTGAAAGACAGCCCCTGCTTTCAGCCGGGCCATTTTATCAGCCTGTCTCCTGCCTGCAGAATTTTGGGAGTCCTGCAACCTTCTTTCATTTCAGACTCTGTCCCTTTCAGTCCAGGTTCCACTCTTTCTCCTGGTATCAAAGTCTCAAGAACCTTGTGGGTCTCTCGCGTGTGTCTCGGAGATTCTCTCCCTTACACCAGAAGCTCCTTCACAGATGCTCCCTGGATAATCCCGTTTCTGTTTTTGGCTTCTGCTGAGACAGAGGATGTGATCTATGAGTCACACACTGAATCTCTTCAAAAAGCCTTTTACGTGACCACCGACTTGGACCTTCGGATCTTTCAGAGATGCTAACAACAGGTCGTCCGGTCACACCCTCAGCTTTTTCTCTAGAGCACCCTTTCCCTGACAGCGGCTGTCTTCATTTTAGTATCATTTGCCATCTAGATAGGCTGCAAATTCCCCCACATCACCAAGCCCAGGTTCGTTTTTGTTCGATGATTCTTTTCTCAGTGTATCTGTGTCCCCTCGCGGTGGCCGCGAGCAGCAAGAAGCCAAGCCACACCCTTCAACGCTTTGCTTCAACATGTTCTCGGCTAAATACCCAAGTTCATTGTTCATAAATCCTGCTTTCCACACGCACGACTGCAGCACGTTGGATTCGAGGCCTCTTGCTACCGTGGAAGGGGTTTCCAATAATGTGCTCTTCGTCTCCTCCTTAGGCGTTACAGGCAGCGCCTTTCACGTTCATCGTCCTATCAAACGGGGCTACAATCAAAGTGTGAGCAGGTCTGCCTTCCTTTCTGGAGATTCTAGGGGAGTCTTTCCTTTCTCTTCCTACCTTCTAAAGGCTTTCCACATTCGTTGGCTTGCGGCCCCCTTCTTCCGTCTCCAAAGCCAGCAACCACACATCTTTGACCAGCCTTCCACCACGCAATCTCCTCAGCCTCTCTCTCCTTCCTCACTCGTCCACTTTCACAGATGCTTGTGGTTACGATGAGCCCAGCTGGTTCCTCCAGGACAGTCTCCTCTTCTCAAGAGCCTCAATTTAATCACCCCTGCAAAGTCCCTTCTGCCGTGTCATGTAACATATTCACCGGTTCCAGGGATTGGGACGTGGACATCTGGAAGGAGCATTGTTCTGCCCACCACACCCTCCAAACGTTAGGCAGTGTGGTCTCTCCCAACAGCCTCGGTCATATTTGTCTCCTGTTTAAAACTTGTAACGACTCCCCACGGACTTTGGGATATAGACCAAATCCCTACCACAGCTGATCTAGAACCACTTTTGTGATCTGGTTGTTCTTGCTGTTAAACATGACCTCCCACCCTTCCCTCCCTCCCGCCTCAAGCACCCTGCACTGCAGCCACGCTGTCTGCTGGCAGCCTCGCAGTTTCCATGACGCCATCAAGGTCACGGTTCAGCTGGCTCACTCTTACTGTTCTTTGGGTCGAGTTCAGGCATCATCCTCTTCCAGGAGCCTTTCCTGGGTTGTGTGTCTCCCCCTCCCCCGCCTGCAACATATTCCAGCACTTCCCCCGTCAGGGTGTATCCTACGGCGTTGGCATGACCGTGACCTTCTCAGCCTCCTCTAGTAGACCGCAAATGCCATGAGGACAGGACTGTGTCTGCCCCTTTGCTGCGTCCTCGGTGCCCAGCTCAGGTCCGGTATGAGAGAGGCTCTTCCTGAGTGTTTGCTTTGAGAAGTAGTGGGCACGATTCCTTCCAGCTCACACCTTCTGTTCTGTGAGCTCGCACTGCAGGACTTGCTCGAGGATTTTGGCAGCGGTGCTCAAGGCAATCATCATGCTCGCGGGAGCCATCCGAGCTGTGAAGGGAGCGGCAGAAGCGAGAAGGCTGAGCGGCGGCCCGACCGCTAATGACTGTGAGGGTTCCAGCTGATTCCCAGCTCGGGAGGCAGCACTTGGACCTGCTGCTGTCACACTCCAGATTAGTCAAGGAGGAGTTTCCTTTCCGTGGATGGAAAAGAACTCGAAAGGCTGATGCTTATATGCTCTAATTTTTTTGTTGTTTGTAAAAAACAAAATAGAAAATAGCATTCAGATTCCCATCTCTTAAAAATGTTCCCTCTCAGCTTTCTTGATAAACTTAACCAAAGAGGTAAAACACCTATACTCTGAAAACTATAAAGCACTGATGAAAGAAATTGAAGATGAAACACAGAAATGGAAAGACATTCCATGATCATGGATTGGGAGACCAAAAATTGTTAAAATGTCTATACTACCCAAAGCAATCTACACGTTTAAAAAAGATTTTATTTATTTATTTGAGAGAGAGAGAGAGAAAGCATGAGTGGTGGAGGAGCAGAGGGAGAGGGACAAGCAGACTCCACTCTGAGTGTGGAGACTGATGTGGGGCTTGGCCCCATCTCACAACCCTGACACCATGACCTGAGCCAAAATCAAAGTCAGCCACCTAACAGACTGAGCCACCCAGGGCCCCAGCAATCTATACATTTAATGCAATCCCTATCAAAATACCCATAGCATTTTTCACAGGACCAGGACAAATAATCCTAAAATTTGTATGGAACCACAAAAGACCCCAAATAGCCAAAGCAACCTTGGAAAAGTTGGTATCACAATACCAGATTGCAAGATATACTACAGAGCTGTAGAAATCAAAACAGTATGGTACTGGCACAAAAATGGACACATAGATCAATAGGACAGAAGAGACATCCAATAAATAAACCCATGATTATATGATCAATTAATCTATGACAAAGGAGGTAAGAATATGCAATGGGAAAAAGAAAGTGTGTTTAAATGGAAAACTGGACAGCTACATGCAAAAGAATGAAACTGGACCACTTTCTTACCCCATACACAAAAATAAACTCAACATGGATTAAAGACCTAAATGTGAAACCTGAAACTATAAAAATCCTAGAAGAGAGCACAGGCAGTAATTCCTCTGACATTGGCTGTAGCAACGTTTTCTAGATATGTCTCCTGAGGCAAGGGAAACAAAAGGAAAAATAAACTGTTGGAACCACGCCAAAATAAAAAGCTTCTGCACAGCAAAGGAAACAATGAACAAAACTAAAAGACAATATACTGAATGGGAAAAGATATTTGCAAATGACATATCAGGTAAAGGGTTAGTATCCAAAATATCTGAAAAACTTATACGACTCAACACCAAAACCCCCAAATAATCCAATTAAAAAATGGGCAGAAGAGGGCGCCTGGGTGGTGCAGTCGTTAAGCGTCTGCCTTCGGCTCAGGGCGTGATCCCGGCGTTGCGGGATCGAGTCCCACATCAGGCTCCTCCGCTGGGAGCCTGCTTCTTCCTCTCCCACTCCCCCTGCTGTGTTCCCTCTCTCGCTGGCTGTCTCTCTGTCACATAAATAAATAAAATCTTTAAAATAAAAAAAAAATGGGCAGAAGAGATGAACAGACATTTTTCCAAAGAAGGCATATGGATGGTCAACAGACACATGAAAAGATGCTCGTCGCTCATCACCAGGGGAATGCCGGTCAGACCACAGTGAGGTGTCACCTCACACCTGTCAGAACGGCTGAAACCAACAACACAAGCAACAACAGGTGTTGGTGAGGATGTGGAGAAAAAAGAACCCTTTGGTGGGAATGCAAACTGGTGCAGACACGGTGGAAAACAGTGTGGAGCTTCCTCAAAAACTTAACAATAGAACTTCCATTTGATCCAGTAATTCTACTACTGGCTATTTACCCAAAGAATATGAAAACACTAATTTGCAAAGATATATGCACCCCTATGCTTATTGCAGCATTATTTACAAGAGCCAACATATGAAGGCAACCCAAGTGTCCATCGATAGATGAATGGATAAAGAAGATGTGGTACGTATGTGTGTACACACACACACACACACACACACACACACACACACTGGAATATTACTCAGCCATTAAAAGGAATGAAATCTTGCCATTTGCAATGACATGAATGAATCTCGAGGGTATAATGCTAAGGGAAATAAGTCAGAGAAAAACAAGTACCAAATGATTTCACTCACATGTGGAATTTAAGAAACAAAACACACGAATGAAGAAAAAAAGGAAACAAACCAAAAAAACAGACTCTTAACTGTAGAGAGCAAACAGATGGTTACCAGAGGGGAGGTGGGGGGTTGGGTGAACTAGGTGAAGGGGAGTAAGAGGACACTTATCATGATGAGCTCTAATGTACGGAATTGTTGAATCACTGTGCTGTATACCTGAAACTAATATCACACTGTATGTTAACAATGCTGGAATTAAAATTTTTTAAAAAGAAAGAAATCAGCTTTCTTGAATCTTGGTTCTGAGCTATTTCCACCAGGTCATGCTGGCCCCCCCATAGCAGGAAGCAGCTGGCTGAGAACGCAACACCCCAGTTTACAAAATGGGCTTATGTCATGGTCTTCTTTTTTAGAGTTCCGAGTTTCCTATTAAATCTCTCTGAAAGAACCAGTCATGTCTCCATTCTACTGCATCCCATTACTTATTCATTCTATAAGCTTTTTTTAGAGTGCTCAGTACTGAGCCTGCAACAATGAGAGTGATGTTTTGGCTGCACTGTGCAGATAAGCAGAAGCAGGCTGGATGTTTCCTTGAGTGTCTGGGGCAGGTTATTAATTTGGCACCACTTAAGCCAGTAGTCCTTAAATATTTATTCCAAATTTATTTAGAAATTTATTTAGTAGAGAGGATGAATACTATAAAAAGAAAGGTTGGAGAAGGAGGTCTCTTTCCTGCTCATTATATCCTAAGCAATTCAGCTCTGGCCCCAAACTTGCAAAACAAAAGTTCTGCTTTTGACTAAATTCACCCATCCTCTTTATTTATTTATTTTTTAAAGATTTTATTTACTTATTTGAGAGAGAGAGAGAGCACAAGCAGGGGGAGTCAGAGAGGGTGAAGCAGGCTCCCCGCTGAGCAGGAAGGCTGATGTGAGATTCCATCCCAGGACCCTGGGATCATGAACTGAGCCAAAGGCAGCCACTTAACTGACTGAGCCACCCAGGCGCCCCTCACCCAACCTCTTTAGAAGTTGGTTGCAGGGCGCCTGGGTGGCTCAGTTGCTGAACTGTCTGCTTTCAGCTTAGATCATGATCCCCGGGTCCTGGGATAGAGCCCCGCATCAGGCTCCCTGCTCAGTGGGGAGTCTGCTTCTCCTTTCCCTCTGCCCCTCCCCCGATCATGCTTGCTTGCTCTCTCTCTCAAATAGAGAAATAAAATCTTAAAAAAAAAAGTTGTCTGCATCACCTTCAGTGGTTACTTGAGCAAAGCCTTGGAGTCTCAAACCCTCCATCCCCACCCAACAGTTATACACAGTATTCTTTTTTTTTTTTACTTTTATTTTTATTATTATTTTTTAAATTTTAATGTTTTTTTATTATATTATGTTAGTCACCATACAGTACATCCCTGGTTTCTGATGTAAAGTTCGAAGATTCATTAGTTGCGTATAACACCCAGTGCACCATGCAATACGTGCCCTCCTTACTACCCATCACCAGCGTACCCCATTCCCCCACCCCCTCCCCTCTGAAGCCCGCAGTTTGTTTCTCATAGTCCATAGTTTCTCATGCTTCATTCCCCCTTCTGATTACCCCCCTTTCTTTATCCCTTTCTTCCCCTACTGATCATCCTAGTTCTTATGTTCGATAGATGAGAGAAATCATATGATAATTGTCTTTCTCTGCTTGACTTATTTCACTTAGCATTATCTCCTCCAGTGCCGTCCATGTTGTAGCAAATGTTGAGAACTCGTTCTTTCTGATAGCTGAGTAATATTCCATTATACACAGTATTCTTGAGAGGAGTTTGACTTTTTTTTTTTTAATACAACCAATCTTTATGTTTCCAGGGTTTCTGCTTATGATTTGGGGTCTAGATCTGAGTGGGACCTGGCCAAGGGAAGAGGAGAGATGAAGTGGGTCTGAGAGATGTGGAGTAAGGTGTGGTCTTCCAGGCAGGGGGAACAGCAAATAGAAGCCGAGAGGGGAGGAAATTCCTAACTCTTAGAAGAACTGAAATTGCATCTGGCTGGAGGGCAGAGGGAGGAAAAGTGTGAAGTCAGAGTTTTTCCCTTCTCTTATATATCATATTAGAAAAAGAGTCTTCAGGGGCACCTGGGTGGCTCAGTCGTTAAGCAGCTGCCATTGACTCAGGTCATGACCCCAGGGTCCTGGGATCAAGTCCCACATCAGCCTTCCTGCTCAGCGGGGAGCCTGCTTCTCCCTCTACCTGCTGCTCCCCCTGCTTGTGCTCTCTCTCTGCGTGTCAAATAAATAAGATCTTTTTAAAAATTAAAAAAAAAAAGAATAGTCTTCACACCTGGTATTTTTACTATTTGTCATACTTTTCAAATCATTTTTTTTAAAGATTTTATTCATTTATTTGGGAGAGAGAGAGGGTGCGTGCACAATCAGAGGGAGTGGCAGAGGGAGAGGGAGAAGCAGGCTCCCCACTCGATCCCGGGACCCTGAGATCATGACCTGAGCTGAAATCAAGAGACAGCTCCTTAACCAACTGAACCACCCAGGCGCCCCAAGAAAAGGACTATTGTGGAGGAGTTCTGTGTAGTGAAGGTGGTTTTGGACACAGATGTTTATTTTTTTATTTTTATTTTTTTACAGACTTATTTTTTGGGGGAGGAGAGAGAGAGAGCACAAGAAGGGGGAGCTGCAGGCAGAAGGGAAGTAGGCTCCCCACCGAGCAAGAAGCCTGATGCGAGACCCTGGGATCATTACCTAGGCCGCCGAAAGCAGACGCTTACCTCACTGAGCCACCCAGGTGTCCCTGGACACTGATGTTTAATGGTCATTTTAAGTAGTTCTCTATTGTGTGTTTTGCTGTAATCACCCTTCCTTCCACCACATCCTTCCAAATAACCTTCAGTGAAAGTCTGCTGCACGAAACTGCACTGTTTTGGGAGGATTTAAGAAATGAAAGAAAGTATCCAGGCACCAGGTAAACAATATCCAAAGATGGCAGGAAATGTAATGAACAGAGGAACCCAGAATTCAGTGGGAGCAGGGACAGGTGATCAGAATCGTCTGAAAACTTGGGGAGGAGGTGCTGTCCCCCTTATTCTGGATTAGGAGGTTGGGCTCTCCGTTTGGCTGCTGAAGAAAAGAATAAGTTGGATGATTTTGGAGTAGCCATAACCCTCAGGTTACATAAGAATGATAAATATTTAACTCATAGAGACGTTTTGAAGATTATATTGGGTTAATTCATATAAAGCGCTTAACACAGAGCCTGGCATCTAATAAGAACTCAGCAAATGTTAATTGTTGTTTTCCTTCACTTTCTTCCGCTCCTTACACTAGCTTTCTGTCAGGCTCCATTCATTCTTTTCCAAGGACACGCAGGAGGCGTGCCCACTCCTCCCTCCGCCCACCTCAAGCACCGCCCCTCACTTCTGCCCGGATTGGTTCCTGAGAGGCGGAGCCGAGGGAAGAGCCCTGTGCGACGCGGTAGGGGCGGGGCGCATGCGCGGGCTGGGCAGGGTGGAGGTGGAGAGGAAGAGCTGCCGGAAGTAGGCGGCCGAGGTGGTGGCCGAGCAGGCGGCAGCTGCCAGGGAAACCGAGGCGCGGGACGCAGACAGGCCGGCGGGGGGCGGGGGGGTCGTCTTTGCGCGCCCCGTTTGCCTGAGCTGAGGGTCTCTAGTCCGGCAGCCTCCTCTGGACTCGGGCCTTTCCCTGAACCCGCCAGGGGGCGCCGCACTGAGGGGCTGCAGAGTGGGGGGCGGGCGCGGCTGACAAGAGAAGGGGCGCCGGGCCGGGCCCTAGGGGAGGGATTTCCCCCGCTCAGGAGGTGCCCCTGGGCGGGGGACCGGGAGTCCTCACCTCCCGACTGAGGCAGGGGTTTCTGGGGAGGGGAGGGCGCGTCGCCCTCTGCCCCCGCCGGCACCCTGGCCATGACGGGCAAGTCGGTGAAGGACGTGGATCGGTACCAGGCGGTCCTGGCCAACCTGCTGCTGGAGGAGGATAACAAGTTCTGTGCGGACTGCCAGTCCAAAGGTAGCGCATCCCTCCCGGCGGGCGAGGGGTCCAGCCTCCGGCCGCGTCTGGGAGGTGGCCTGTGTGGGGAGGGGGTTTCTGGAGCTTAGGCCGCCCGAATCCTGTTAAATGGTAACGCGTGCTCCTCTAGCTGAAGAGGCTGCTGGGTGTTCTGCGGCGCCGGGATCGCGAGGGCGAGTGTGAGTGCTGGGGGAGGGGGCGGTGATGGTGGGGGTGGCCGTGGCGTGGTGTGTGCAGGTGAGAATGTCTGTATGTCGGGGCTCCGAATGAGTTCTGGGCCGACTGTCATTCCAGAGACAGCCCAGAGCTCACCGCCTTCCACTTGCAAAGCTGAGGGGTGAACTGCAGTGTGTGTGTGTGTGTGTGTGTGTGTGTGTGTGTGTGTGTGTGTGTG
>NW_024425786.1:30761950-30850880 GCF_017311325.1 Ursus maritimus
AAATCAAGAGACAGCTCCTTAACCAACTGAACCACCCAGGCGCCCCAAGAAAAGGACTATTGTGGAGGAGTTCTGTGTAGTGAAGGTGGTTTTGGACACAGATGTTTATTTTTTTATTTTTATTTTTTTACAGACTTATTTTTTGGGGGAGGAGAGAGAGAGAGCACAAGAAGGGGGAGCTGCAGGCAGAAGGGAAGTAGGCTCCCCACCGAGCAAGAAGCCTGATGCGAGACCCTGGGATCATTACCTAGGCCGCCGAAAGCAGACGCTTACCTCACTGAGCCACCCAGGTGTCCCTGGACACTGATGTTTAATGGTCATTTTAAGTAGTTCTCTATTGTGTGTTTTGCTGTAATCACCCTTCCTTCCACCACATCCTTCCAAATAACCTTCAGTGAAAGTCTGCTGCACGAAACTGCACTGTTTTGGGAGGATTTAAGAAATGAAAGAAAGTATCCAGGCACCAGGTAAACAATATCCAAAGATGGCAGGAAATGTAATGAACAGAGGAACCCAGAATTCAGTGGGAGCAGGGACAGGTGATCAGAATCGTCTGAAAACTTGGGGAGGAGGTGCTGTCCCCCTTATTCTGGATTAGGAGGTTGGGCTCTCCGTTTGGCTGCTGAAGAAAAGAATAAGTTGGATGATTTTGGAGTAGCCATAACCCTCAGGTTACATAAGAATGATAAATATTTAACTCATAGAGACGTTTTGAAGATTATATTGGGTTAATTCATATAAAGCGCTTAACACAGAGCCTGGCATCTAATAAGAACTCAGCAAATGTTAATTGTTGTTTTCCTTCACTTTCTTCCGCTCCTTACACTAGCTTTCTGTCAGGCTCCATTCATTCTTTTCCAAGGACACGCAGGAGGCGTGCCCACTCCTCCCTCCGCCCACCTCAAGCACCGCCCCTCACTTCTGCCCGGATTGGTTCCTGAGAGGCGGAGCCGAGGGAAGAGCCCTGTGCGACGCGGTAGGGGCGGGGCGCATGCGCGGGCTGGGCAGGGTGGAGGTGGAGAGGAAGAGCTGCCGGAAGTAGGCGGCCGAGGTGGTGGCCGAGCAGGCGGCAGCTGCCAGGGAAACCGAGGCGCGGGACGCAGACAGGCCGGCGGGGGGCGGGGGGGTCGTCTTTGCGCGCCCCGTTTGCCTGAGCTGAGGGTCTCTAGTCCGGCAGCCTCCTCTGGACTCGGGCCTTTCCCTGAACCCGCCAGGGGGCGCCGCACTGAGGGGCTGCAGAGTGGGGGGCGGGCGCGGCTGACAAGAGAAGGGGCGCCGGGCCGGGCCCTAGGGGAGGGATTTCCCCCGCTCAGGAGGTGCCCCTGGGCGGGGGACCGGGAGTCCTCACCTCCCGACTGAGGCAGGGGTTTCTGGGGAGGGGAGGGCGCGTCGCCCTCTGCCCCCGCCGGCACCCTGGCCATGACGGGCAAGTCGGTGAAGGACGTGGATCGGTACCAGGCGGTCCTGGCCAACCTGCTGCTGGAGGAGGATAACAAGTTCTGTGCGGACTGCCAGTCCAAAGGTAGCGCATCCCTCCCGGCGGGCGAGGGGTCCAGCCTCCGGCCGCGTCTGGGAGGTGGCCTGTGTGGGGAGGGGGTTTCTGGAGCTTAGGCCGCCCGAATCCTGTTAAATGGTAACGCGTGCTCCTCTAGCTGAAGAGGCTGCTGGGTGTTCTGCGGCGCCGGGATCGCGAGGGCGAGTGTGAGTGCTGGGGGAGGGGGCGGTGATGGTGGGGGTGGCCGTGGCGTGGTGTGTGCAGGTGAGAATGTCTGTATGTCGGGGCTCCGAATGAGTTCTGGGCCGACTGTCATTCCAGAGACAGCCCAGAGCTCACCGCCTTCCACTTGCAAAGCTGAGGGGTGAACTGCAGTGTGTGTGTGTGTGTGTGTGTGTGTGTGTGTGTGTGTGTGTGGAGGCGGGGAGGGGGGAAAGAGACAGAGAGGGGGAGGAAGAGAAGGAGGGAGGGGGAGGAGGGAAGTGAGATGACGGCAGGAAAACCGCTTAAATAATTTTTTAAGGTGGTGATTGTTGCTGCCCGCTATTTGCTTAGCAGCTCCTTCTGGCATTTTACAGTTGCTGAGATCTGACAGAGCGCATAGGTGGCTTTCTTCTTCCTGGATGTGTGAAGTGGGAACCTGCCGTATGCAGTGACACAGTGCGGATTTCTAGACAGCCTAGCCCTGGCCGTGGAGTGCGTTGGAGGCCGTGTGTGTGTGTGTGTGTGTGTGTGTGTGTGTGTGTCTGTGTTTGCGCGCGCGCGTGTGCGGTGGGAGAGACTACCAGATTGTGGCTGTAGTGCAGGATCCGTTTAATCAGTGGAGAGAAGGAAGCAGGGGATGCATCAAATTTGTTGCTTCCGTGGTCATTACCCTTCCAATATGAATGAAGGTGAAATGTGATCATTGTAAATTGTTGGAGACATTTAGCCTTTGTTTGCTGTGCCCTCAAAGATGCATGGTTTGATCCAATTAAAAATCAGTATGATAGGAAAGCTTGGTTATAAGTGAAAGTTTGGTTATTAGCACTCAAAATTTATAGATACAAACTTCTGTAAATATTTTGTTTCCTCATTTTCTTTCTGAAGTCTTTGGGTTGTAATTGGAGAAGTTGGAGAAGTTGGGAAAATTCTTTTCCCTTTGGGGAGAAGGGCATAGTTATATGTTGGGAGCTATTGTTAATTTGCTTCTGTTCATAATTCAGTGGATTTATCACTATCGTTTGCCATATAGCATACTGGTTGCATAGTCTACAACAAAGATTCAAATGTATTTGTGTTTATCAATATTGAGAAAGGAAGGACATGCCTAATTGATGCCTTTAGGTAATTATCTTTTATTTTAGAAAAATAAGATTATGTAAGGAGAACATTGATTTAAACACCTGGTAGTATACTTTAATATCCTCTGCCAATAAATAAATGGCCTGTACTTTTAGGAAAGCGTGTCCCCAGACTTCTTTCCTGCATTTTTTCCTTAGCCAGAATTTGCTTTAAAAAGTATTTTGGAATCCATTTATGTTGAGTAGGTTAATTTCTTCTTTTTTTTTATTTAATTTTTTTTTATTATCTTATGTTAGTCACCATACAGTACATCCCTGGTTTTTGATGTAAATGAGTAGGTTAATTTCTTTTTTTTTTAAATGATTTTTTATTATATTATGTTAGTCACCATACAGTACATCCCCGGTTTCCGATGCAAGGCTCGATGATTCATTAGTTGCGTATAACACCCAGTGCACCATGAAATACGTGCCCTCCTTACTACCCATCACCGGTCTATCCCATTCCCCCACCCCCCTCCCCTCTGAGGCCCTCAGTTTGTTTCTCAGAGTCCATAGTCTCTCATGCTTCATTCCCCCTTCTGATTACCCCCCCCTTTCTTTATCCCTTTCTTCCCCTACTGATCATCCTAGTTCTTATGTTCCACAGATGAGAGAAATCATATGATAGTTGTCTTTCTCTGCTTGACTTATTTCACTTAGCATTATCTCCTCCAGTGCCGTCCATGTTGCAGCAAATGTTGAGAACTCGTTCTTTCTGATAGCTGAGTAATATTCCATTGTATATATGGACCACAGCTTCTTAATCCAGTCATCTGTTGAAGGGCATCTCGGCTCCTTCCACGATTTAGCTATTGTGGACATTGCTGCTATGAACATTGGGGTGCATATGGCCCTCCTCTTCACTATGTCTGTATCTTTGGGGTAAACACCCAGTAATGCAATGGCTGGATCATAGGGTAGCTCAATTTTTAACTTTTTAAGGGACCTCCACACTGTTTTCCAGAGTGGCTGTACCAACTTGCATTCCCACCAACAATGTAGGAGGGATCCCTTTCTCCACATCCTCTCCAACAATTGTTGTCTCTTGCCTTGTCTATTTTTGCCATTCTAACTGGCGTAAGGTGGTATCTCAGTGTGGTTTTGATTTGAATTTCCCTGATGGCTAATGATTTTGAACATTTTTTCATGTGTCTGTTAGCCATTTGTATGTCTTCATTGGAAAAGTGTCTGTTCATATCTTCTGCCCATTTTTTGATTTATTTGTTTCTCGCATATTGAGTTTGAGAAGTTCTTTGTAGATCTTGGATAACAGTCCTTTATCTGTGGTGTCATTTGCAAATATCTTCTCCCATTCTGTGGGCTGCCTCTTAGTTTTTTAGACTGTTTCCTTGGCTGTGCAGAAGCTTTTTATCTTTTTTTTTTTTTAAAGAAATTTATTTATTTGACAGGGACAGCCAGCAGAGAGGGAACACAAGCAGGGGGAATGGGAGAGGAAGAAGCAGGCTCCCAGCGGAGGAGCCTGATGTGGGACTCGATCCCAGAACGCCAGGATCACGCCCTGAGCTGAAGGCAGACGCTTGACGACTGCGCTACCCAGGCGCCCCAGAAGCTTTTTATCTTGATGAAGTCCCATAAGTTCATTTTATCTTTTGTTTCTCTTGCCTTTGGGGATGTGTCGTGAAAAAGGTTGCTTTGGCCGATGTCGTAGAGGTTGCTGCCTATGTTCTTCTCTAGAATTTTGATGGATTCCTGTCTCACATCGAGGTCTTTCATCCATTTGGAGTTTATTTTTGTGTATGGTGTGAGAGAGTGGTCAAGTTTCATTCTTTTGCATGTAGCTGTCCAATTTTCCCAGCACCATTTATTGAAGAGACTGTCTTTTTTCCACCAGATGTTTTTTCCTGCTTTATCACAGATTAGTTGCCCAAAAAGAGCCGAGGGTCCATTTCTGGGTTCTCTATTCTGTTCCATTGGTCTATGTGTCTGTTTTTATGCCAGTACCATGCTGTCTTTGTGATCACAGCTTTGTAGTACAGCTCGAAATCCGGCATTGTGATGCCCCCAGCTTTGTTTTTCCTTTTCAACAGTTCCTTGGAGATTCAGGGCCTTTTCTGTTTCCATACAAATTTAAGGATTATTTGTTCCAGTTCTTTGAAAAATGTCCTCGGTATTTTGATCGGGATAGCATTGAAAGTGTAGATTGCTCTGGGTAGCATGGACATTTTAACTATGTTAATTCTTCCGATCCATGAGCATGGAATATTTTTCCATCTTTTTATGTCTTCCTCAATGTCTTTCAAGAGTGATTTATAGTTTCTAGAATATAGCTCCTTTACGTCTCTGGTTAAGTTAATTCCAAGGTAACGTATGGTTTTTGGTGCTATTGTAAATGGGATGGATTCCCTAATTTCTCTTTCTTCGGTCTCGTTATTCGTGTATAGAAATGCAGCTGATTTCTGAGCATTGATTTTGTATCCCGCCACGAGTAGGTTAATTTCTTATAGTTGACTCTTGTTAAATCTTGTCCTAGACTTATTGGAAGATTCAGTTTAAAGTTTAGGAGTATATCTCCTGGCTTTACTCAAATTCCCTAATGTCCTCAGTTGACAGATCTTGAGTCACAGTGAAGCAACCCACTAGAGTGAGCATTGCTACATTTGGGATGCCATTTTGATGATTAGCACTACCCCCAACTCCCCATTTCTCCTACCACTCATACTTACTCATATTCCAATGAAATATAGCATATGGAAGAGAGAGCTTGATTCATCAATTCTTCCCCCAAAACTTTCCATTGCTCTTTATCAATAACATTACTGGGGATCAGATAATGAAACATTAGTTAATTCTTGATGAGAGCTAGTAACTGCGGGATTGTAAATTTTATTAACCACTATCAATGGTAGAATCCTGGTTCCTGAAACGATGTCTTTTCACAAATTAGTTTTGCATTTTGGCTTGGTGGCTTCATTGACTTGGCCATTGTATTAAACGTGAAATGACAAGGTGTCAGTCATCTTTCAGTTCAGTTAAGTAACATGTTGTGTAGGCCTTAGTTTATCCAGTTTGTGTATTATCTGGCTTCTTCCACGCTTTCAACCCTTCTCACTCATTTTCCTTCTCCTTTTCCCTAATTTCCATTGTCATAATGGTCATACAGACAACTATTGGATCATGGGAGGAAGAGACACTCATACCAGATTAAGTTACCTGTTAACTCTGGTAAAAAATACACATAGTGGGAGGAGGTATTTAAAAACTATTGGGTTTGGAAAATGAGATTTGGATCTGAGTTTATCTCTGTGTCTCATGTTGTTTCTTAGAAAATAGAGAGCTAATTGTACAGGACCTGGTGAGTGATTGCTAATCTATTAATATTAAATCAGATGATGTAGCCCTGGGCTGCAGACCTGTGTATTTTTCTGATGTTCTAAAATAGCCCTTTGGCAATGGCTCTTCTTTTAAAATCTTGTACTTGTTTAAGGATGTTATTAGCTTTGGATATGTAATGTGAACATCGGAGTAGACAACAAGCATGTGTTTTCTTTACATAGTACGAGTTTTGTTGGTCCTGGGATTTTTAACTCTCTTGAGCATAAGACTCACTGGTTTCTGGGACCCCTAAGGCATTGAAGTGATTCCTGTGTGGCATAGAAAGCTGCTTAGATACTGCCTTTTAAAAAATGCTTTGACTTACTTTTAAGCCCAAAGATATGGTTTCCTCATCACCCAAAGACATTGTGACCTTTAAGGGTAAATTTTTGGACTGACTTAAGTAGTGATAGGACAAAGGACAAACATACTGAAAATTCCAGATATGTCAGTGGTAACTCTACGTGGTTTAGGCTGGGTCCCATTTTTGGATAGACCCTTGTGAGGTTGTACTAGTCCAAGGCTTACTCTTTAGCTCTGCGGTTCCGTATTTTATCAGTGTGCCTGGAATAACTCCTAATCAACCTCTTCAGAGACTGGTTTAAACTAGGCGCCATCTTATTTACCATGTAAGGATCTATCTTTCTGATGACCCGAATACCTGTGTCCACTATTGGGATATTACTTTCTCAGTATCAAGATTTGTAAAAAATTGAGAGCTTTTTAATGAGCAAGAACTAAAGTAGAAGAGATATGATAGTCTTGTGGAATATGTACTTCGGACTGTGAAACACCACCTGAAATTCTGGAGTTTGACAGAAACTTTGTAATATTTTGTACTTTTCCCTTCTGTGACATCTTATCTCTGAAATGTTTTACCTTGAATTACCTAACCATTGCCTCTGTTCCAGTTTCCATTATATACCCTCAAATTTAAATTTGCTCTTTGGAAAAGGTGGCACTTTCATGTGTTTAAAATATAAAAGGTTCAAAGGCGAATATATACAATGAAAAGTTGTGTTCTTATTCTTGATCCCTGAGCCACCATTTTCCCTTCCTAGAAGTAACCACTTGTGGTAATTTCTTATGGGACTTTTAAGAGATAATATATGCACAGGCAAACAACTACATTTAAGTATATTCTTTTGCAGTGCTTTTATGCATGTAGTAGAGTATTACGGTTCATGGCACCTTGCGTTTTTCAATCAACAGTGTAACGTAGAAAGCATGAAAGTGCTCTCTCCATGCACACTTCATTCTTTCAAGGGATTTTTCTAAGGCTCTACTTAGGTTATCTTGATTAAGTTGAAAGATATGCCTAAGTGATTTAGAAACATCTACTCTTGTTGAAGGCATCTTAGGAAGTGTCCTAGGCCCATCCGTAGCTCATATAAGCCCACCTTTCAGGTGGCAAAGAGTCAAAGTAATGGAAGGGGCTGTAGACTTGATGTTGAAATGTTCATTTAAACTCCTTCACTCTGCTTATTTTTGCTTTGTGACTGTCGGCACTGCACTGAACTTTCTCAGTTTAATTTTCTTCATTTGAAAAATGAAAGTGCCTGGTAACTAAAGTGTTACACAAATGTAAGCGTTACTTATTACCACCATCGCTGGGTTTATTTATTCTATCTTGGTTTTATTTGTTTCACTTTCTGACTTTATTCCCTTAAATACTCTGGTTACTGGAAGCCATGGTTAGAATGACTCACCCAATAATTCCCTATCCTTTAAGCCAAAACCATTTCCTATATATGGGGGTTCTGGCATTCTTGCAGATATACTTTATGGCACCCTTGAGGATGGTCCTGGATATTTCCTCACTCTTTAAACTTGTATGAAAGATTAGACCAGGGAGTCTTTGTGTAGAAATTTTCTACAGTAGTCCTAAATTTTAACTCCAGTAAATTAATTGCTAGCTTCGCTTTATATCTGTTTTGTGTTGATAGATAGCTAAGTCATTGCTTGTTAAGTAGCATTCCTTAGAACCATGAACTTGCCTATCAATGTTTAAATTATTTTACTTGTATCTGTGGCACCTTTTGAGAGGTTAAAAAAAATTCCATCAGCTCTAGACAACAGATGTCTTGTGTCCATCTCTAGTTGGTAAACACCCTTCTCCGGCCTAGATCAAATAACTTTTCTGGGTTTTTACCGCTAATGCACCTTAACTCAAACAGTCATGGTTAGGTTGACACAGTTATACTGAAAGTAATTTATCAAAGTCCTCATTAGATTGTCTTTTAATATCAACTTGTTAAGCCCGTTCCCTGGGAGATACTTTTCCTATTTGTTCTTCTGTCCTTTAAATAGCATTCTGTGGCAGAGGGATAGAGAGTAGAAAATGCCTTATTGTTTAGGGAGAACTCTGCAAACCTGCAATCCCACACTATATATATTCATTCTGAAAATATTTGTTAAGCACTTACTTTGTGTCAGACACCGTATCAGGATATGTGGTCGATTTAAAGACGTGTCTTTGGTCTGAAGGATCATGCAGTTGAATGGGGAAGCAGATGTGTAAACTGGTAAGTGATGCAATGTAGTATTATCATGATGGCATTGTGTGCAGGGAGAAATGAAAGCTCTGGAGAAAGCAAACAAGTCTGCCTCAGGAAGTCATGACTTCAAAGAGACAAGTAGGCTGTGTCTTGAATGAGAAGCATGCCTTTGCCAGGTGAATTTAGGGACTTGGCATTCTAAGCAGAGGAAACAATACCTCAAACAGGTATTGAGTGTGTGTGTGTGTGTGGGGGGGAATTCTCTAGTATATTTCAACTACATGTTGGGGAGTGACAAGGGATAAAGGTAGGTGGGGGCCAATAAGATTAAAATCCTAGCCCTGTAGTCGATTTGCTGTATAGTATTGAGATTATGAATATGCTTTAGACTCTCTGTTGTGTAAGAAGCCCACACTATTGGAAGTCTACCTGCTACTCAAATGAAATTACAAGTATTGCATCATGAAATGTTTTCTAACTGATGAGTAGTAAGAAAGGTCTCAGTATTGTGCCCACAAGACCAACATGGAAGTGTACATGAGTACATTAAATTATCTTAGAAAAGTCTAGTGAAATGCCAGCAGTAGATATTATGTCATTTCTGGAGGTGACGTTGATTTTTGAGGCTGAGCATGCTTATGTACTCAAGTGGTCTAGGAGTGCTGAATATTTGATGTGTGCTCTTGGTTGCTCACTGTTTAGGAGGTGTAAGCAGGTAGCTGCTGCCTGATCTCTCAGTATACTTTTCAGCAAACCTATTGCTTTCCAATAAATCAGAAAACTCCTTTCTGCATTTTTCATCTGATGTCATTATGATATGTAGGTGGCAGCTTTCTTGGGCACAGTTGTCTATATAACTGTTCACCGCATGAGTCATTGTCTGTTTCTATTCTTCTGCCTGAAAATTCCATCTTGGAAATGATGTCATGCAATTAGTGACTGCTGCACTTTACTCATTATGCACATTGCAGCTGGCTCTGTATGTTATGTTGATGGACCCTACCTATGCCACAGACAAGGGACAAAGGGACTTGTTAAATGGACTGAGACTCAGCTCCTCCAAATGATATCCCCCGTAGAAAAGTTGCCAAGCAGATATCTGCATAAAACACACATGTTTTACATTCTAAGCATACAGTGCCTAACTTCTGTTATTGTGTCTGCTTAAATCCTTATCACAGTTGTACTTCTGTTTGAGCAAGTGGCCAGTTTAAGTAGATACTAATTTTGAAGAAGTTCTGTATTGGCCCCTGGAAGGTGACAGTTCAGCTTACCACACTGAAAAGGTAGGAACCAAATCTATGTAGAGTAGAACACCTTAAAGTAATTCACTTTTACCAAATTCCTCTATTGTTAAAGAAATATTCCTATATTGATAAATTTTTAAAAATTATACTGTGCCACCATTAACATGTCTGCTAGAATGTAAGCTCCATGAGGGCAGGGGTGGTTGTGCCTGTTTTATTCACTGTAGTATTCCCAGCACCTAGAGTAGTGCTTGGTATAGATGTAGCTCTTAGTAAATATTTGTTTAAATGAATGAATTGATCTTGACATCTATAAATCTTTTGTTTCTTATTAGAAGAAATCCTTCACAGGTTATCTGAATATTTGTTTAATTCTTAAGAAACCTACGTTTGAAAACATATTTTAAAGTCGGGGACCTAGCAGAGAAACAGACCCCACTGTAGATAGTACAAGCAGAGGGCAATGCGTTCTTTTTTTTTTTTTTTTTAAGATTTTATTTATTTGAAAGAGAGAGAGCAAGAAAGCAGAAGTGGGGAGAAGAGGGAGAAGCAGGCTCCTCACTGAGCAGGGAGCCAGATGTGGGGCTCCTTCCTGGGACCTGGGATCATGATCTGAGCCGAAGGCAGACACTTAACCGACTGAGCCACCCAGGTGCCCCAAGTAGAGGGAATTTAATATATAGAATAGGTTACATGGATGATATAAGAGTCTAGAAGGTAAATGGGGTGGTGAGGCAACCCAGAGATTAGCAACACCTGGGAGTTAGTGTGCCACTAAGGAAATTAGAAGGTGCTGGTGTCACCAAAGGCCAGAAGTCTGAGCTATCTGGTGTGAGCTAGAAGCATGGAAAGAAGAGCTATTTGGTGGCAGCAGGAACTGTGACCCTGTTAAGAGAGCATTACCCTGGCTTCCCTCCTCCATCTTATCATTATCGGTTACCTCCCATTGATGGAACTTACCCAGAAATTGGTTGGCAGGGGAACCTGGAAGACGTAGCTCCCACTGACAGAGTGGAGCAAGGGTGGGGTCTAAGTGGAAACAGGCTGAGGCACAAAGGCACTTGAAAAAAAATCTCCCAAGATGTAATTCTTTCTCCTTGTAGGTAAATAGTTAAATTATTTTGGACAAGAGATAAGAAGGGTTTTCAGGTAGATACAACCTTTTGTGCTTCTAAAGATTCTTAACTGTTGCTGAAACAATAATTAGTCCCAGTAGGTAACTTAACAACCCAGTCATTGCCTAAATAGTTAGGATGTGTGTCTAGGAAAATTGTCTTCTGTTGAACCTATATCTTACTGTTGGTCGCTTCCGGGGCAGTTTATCAATTTGGTTACTCAGGAAATAAGTTTCCTACCCTGTTAATCCTGGGATGCCTTGGGCATGATTGTGTGTGTGTGTGTGTGTGTGTGTGTGTGTACACATGTGTATGTACACGCATACATTGAGCTTGTCCCATCTACAACTGAAAAACTTGAGTCCACACATAAGATGTACAGAGTTTTGAGGATTGCAGCCTCATGGTACAGATTAGACTTTCCTTGACAGTTAAGGTAATTGCAGTTGAGCTAATTTTCCTTGTGCCACATATCACTTTAACTAGTCTTACTAGTTTGTATGGAGTTTTTCCTCCACGGCTTCAGATAGGTTAGCACTGGGGAAGGGAGGTGAGACCCCTGGATCAACTTTCTTCTGGACCTGAAAAGTATTTTTTTGTCTTATAAGGAAGGTTGCTGTTGCTCCATTTAAAGGCCAAGCTTTCCAAGTTATTGCTAGTAGTTTTCTTCTTGATTATAAAGCGTTTAATGAGTTATGTGATAGAAGTTTGGCACCTTCTAGAAGGGCTTTTTTTGTCAATCAGGTCACCTGCCTTTGGGCCCCTGCTACATTAATGAAATTGGTGGAACTAGGCCAGCGAAGGTTTTCAGTGGAGTGTATGTTTCTTCTTAGGCTGTTATTTTCCACAGAGGCCACGGGCAGGGGACTCTGAGTCAAGTTACCGTATATAAAAATTGCATAGGTTTCATTGTTTTTCTCTTTCCTCCAAAAATTAATTTCCTCTTGGCAGGTATAATTCAAAGATGTAATTAAAAAGTAATTTGGTTCTAAAAAGCGTATCAGACTGCTTCCCGGAGTACCAGTTCTTTTCAGCCTGTTCATTTCAATTTAAGAGTTACATCTATGCATTTTTGAAGCCTCATGTTTGGTAATTACAACATTTTGCTACTGTATTTGACTCTTCCATTTTCCAAACTTTCTCCTCCCCTACCCCACTCTTCTGGCTCCTGTATTTCCCCACAGGCTTTGTGGATGCTGGTCCATTGATGGCTGAACTGCAGGTCCCTTCCCAGTGGAAAACCCCAGAGATGAGCCAAATCTGCCTTCAGCTGTGGCCATCCATCAGTGTAAGGTTGCCCTGGTGGTTGTCTTCAGTTTGTCCAACACTCCTCTGCCGCCCCCCACCCCGATCCTCATGTGTGGCTGAAACTTGCCCTGGAATCACACCTTTGTAACATATCATTACTAGATTGTAAAATCTAGTAATAAGATTTTAATATTGCTGCTATTTTTCATTTTCAAGTAATGTAAAGTAGTCTCTGACCATTTTTGTTGACCATAGCCCTGTTCCCCCCCCCCCGTTTGCATATTTCCTATGGGTATTCTGGGTGCTTTTATTTTATTTTATTTATTTATTTTTTTTAAAGATTTTATTTATTTACTCGACAGAGATAGAGACAGCCAGCGAGAGAGGGAACACAAGAAGGGGGAGTGGGAGAGGAAGAAGCAGGCTCATAGCGGAGGAGCCTGACGTGGGGCTCGATCCCAGAACGCCGGGATCACGCCCTGAGCCGAAGGCAGACGCTTAACCGCTGTGCCACCCAGGCGCCCCTTATTTTATTTATTTATTTATTTATTTATTTATTTATTTATTTATTTATTTATTAAGATTTTATTTATTTATCTGACAGAGACAGCGAGAGCGGGAACACAAGCAAGGGGAGTGTGAGAGGGAGAAGCAGGCTTCCTGCAGAGCAGGGAGCTCAATGTGGGGCTCTATCCCAGGACCCTGGAATCATGACCTGAGCTGAAGGCAGACACTTAATGGCTAAGCCACCCAGGCGCCCCTCTGGGTGCTTTTAAATGCATGTAGGATACAATTTATTTAGAAAGTTTTGGATTTCATAAGTCCAATTGGAGAATGTTGATTTTTTAAAAAATTTCAAGTCAGGACTTTCAAAAAGAAATTTCTTAATTTGAAACAATGAGAACTGGATCCCTCAAGCTCCATGTCCTTTCTCCTCACCCAAAAAATAAATGTGTAATGTTCTCATTTTATGATGTGTTGAAAACAATAAGGCAAATACAGGAGTAAGAGAGAGCTCCTCTCAGCTATAGTCGATAAGCCTAGCTAGCATAGTGATTTGAGAAAATAGAGTACCTTTACTTTTTTTTTTTTTCAAACAATCATGCTGTCTTTTACAGCTAGTGTTGGAAAGACCATAAAATCCCCAAGCCTGTACCACAGAGCTTACATCTTTAGATTCAGGTTTACTGATATTAATCCTACAATGTTACTTCCTGAAGTGCACTGAAAGTACATTTTGTTCAACCTCTTCCTCTTTCCTTGCCTTACTGGAAGTCCCCCAATGTGTAGATTTAGAAATGAGTTCTCTAGTGTATCAAGCCTTGAGTTAAACGTTTTGTCTTAATATTGTTAGATGATTGCTTTTGTTCTTATGCCTTCAAAAAATAATTTCTTACAGAATTTTCTGTGTGAGCTGGTAACATCTTATGCTGCAATATAAAGCTTGTAAAGGAGAGGGTGCTGGTGCCTTCTTCTTGGTGATACTTTACCACTTGGGTTATAACTGACACAAGCCCTTCAATGAGAAATAGGAAGGAAATTCCCTGTTCTTACATGACACTTTTATTCAAAATAGCAATAAACAGCACAGTTACTGGAAACCAAGTTAACGTGACAGCTGATTTGAGAAAGAAAGAGTGAAAAGATTCGTGCTCTTCTGCTATGTTGAAAGCATATTTGTTGAAAGAACAGCTGTTTGGAACCGGGGACCCTGTCTCTCTGAAGGTAGGCCTGAGGAGTTTGTTTAGAGGAGCTGTTTTAGACTGAGGAGAATTGTGAGAAAAACTCTTTCCTGACGTGTGAGCGCTGTGTTAACATCCCAGCTTGTAGGTGAGAGAAGGGAAGAATCATTAAAGCAGCATTGGAAGGAGGATTCCAAAGCAGTCCCTCTGAGCATTCTGACTTTGTTCTGAGCCTAGTTTCTGCACAGGAGTCTGATACAAGTGACTCAAATCAAGGGCCCATACTGTGGGCAGAGTAAAAATAGGACTCAGTTTCATTAGACTTCTTAATGCGTTGAAGGAAGAAAAAAGATTCATTACCATAGACCAGTCATTTTTTGTCTTGTGGGATACTGGGGAGTGGGGAGGCGTGAGGGTCCTTACGCTTATTAGCTAAACATCGTTAAATGCTATTTCTTTAAAAACAAACACTTTGGGGAGCCTGGGTGGCTCAGTACGTTGGGCAGCCAACTCTTGATTTTGGCTCAGGTCATGATCTTGGTCGTGGGATCAAGCACCCCCCACCCACCCCAACCTGTCACCCCTTCAGGCTCCACGCTGAGCACAGTCTGCTTGTCCCTGTCCCCCCCAACCCCTGAGCTCTCTCTCATAACTAACTAACTAACTAACTAACTAACTAAAATCTTTTTAAAAAAGTGAACACTATTTGTTTTCCCCCTGATTTTGAAAATTACTCACTTGTGAAAAAAAATCTTTGGGAAGTATATGAAAAAATATAATGATAGAGAAGATATTTCACATAATCCCTGTCATCCATTTTTTTTACTTGCACTTATGTCGTTATTGTTTTGCTTAACATTTATCATAAGCATTTTTCATGACATTAAAAATATTTAAATACCTTTATTATATTCCATCGTTTGAATATGTCATTATTTATTTAACTCTTGCCCAATTGTTGGACGTTTGAATTTTTAGGTTTTCAATATTATAAATAATGCTGCAATGTAAATTTTTGTGTTGCTGTTACACTGATGGATTCTTTATGTGTTCAGAGGTGAGTGGTCGCGTGGGCCCTCTAATTTTAAAAAGTTGTCAGGAAGTCCTCTGGGCTGAGCCCATGCAGAGACAGCTTTGCTGTGGAGTTGTCATTCTAAACTGCTTCACCGTGGTGAACATCTGTTGAGGCAGGGAGTGGAGAGCTGTGGAGAATCCGGCTTGACCGTAAGGAACGGATTTATGGAACATGATCACAGCAGGATGGGCCAAGATATATTCTTACCTCATGCACAGTCTTCCACATTATATGCTTGGTATGCGGGAATAGATATGGAAATTGTGTATTGATCAGCATCTTTTGTTGTTCATACCGTCCTCCTTCACTTAACCAGTCCACTGGGAAGGTGGATTAGAGGGCCTACACTGGTAGAAAGGGGTTAATACTACCGCATTTTTGTTTGGGGTTTTTTTGGGGTTATTTATTTATTTATTTTTAAGATTTATTTATTTGAGAGAAAGAACAAGAGAGAGGGGCAGGGGAAGAGAGAGAGGGAGAGACAGTCTTAAGCAGACTCCGCATTGAGTGCAGAGCCCGATGTGGGGCTCAATCTTAGGACCCTGAGATCATGACCTGAGCCGAAACCAAGAGTCGGGAGTTTAACTGACTGAGCCACCCAGGCACCCCTGGTTTTTTTTTAATAAGAGCTTTCCTTGGACTATAAATTCCATCAGGACAGGGACTGTGTCCCGTGTATATCTGTATGCCTAATGGGCAGCATCTGGCGCATAGTGTCTATGCCTCCATCATGAACACTGTTACTCTATTAATGTGTGTTCAAATCATACTCATTTTTTGTTTTGTCTTCTGAAAGTCATCCTCATGCTGTTAACTCACATATTTGAAGATCTGTGACATTCCAGGAAGCCGAGCAGGTGAATTTCATGGTTGCTTTGCTGTAGTTACTTCTTTGTGCCATTTCTTTTTTGTACTTTCGCATCCGTGCTGCATTGAAAGCTGGAGCCAGTCACGAAGCTAGTACTCTGCCCTCCCAGTAGGAGGTTTTAGTGTGACACATTATCTTGCATCTTGCATGGGGTGTGAAACAGGAGGCCGAAAAAGCACTCCTTTAGCCTTTTTGTGGGATGGGAGTAAATATTTAGACACTGTTCTCAGGTGCTGCAGAAATTAATAATAACTTTGTAGCAGTTTTAGAAGCTCTTCTTGTACCCACTGGAACAGGTTTAATTTGAAGAACCTTGCTTTAGCTCTTTTGAAGCTGTGATTTTTTTCCCCTAGAGACCTGCCCTGGGTTCTTCTACACAGCGTTCTTTTTGCAGGATCTTTCTATCCATACGGTTGACATTTGCCCCATCCCCTTGCACCACACCTGACCCGAATCTCATTATACCCAATTCTGAAACATCTAGTTTTGAAACATGGTAGTGTTTTCTTTTTGAAAGGGCCAAATCTTCACCCTTTGCTCTCCTCCCTTAAGCCAGGGCTGTTTTGATGACTAACATTCAGCGTGCCACTGGACCAACCGTCTGTACTTTGATCCCAGAATTAATTTCTAGACTGCTGTTTGTTTGGAAATGGAAGTTCTCTAGCTTGTTTGGATACGGCTGTGATTCAGTTAAACTGGCACCGATTTTCCATCTGTTTGCCATTGGTTGGGCTCCTCTGATGTGTTAGGAAAGCTGCTGCACACCGTTGGGGAGAGAACGTCATGTGTCCATGGTTTTGCACAAGGGTTTGTTTGTGGACTCAGGTTTTGTGTAAAGCCTCCTTCTGGCTGAAAGGCATGAGCCTCCCTTCGAATAATGGAAAGGTGTATTCTGCCTGGCCACTTGTTCTTGAGCTCTAGTATGATCTCCACTTCTGGTCTTCCTTTGAGGGAGAAGAATATGGGTAGGAAGGGGTGTGAATAAACGTTCATACACAATCTCAGATGTTGGACTTCCCAGCAGCAGAGAGCGAGTCGTATGTTATAATAGAAAAGACCACCTAAAGAACAGATATCAATTTAGCCACCATTACTGAGCATCCACGTGTAACACGTTTGGAGGTGTATAAAGACGATTTTAATTCCAGCCCAGCTGGTGATTTCTTCAATGAACTTGGGTAAATGACTTGACCTCTCTGGACCTTAGTTTCTCCAACTGTGCTTGGACTAGGTAATCCTTAAGGTTCTTTCCAATTTTGGAACTCTGTATCCAAATGTTTATCTGTTTGTTACAGAACAAGAGAAGAGACTCTTCCACAGAATTGGAATATTCTTATATCTCACATGCTTCAAACTAAATGGCCTAGAAATGATTCTTGTAGAGAAGGATTTCTCAGCCTCAGCACTATTGATATTTTGGATACTTCTTTGTTGAGTGGTTGTCCTGTACCCCGTAGGATGTTTACCTGCATCCCTGGCCTTGCCCACTAGATGCCGGTAACATTCTCCCCCCACCACCCCTGCCAGCTGTGACAACTAAAAATGTCTCCCGACGTTGACACTGGCCCTTGGGGGAAATTGCTTCAGTTGAGAGGCTTTGCTCCAGAAAGAGAAAAGTGTACTGTTTGAATGTGGGCTATTTTTAATATCTATTTTCATATTGTTCCTCTTCGGCTAATTACCGATCCTGGGGATGGAGAATGAGCAACCTCATTGGTCAGGAGCTATATCACTCTTCTTTAGTAGCTTCTTTTCAAGATAGGCCTTTCCTAACTGGGTGGGCTCACTTTGCGTCTTCAGTATTGTTTTCGGAATATGTGTAGATGCTGGTTGTTGCCAAGAGGAAGTTAAGGTTTTAACCTGAAGCAACCTAAAAAATGTACAGACGTAAATGTCCCTAGAGGATGAAGACAATGACTTCTAGTGAATGAGGTTGAGCTTTTGTTATCTGAAGTGAGGTCATGAGTGATAGGAAATTCATTTAATTATAATATCAAGTTTTGAAATATCAGGTCCACCTGGCCGACTTTGAAATGATTGCCAAGCTTTTAGCTCAGCGATCTCTCCCTGTATACCTCTTCCCCACAACCTGCTGTTAGCCATTGAGGTAGTGATTAAAAATGTACTAGTTCTCTTATGAGATCTAATTTTAATACTTGTCACTTTTGCTGTAATATGTTGATTTTAGGTTGAATAACTTTGCAGTCCCCCTCCCCCCCCGCACCGTGTCATATTTTCCTCATTTCTTGCAAATCCACAGTCTTAACTGGGTTAGGTACAGAATGATGCTGCTTGCTAACTGGGGTAGAGTACGTTTTGTGAGTATCCTTTCTGGGATGCTGTGGGATCCCAAAGCCATGATTGAGACACTTAAGCCTGTGTCAGTCCCTATCCCTCAGTCCTGGCAGGCTCCGTGTTCCATCCCAGCTGAGCCTTTGCTGGAGTAATTGCCCACATAGAGCCTTCAAGCCAAACAATTGTTCGTACTGAGATAGTCTCACTGTTTAGCTCCTAATGAAACAATCTCCTTCCTGCCCCCAATGAAAGCAGCTATTTTTTTATTTCCCCCCTCCCTTTTTGGAGATGCCATGTCTCAGCCGCCACTCTTCTATCTTATTCATAAATGGTTTAAGCAGAGTCTTTGTGCAGAGGAAATTGGCTAGAGCCAAAATATCATGGGCTAACCAGGAGACAAAGAGCATTAAGGATACCCTTTCCCTAACTTTCTATGTAGGATATTTAAATTATCTTTGTGATTTTCTGAGTAATAAGCAATTTAAACCTCAAGTCCACATAAGAAAAATACTAGGTTTTTAAAAAGTATACTAAATTAATTGTTACAAAAAGAAGCTTACAGAAATAAACAAAATAAAACCCAACAACAAAACAACCATAGATGAGTGCCACAGGACAACAACAAGATGCTCTGGGATCAGGGCAGGAAGAAGAGGCTTGACTGGGAAAGTGGATAGAGCAAGGTTTTCACAAAATGATTTTTTGCAAATACAAGTAATAGCCCAGGTACAGCTATTTATGAGAGATCCAAAGTTAATCAGGAAAGTACAAGTAGTCCAGTTTCCTTACTGACCACGATTTAGAACCTCCAAAGTATGAATTCAGGAAGGAGAGTCCAAAGTAGAAATGATAGTTTGCCCAGGTAGCTTCAGTGTGTCCTGCTCCTCTTTCCCGCTCTGGGTTGCTTCTTCTGGATTATCGATGCTTTCATCATGTTGCCATCTCTGCTCTAAAGCTCTGGCTCATATAGAGACAGAAATCACTTCCTTTGATTCTTTCCCCTCAGCCCTGTTAATACTGTTTAGAACTTTGAGTACAAAGGGAGAACGAAAACGGGAATTTATTACAAAATATACGAAGCTAAAAAATAATCACCCTTTCAGAGTTTAATTGCTGATCCTACCTTGGTTTGTTCCTAGTCCCTGTTCTACTTCCTAATCCTGAGGTCTCTGTGCCTTAGCTTTATGGGACCAGTGTAGCTTCCTGGTTACTTTGCTTGATTTCTTTTTGCTGAGCACCATGCTCTCCTCCATGAGAAAGGCGCGAAGTATCCACCTCTCAGGAGTTTACTCTCTGGGGAACTTGACCTGAGGTAAAAGCCAAATTAGCCTTCTGGTGCTGCTGTTCACATAGGGCTCTTTTACTCATTTCTCTGTAGTTGGGCATCCAGGCCTCTTCCTGAGGTCATTGACATAAGAGACCTCATCCTCCAAGTGGAAATGAAAGTTCTCCAGAAGCAGTGGGGCTTCCCGCTTGGAGGCCCAGCACCATGTACTACAACTTGTATACTGCTCTCTCATGGGAGCATTTATTTAACAAGAACTGTGTACATACTGGGTTTTGTTTTTTTTTTTAAGAAGGGAAAACTTCTATTTTGACTGCCTTAAAATTTAGAAACAGTTAAACAGCAAAGCACATTTTTTTTATAGCAAAGCACATTCTAAATGAAGTAATAGTGGTTAAAAGGAAATTTAAAACTTAAGAAACAAATAATTGCAAAATGTTAATTCCCCTAAATTAATCTATGAATTTAGGGCCTAATGAATATAAATATTACTAAGTTTAGCTGGGGTGTCGTTTACTTTTTGTCTGTGTTGCATTGTTTTTGTTTGTGTGTTTATTTGTTTTTTAGAGGGGGGAGAGCCAAAGGGAGAGAGACTGTGCAGCGGACTCCATGCTGAGCATGGAGCCCATCTTGGGACTCGATCTCAGGACCCTGAGACCATGACCTGAGCTGAAATCAAGAGTCAGATGCTTAACTGACTGAGTCACCCAGGCGCCCCTGTGTTGCATTGTTTTTAAAACTAATCAACATTTATTGAGATAAATGTTAAGTTACTTTTGTAGATTTTTAAATAACAACTCATTGCATTTCCTGTATTGTTTCAAGTATCTCTACATGATCGTGTCAAACTTCAATTAATGGTTTAAGTAATAGTGGATATTTTATTTCCACCAAAGTGCAATAGTTGTATGGTCCAATTCTGGAGAGTCCAATTAATTGGAGATAACATGTTCCTAAGAATGATATTAAGCAGTATCTTAGGAATTATAATGAGAGCAAATGTAGCATCCATTAAGTAACAGCCGTTTCCTAAAAAGGGATAAATCAAAATTACTTTTAAAGAGAGAAATAAGCAAATGTCCCATGGATGACTGTGGATGTTCAGGGGGCAGCTGCTGGAGAAGCTAAATCAAACCTGCTTGTGACCCTGGGTCCCTCAGGTCTCATGGTTTAACCCTTTCCTTCCTGGGGAACCTGATGAAGGAGAGGGATGCCCTTTCAGGCCTCCGATTCTCGAGTAGCCCCTGGGGGAAAGTTGGAATTTAAACTCTCTTTTGGCGAATTCTTGTCTGCTGTGGCCAGCTTCTTTTCTTAGCTCATTGAGCTTTCCTCTCAGCTGACAGGGATGCCAATGAGCTTTTTTCTCATGGGACATAATCCATCTTTGGCAGAGGAAGTGTTTCTTTCCAGTTCTCTCTCTAGGTCTTTGGCCCTCTTTCCATAGGAGCTGCACTTCTGGTGTATACTGCTGATGTTTTCTTACACTTTGGGAAGTTTCTTCATTTCTAAGCAGTATGTTACCTCGTCGATTAGCTTTCTGCACGTTTCATTATATGTTCTTGCTGTAGTTGGGTCAGTGTTTGAAGTTTCAGCTGAAGCTCTTGAATTTCACTTTCAAGCTGTGAATCTTCAAACTGCAAAGATGCTTGCTCAGTTTGGCAATTTCTCATTGGACCTGTAAGCTCTTTTTTCATTTGATTTTCTTCACATAGTTTTTTAAATGTTCCTTGCTTTTTCCCTTCAGGCCTTTTTAAGGGGACATTTGAGTCAGGGATGAGTTTCGTCAGTCGACTTTGGACTCATAGTCTAGGTGGTCTCCATTTTCTGATCCACTCTTTTGATCTAATCCCTAATTGCCATTATGCATAGATCTCTAAATAGAGCAGGCAGGTTTATCATCCCCAGCACAGGTTTAGTCAGAGATTTTTAGCTGGCTCTCTGTATCATTTACAACCTTTTTCATTTGTGTCTTTGAGTTTTCAAGCATTTTTTCCCTTTTGTTCCCACGCTCTTTGCTTCCACCCTGCGGCTTCTTGGGAAAGCAGCTCTAGGCTTTCCTGAAGATAAGTATTTTCAACCATACCATCCATTCTTTTCCTCTGAAGTTGCTCTACATTCTTCTGAGATGCTTTTAGTGGTTTTGGCACCAGTCATTCGGAATTGGAGAGATTTTGATGTGTCTTTGAGTGACCGTGTGGGTGTCCTTGAAGGCAAGCCGTCATCACTGCATGAAATGAAAGCTTAGGGGGCTTACTTTTCTGTTCTTTTTCAGGAAAACCTATTGTGTCTTCAAGTGAAGAGGTGGCCGTGTTCAGATTTGTATTTTTTGCCATATTCTATGTTTGTAACATCAGAGGACTGGCCGCCACTGGAGGCATCAGCTTGTGTAATCCGCTGAATCTTCTCACTGACTTCATGAGATTCTTCAACCCTGGGCAGAAAATCTTTTGACTAGGTCTTTCTCCCTCCTTAAAATATGTTGGCTCTTTACTACAAAAACAATCATAGCAGCATATACCAGACTCTCCCAGGGAAACCCCAAGAGACTTGGACCTTGTCTCAAGCTTTCAGACAGGACCACCAAGAATACCTCACAACTGCTCCAGGACTGGCTGGAGGCCGTCTGGTTGGAATCAGGGACTCACCTCGCCCAGGAGTCTCTCTGTTTGTGCCCCATTCCTGAATGCGAAAAAGGCCTCTGGGTGTCTGTGGGTAGGATTTACCTTCAGACATTTCTCTCTGTGGCTGAAATATAACAGCTAGCACCTGTACACATAGTTTTAAGGGGAATTGATGTCTTCATTGGTATATAGAGGTGAAGAGAGGAGTAATAAGAATTGATTCTAGAAAGGCCCAGATCAGGCAAGAATTTAAGCCACACTTAGGAGTTTCAAGTTCACTTGACCATGGGGGTCCAGTTACATGTCTTTGAATGGGGTGATAACATCATCGGAACATACCTTGCCAGAATGTCCTTTTCAGAGAAAAAAAAAAAAAAAAGAAGAGGCCATACTAGGACCTGCCCTTTCCCTTCTGAAGTGTTCTGAAGAGTTGAGTAATAATGGTACAGGTTGTTGATTTGGTAGTTTTTTATTACCAGAAACATCACCTAAGTATGTACTGGTTATCATCTGCTGCCGGGACAGACAGAAGGGAAGGGTTACAGTCTGACCTACAGTGAATCCCACCCACTCCTAACCAGGAGAATAAGACTGGCATGGACCCAAATTTATGAAAGTTAACTGCCTTCCTTTAGTCTTTTCAGAGTAGCTCAATGAATTTTAGAGATACCGTTTCTACCTTTGAAAAGAGGTAGGGTTCAGAGATACTCTAATCTAGGTAAGGAAATTGACTCTTGGAGAAGTGAATTGACTTGCCTGAAGTCAAACAGCTGATTAGTGGCACAGCTTAGATACTCCATCTTTAACTGTGTGACTAGCCAGAGCTAAGTAAATAACATGAGATATGTACAAGCATGTTTTGGACTAGTTCAAAGCAAGTCCTGGTTTTGCTAGGATATCAAAGAAATGAATAGCCATCGTATAAAGTTGCTGAGGAAAGCTGTTGCACCCAGCTGTGGACATGTGCCTTGTTTTGGCCCCTGGCCCTTTGGCTAGGTTATTATTTTGGACTGATTCCTCTAGGCTCTTTTGCAGTTGTATTTAATTTTTTGGTCTTCCCTTGCCCAGGGCTGAGCAAAGTCAAGGCAAATCCAGGTCTGTAAGCACTGCTAACACCTATGGAAAGAAGAATGCCTGCTTCCCTGTTGATTTCTAAGCTTTAATGTCTTTAGAGAAAAGACATTTTAGGTTAACTGCTGAAATAGGTTTAGATGTAGATTGATTAATCATTTCATCCGTGAGTGCTCAGCCGTGTTGTACTTCACCAACCTTTCTTGGGGGTTACCTGGTGGGATGATCTTGCTCCGCTTCGTCTCCACTGATGTCATAGCAGTCTGATGGCTATCTCTGTTCTGTCACTGACCTCCTGGATTGAGTTGGCTCATCTGTCTTGTATTTGGTTGGATTTATGAGTAGCTGCTATCTTTTTTTTTTTTTTTTTAAGATTTTATTTGTTTATTTGAGAGAGAGAGAGAGAGAGCAGGGAGGAGAAGAGGGGGAGGGAGAGGGACAAGCAGACTCTGCACCGGGTGTGTAGTCTGATATGGGGCTTGAGCTCAGGACCCCGAGATCATGACCTGAGCTGAAACCAAGAGTTGGATGCTTAACTGACAGAGCCACCCAAGCACCCCGGAGTAGCTGGTATCTTAAGTTCCATCTTTATCTTGCATACCTTGTTATTTTATATAAATATGGGAGGAGTCTAGAAGCAGCACTAAGAGATAAAAATGCAGAATAATGGGACTCAGTACTAGGAAGGCATCTCTAATAGTGATTGCCATCTAACAATAAACGTGACCACCTTTTGAAATGGTGCATAACTGACTTATCACTGGAGCTGTTCAAGGAGGACCCAGGTGGTCTCCTGTATAAGGATCTCCTGCATTCAGTGAGGGATTAGACTCAGTGACTTCTAACGTTCTTTCTACCTCTGATTTCCCAATTTAAAATTCCTTGGTGTAGTATTTGCCTTTATTCTATAATCAGTCTCAGAAGTGTTTCAATTTGCTTTGTCTCAAACATTTAAAAAGCTTAACTTCTGCTTTTTTCAAATACATGAATGTGGACAGTGTCTCTTTTGTAAAAGGAAACAGCATTCTTGCGAGACAGACCGGATGGAAAGGAACTTCTCTTGCAGAACATTCTGAGAGCAGAGGTTGATTGAGTAAGCCCTTATGTTGATCTGATGGTTCCTTAAAATGTTCACGCAGACAGAAATTCAAAGTTACTGTTTACTGTTATTTTAGAAAAGGGAACTAAGTGAATTTTGTTTTGTATAGATGAAAATAGGCTCTCAGCAGCCTTATTCAATTTCTCCGAGATGGCCCTGGTGTTTCTGTGTATTCTTTGTAGTGAATAAGGGGGTGAAGGGACATGATGAGTGGAACTGAGGTAACTATCATTAGAATTGTTCTTCAAGTAATCACTGCTTCCTCATCACTTCGACCCCCAAATTTTGTGTTGGAGTTGAAGACGGGCCAAGTCAAATAACCTCTGTTTTCAAACCAGAGTTTGTTGATTTAGCTTCTTCCCCATGTGTCTGTCATAATCAGACCAGTTTTCAGTGCCAGTCACAGGCTCCACACACTGAATTTGATTCAGTTCTTTAGGTTCATCAAGACCTAACATCTTCATAAATTGATTATCTCATGCTGCATTTTCATAGCCGTTGAATGTCAAGCAGGAAGACCCCCAAATTACCTACAAATCAGCTAGTAGAACTGTGGTGTAGAAGTGACCTTGGGGCTCGTGGTTTGCCCATCCACTGTGTGGGGATCATGTCTCTGCCACCCCTGAGAGATGCTCATCCAGCCTCTCCTTGAACACCTGCACTCCCTGGATTCTGCCGTTTCTGGATAGGCTGCATTTGTTTTCACACAGCCTGAACTGTTACAAATTTCTTCCCCAGAGTGTGCTAAAATTAACTTCTACTCACTGGTGCTAGTTCAGCCTCTGGAGCCTCACCAGAGTAACCTAATCCCTTTTCTGTGTGGTAGCTTCACCTTTAAGGTGTTTGAAAACATCTTCTCCCTTCATTTTGCAAAACAGGAAAAATAATTATATACTTTTATCTTATTGGTGACTTCATTTAACAAATATTAATTTTGGATGTACTATTTGCAAGCATTGTGCTAAGTATTTGGGATAAACGATGAAGGAGTGTGGTCCTTGCCGTCTAGAGCTCACAGTCTATTTAGGGCAAGAGAGACTTGTAAGCAACTAGCTATAATAAGATATTAAGTATTAGAAGAGCAAAGCATACAGTGACTGATAACCACAAAGAAGGTCAGGATTTATTCCATTAGAGGGCTTCACAGAGGAGGTGACACTGGACTAGATTTTGAAGTTTGTGAAGCAGGAAATGGGGAGAAAGCCATTCTGGGTAGGAAGAATGGTGTAGGTAAACAGGTGTGAGTACATGGCAAATTTCAGAATGATGATTTGCTCAGCATGTGTAAAGTATAAGCTTCTAGAGGTTTTTATATGTCATGTTAAGGTGTTTCAGCCTCTCCTGCAGCCAATAAGGAGTCATGGATGGCTGTGTTGTTTTTCAAATATCTGAATACAAGTTCATTGCAAACAATTCAGTGAATACATAAAAATATAGAGAAGAAAATAGATCTTTCACAACCCTACTACCCGGATATAATAGCTTTTAATATTTTACATATGTTCTTCTAGACATTTTTCTGTGCATATGTGTATATTTATTCACACTCTTAAAAATGGAATTGTTCTGCATATACCATTTCAAAACTGGATTTTAAAATTAGTATAATATGGCAGCACCTGGCTGGCTCAGTTGATGGAGTGTGCAACTCTTGATCTGGAGGTTGTGGGTTTGAGCCTCATGTTGGGTGTAGAGATCGCTTAAAAATAAAATCTTTAAAAAAATTACTGTAACATGGACATATTTATATATTAGAGAGTCACAACATTTATGTAATCTGTCATTTCTAATTTTTAGTAAATCATTCTTAATATATTAATGAATGTTCTTAATGTTCTGAGGAACTGTGCTATGTACGCTCTGGGAATAGGACAGCAAACATCACAGGTCTGCTGTCTGCTCTTGGGGCACTCACGGTTTAGTGGAAAAGACTTGTTAAACTGGGGCGCCTGGGTGGCGCAGTCGTTAAGCGTCTGTCTTCGGCTCGGGGCGTGATCCCAGCATTCTGGGATCGAGCCCCACATCAGGCTTCTCCGCTGGGAACCTGCTTCTTCCTCTCCCACTCCCCCTGCTTGTGTTCCCTCTGTCGCTGGCTGCCTCTGTCAAATAAATAAATAAATAAATAAATAATCTTAAAAAAAAAAAGACTTGTTAAACCATCACACAAATGAAAATATGATAAAGTGTGGTACAACTTAGGAAAAAGTAAAAGGTAAATGAAAGTTTGTAACCTTTAAAAAGTCCTGTCTTTTACTGATTTACACCATACTGATTTATGTACAGGTCAAATGGTGTGATATCTGAGATTTGCCCCAAAATATTCCAAGGGTGGAAGAAAGGGAAAGTGTGTGGGAGTGTAGCTGAAAAACCATGGGCCAGAGGTTGATAATTGCAGAAGGTGGTAGTTAGTTATACTCTGCTTTTGTGTGTTTGAAATTTTGCATAATAAAATGCAAAAACCAGAAGAAAAGATGGAAGAGAGATTATCACCTGATTTAGATTGGGGGGCCGAGGAAAGATTACTTTGAGGAAGAAACTTTTTAGCTGAGACCTTTGATATATATATATATAGAAGTCGACCAGGCTACAAGTGGTAGATGGTGATTAGGTAAAGAGCTTTTTAGGCAGTGGGGTCCGTGTGTACAAAGGCCAAAAGCCCTAAGTAAGAAACATGTTGGTGCTTTGAGGAAATGAAAGAAGACTGGTATCAGAGTTGGGAGGCTGGGGAAGTGGGCATGGGCCAGATCACATAGACTTTGGAGACCATGTTAAGGATTTTGTTCTTTCATCCGACAGTGATAGTAGGAAGACTTTCACAGAAAGGTTTACACAGCTGAATGACGAGGTTGCTTGTGCTTCTCTAAGAGTTCAAGCTGGCTGTTTTGTGGAGAATGGTTTTGGTTTGGGGCTAGAGGGGAAGAAAACGTAAAAGTAAAAGTGGAGAGACATCAGGAAGATATTGCACTAGTCCAGGAGATCTGGAGACTTCATATTAGAGAAATAGGGTTGCCGATGGAGAGAAGGGATGCTGAACTGAGAGATATTTCGATCATGGTGATAGTGTAGATATAGTGAGGTTGAGGGAGAAAGGTATATATTTCTTTTTTTTTTTTTTTAATGATTTTTTATTATATTATGTTAGTCACCATACAGTACATCCCCGGTTTCCGATGCAAGGCTCGATGATTCATTAGTTGTGTATAACACCCAGTGCACCATGCAATACGTGCCCTCCTTACCACCCATCACCGGTCTATCCCATTCCCCCACCCCCCTCCCCTCTGAAGTCCTCAGTTTGTTTCTCATAGTCCATAGTCTCTCATGTTTCATTCCCCCTTCTGATTACCCCCCCTTTCTTTATCCCTTTCTTCCCCTACCGATCATCCTAGTTCTTATGTTCCATAGATGAGAGAAATCATATGATAGTTGTCTTTCTCTGCTTGACTTATTTCACTTAGCATTATCTCCTCCAGTGCTGTCCATGTTGTAGCAAATGTTGAGAACTCGTTCTTTCTGATAGCTGAGTAATATTCCATTGTATATATGGACCACAACTTCTTAATCCAGTCATCTGTTGAAGGGCATCTCGGCTCCTTCCACAATTTAGCTATTGTGGACATTGCTGCTATAAACATTGGGGTGCATATGGCCCTTCTCTTCACTACGTCTGTATCTTTGGGGTAAATACCCAGTAGTGCAATGGCTGGATCATAGGGTAGCTCAATTTTTAACTTTTTAAGGGACCTCCACACTGTTTTCCAGAGTGGCTGTACCAACTTGCATTCCCACCAACAATGTAGGAGGGATCCCCTTTCTCCACATCCTCTCCAACAATTGTTGTTTCTTGCCTTGTCTATTTTTGCCATTCTAACTGGCGTAAGGTGGTATCTCAGTGTGGTTTTGATTTGAATTTCCTTGATGGCTAATGATTTTGAACATTTTTTCATGTGTCTGTTAGCCATTTGTATGTCTTCATTGGAAAAGTGTCTGTTCATATCTTCTGCCCATTTTTTGATTTGTTTATTTGTTTCTCGTGTATTGAGTTTGAGAAGTTCTTTGTAGATCTTGGATACCAGTCCTTTATCTGTAGTGTCATTTGCAAATATATTCTCCCATTCCGTGGGCTGCCTCTTAGTTTTTCTGACTGTTTCCTTGGCTGTGCAGAAACTTTTAATCTTGATGAAGTCCCATAAATTCATTTTATCTTTTGTTTCTCTTGCCTTTGGGGATGTGTCATGAAAAAGGTTGCTTTGGCCGATGTCGTAGAGGTTGCTGCCTATGTTCTCCTCTAGAATTTTGATGGATTCCTGTCTCACATCGAGGTCTTTCATCCATTTGGAGTTTATTTTTGTGTATGGTGTGAGAGAGTGGTCAAGTTTCATTCTTTTGCATGTAGCTGTCCAATTTTCCCAGCACCATTTATTGAAGAGACTGTCTTTTTCCCACCGGATGTTTTTTCCTGCTTTATCAAATATTAGTTGCCCAAAGAGCCGAGGGTCCATTTCTGGGCTCTCTATTCTGTTCCATTGGTCTATGTGTCTGTTTTTGTGCCAGTACCATGCTGTCTTTGTGATCACAGCTTTGTAGTACAGCTCGAAATCCGGCATTGTGATGCCCCCAGCTTTGTTTTTCCTTTTCAACAGTTCCTTGGAGATTCGGGGCCTTTTCTGTTTCCATACAAATTTAAGGACTATTTGTTCCAGTTCTTTGAAAAATGTCCTCGGTATTTTGATCGGGATAGCATTGAAAGTGTAGATTGCTCTGGGTAGCATGGACATTTTAACTATGTTAATTCTTCCAATCCATGAGCATGGAATATCTTTCCATCTTTTTATGTCTTCCTCAATGTCTTTCAAGAGTGATTTATAGTTTCTAGAATATAGGTCCTTTACGTCTCTGGTTAAGTTAATTCCAAGGTAACGTATGGTTTTTGGTGCTATTGTAAATGGGATGGATTCCCTAATTTCTCTTTCTTCGGTCTCGTTATTCGTGTATAGAAATGCAACTGATTTCTGAGCATTGATTTTGTATCCCGCCACGTTACTGAATTGCTCTATAACTTCTAATAGTTTGGGAGTGGCTTCTTTTGGGTTTTCCATATAGAGTATCATGTCATCTGCAAAGAGAGACATTTTGACTTCTTCTTTGCCAATTTGAATACCTTTGATCCCTTTTTGTCGTCTGATTGCTGTTGCAAGGACTTCTAGTACTATGTTGAATAATAGTGGCGAGAGTGGGCATCCTTGTCGAGTTCCTGATCTTAAGGGAAAGGCTTCCAGCTTTTCCCCATTGAGAATAATATTTGCAGTAGGCTTTTCATAGATGGCTTTTATGAGATTGAGAAATGTACCTTCTATTCCTACACTCTGAAGGGTTTTAATCAGGAAAGGATGCTGTATTTTGTCAAATGCTTTTTCGGCATCGATTGAGAGGATCATATGGTTCCTGAGTCTTTTCTTGTTGATATGATGTATCACGCTGATTGATTTGCGAATATTGAACCACGCTTGCATCCCAGGTATGAATCCCACTTGATCGTGATGGATAATCCTTTTAATGTACTGTTGGATTCTATTAGCAAGTATCTTGTTGAGGATTTTGGCGTCCATATTCATTAGGGAAATCGGTCTGTAATTCTCCTTTTTGAGGGGGTCTTTGCCTGGTTTGGGGATCAAGGTAATATTGGCCTCATAGAATGAGTTTGGTAGCTTTCCTTCTGTTTCTATTTTTTGAAATAGCTTTAGGAGAATAGGTATTATTTCTTCTTTGAATGTTTGGTAGAATTCCCCAGGAAAACCGTCCGGGCCTGGAGTTTTGTTATTTGGAAGGTTGTTTATCACTGACTCAATTTCTTCATAATTAATTGGCCTGTTTAAGGAATCAATTTCTTCCGGTTTCAATCTTGGTAGTTTATAGGTTTCCAGGAAGGATTCCATCTCTTCCAGATTGCTTAGTTTATTGGCATATAGCTGTTGATAAAAATTTCTAATAATCCTTCCAATTTCAATGGTGTTCGTCGTGACCTCTCCTTTTTCATTCATAATTTTAATAATCTGGGTCCTTTCTCTTTTCTTTTGGATAAGTCTTGCCAGTGGTCTGTCAATTTTATTGATTCTCTCAAAGAACCAGCTTCTAGTCCTGTTGATCTGCTCTACTGTACTTCTGGTTTCTGCTTGATTGATTTCAGCTCTAATTTTGGTCAACTGCTTCCTCGTGCGTGGATTAGGCCTGTCCCTCTGTTGCTGTTCCAGCTTCTTGAGGTGAGAATATAAAAACTGCATTTTAGATTTTTCTATTCTTTTGAGTGAGGCTTGGATGGCTATGTATTTCCCCCTTAGGACTGCCTTTGCAGTATCCCATAGGTTTTGGACTGTTGTATTTTCATTCTCATTGGTCTCCATAAATTGTTTAATTTGATTTTTGATTTCCTGGTTTATCGAGTCATTCCTGAGCAGGATGGTTCTTAGTCTCCAAGTGTTTGAGTTTCTTCCAAATTTTTCCTTGTGGTTGAGTTCCAATTTCAGAGCGTTGTGGTCTGAGAATATGCAGGGGATAATTTCAATCTTTTGGTATCGGTTGAGACCTGTTTTGTGTCCCAGAACATGGTCTATTCTTGAGAATGTTCCATGGGCATTAGAATAGAATGAGTATTCTTTGGTTCTGGGGTGTAGTGTTCTATATATATCTATGAGGTCCAACTCGTCGAGTATGGCATTCAAAGCCTTTGATTCTTTGCTTAGTTTTTGCCAGGGTGTTCTGTCTATTTCTGAGAGTGGAGTGTTGAGGTCCCCTACTATTAATGTATTTTTATTTATATGTCTCTTTATTCTGGTTAAGAGTTGGCTTGTGTATCTTGCTGCTCCCCTGTTGGGGGCATATATATTTATAATTGTCATATCCACTTGTTGAATACTTCCCTTAAGAATAATATAGTGCCCTTCTGCATCTCTAACTATAGTCTGTAGTTTAAAATCCAATTTATCTGATATGAGAATTGCTACCCCAGCTTTCTTTTGAGGTCCATTTGCGTGAAAGATGGTACTCCATCCCCTTACTCTCAGTCTGAATGCATCTTTGGGTTCGAAATGAGTCTCTTGTAGACAGCAAATGGATGGGTCATTTCTTTTTATCCAATCTGCAACCCTGTGGCGTTTTATGGGATGGTTCAAACCATTTACATTAAGACTGATTACTGAGAGATATGATTTTAATGTTGCCATGTTGCCAGTAAAGTCTTTGTTTGTATTGGCTGTGACTTTCTGTTCTGTATCACTCTTGGGGCCTTTTTACTTTTATAGAACCCCCCGTAATATCTCCTGTAGGGCTGGTTTCGTGGTTACAAAATTGGTTAGTGACTGGCGATTCTGAAATGTCTTTATTTCTCCATCAATTCTGAATGACAGCCTTGCTGGATAAAGGATCCTTGGCTGCATGTTTTTCTCTGAAAGAGCTTTAAATATGCTCCCCCAACCCTTTCTCTCATTCCAGGTCTGTGTAGACAGGTCTGACGTAATTCTGATGCTTTTGCCTTGGTACATGAGAAATTTCTTTGCCCTGGCCGCTTTCAATACTGTATCCTTGCATCTAATATTTGCGAATTGCACTATGACGTGACGTGGCGTAGGTTTGTTGTGGTTGAGCTTGGGAGGGGTCCTCTCTGCCTCTTGGACACGAATGTTTGTTTCCCTTGCTAGATTAGGGAAGTTTTCAGCTACAATTTGTTCAAATATCTCTTCTAGACCTGTTTTTCTCCAACCCCTCAGGGATGCCGATAATTCTGACATTGGATCGTTTCATTGAGTCAGTGATCTCCCGTAACCTACATTCGTGGGCGTGGATTTTTTTAAGACCATCTTCTATTTTCATTTTTTCCTCTATTAACCCATCCTCCAATTCACTAACCCGTTCCTCTGCTTCTGCGACCCTGGCCGTCAGAGCCTCTAGTTTTGCCTGCATTTGGCTCATAGAATTTTTAATTTCTGTCAGATTCGCTCTCATTTCTGTCCTTAGGGATTCTATATTCTCAGTAACCTTTTCGTTAATAGTTTTTTCAATTCTGCTCATCATTTTGACCATCGTTACTCTGAATTCCATTTCTGATAATTTGGTTACATCCATATCCATTATTTCTGTGGCAGAGGTCACAGACTCACTGTCTTTTCTTTGCTGGGGGAGGCTTCTCCTTCTTGTCATTCTGATGAGGAGAGGTTGCGGGGTTGTCCAGAGCCCAAATTATTGACTGGGTCCCAGGCCGTGCCCCTTGTTTTATAGGGATCTTAGGGATGTGGGCTTCTTCTTTAAAGATTTTATTTATTTATTTATGTGGCAGCCAACCAGCGAGAGAGGGAACAGAAGCAGGGGAGTGGGAGAGGAAGAAGCAGGCTCCCAGCGGAGGAGCCCGATGAGGGACTCCTTTCCGGAACGCCGGGATCACGCCCTAAGCCGAAGGCAGGCGCTCAATGACTGCGCCACCCAGGCGCCCGGGTTGTGGGCTTCTTGATTTTTCAGCCTGCCTTCTGGGGGAGGGGCCTGCCGCGCCGATACTCAGGCAGCCCTGTTTGGGTAGAGTCTCGGCGTCCCCTGTGAGGGGGGATGGGGATGGGCACTCTCTGAGCCGGTATTTCCAGGCTTTTGTTCTCTGGCGGCTTTCCCTGGCGGTTTGCTGTGCCTCTTCTGAGAGTCAGAGCAGCAGCGGCCAAATTTCAGCCTCTGTCACGGAAGAGAAGGATTGCGGCCCATTCTCTACTAATGTTCTGGCCACTTTAACTCTGTTTCTGTTGGTGCTGCTCAACCCTGCAGCGTCCCGGGATGTGCGCCCCACACCCGGCGTCCCAGCCCTCACTTCCAGGGCCGGCGCGTCTCTGTCCTTTGTGTTTCTAATGCCGCCAGCCGCCAGCCGCCCCGCGCGCTCCCGGAAGCTCCCGGTCTCAGTCTGGATCCGGTGAGTGCACCGGGATTCCGGTGATCCGCGAGATGCCTGGTGGCGCGTGCACCCGGCTCACGGTCTCAGTCTGCTGTTTTGCGGGTGCCGTCCGCGAGCCCCGCCCGCTCCCCCGTGCAAGTGGCTACCGCTTCCCGGTGCCCGAACGCGGCGGCTCCCTCCCCCTTCCGTTTATCTTCCGATATCTGTGCACAGTTTCATGGCTCCCCGCTTCATACCTCAATACTCAGCGCTGGAGATGTTCATTTGTAGAGATCCAGATGCGTCTTCCTGCGTCTCAGGCTGGTTCCGTGGTTGTTCAGGATGGTCTGGTACCTATCCAGCTCGACTCGGAGGACCGGCTGAAAACGGTGTCTCCTACTCCTCCGCCATCTTAACTCCTCCCCGAAAGGTATATATTTCTGACTGATGCAGTTGAATGGGTGGAGGTGTGATTGACTAAGATCCTAAGAAGGATGGAGGGAGAGCAGGTTTTGTGGCAAGAGACTGAGAGCTTAGTTTGGAATGTGCCATTCAGAAGATTCGCACCAGTTTACATTTCACATCTCTATATGAGACCTGTGTAAGGTTTGTATTCAGCGTTCTGATCTGTACAGATTTGAGTTTTTGAAAGATTATTCTGGTAGGAGGCTAGAGACCAGTTAGTCCAGGAGCTCTTTGAGTCAGCGGATCCCATCTGCACTGTTTCTGCTTTTGTGTTCCTAGTTCCTACGCAGGCAGAGTATTTGGCACATAGTAGGTACTCAGTAAGTAATGTTCAAAGAGCGAATGCTTATAGGTGAGATAGGTTTAAGTAGAGATTGATAGATTTGGGGAGTTCCCAGGGTAGATTCAACAGGGCTTGAATGTAAGATGGAAGAGATTTTTTCCTTCTTGACCCTTCCTGTTGAAGAGCTTTTCAACTGCTCCACGATGCTGGCAGGTCTCAATATGTGTAGCCATCAGTGTATCAATGTGTTTTTCTTTTGCTCAATATTTATTTGTTTAGAGCTCCACAGGTTAGAGATCAACAAGCTGTAATTATTGTAATAGTAGCTTCAAGCTATCTGTAACTCTAGTTTCCTTCTCTCTACTGACTTCTCCAGCCCAGAACCCCCTAAGGCTAGCAGCTCTGGTGGTGGGGAAGTCGTAGCAGCAGAGGAAGTTTACAGCAGGGCAGCTGTAGCTGGTGTGTAGAAGCTGTCCAGTAGTTTGAATGTAAATAGGATTTACTTACATACTTTCCATTTTACAAATGGAAACATAAGCCCTAGAGAGACCTGTCAGAACATATGCAACTAGTCAGTGTAAGCCCAGATTTCCTTGATCCTGGGCTGGTACTTACCACAGTCAAATTCTTGACAGAGCAACCAAATCCATATGCTTTTAAATTTTTCACTGATTGCATATTGCAGAGTGATCGTATGTTAGTTTTAATATTACTTAATGCTTCTGGAACTTGCTGTTCGGCGCCTGTGGAATATGTTCACTTAGCCATAACGGTGTTCCTGTGTTGTGCTAATTACTACCAGTTTATATTGCTTCTCTTTCCTGTTTGCTTTCAAAATAGTTGAGAATATTGCCTCTCAGAGTCTCTTTCCATTTTCAGCTTTGAAGGGGTATCTTCTGTTTCCTCCTTCATTGCCCCGACCAATGCGTATTGAACAACTGTTTTATCTTTGCAAGTTTACCAGATTTAAGTAGGCTGGCCTTGTTTCCGCAATCCCAGGTACTGTGGAATCCAAGTGTGTCAGGTTGACAGTTTGGGGCCTTTCTGTGTGTTGAGAATGTATGTGTGGGCACAAAGGCAGGGCGGGGAGTACAGCAGAGAAGGGGAATAGGTGGGGGTTTAGATAGTATATTTTCAAGGAATATTTTCAGGGAGATCAAGGAATCTGCTTATAGAATTTCATGTTTTTTAGAAGATTTGGAATTGGATCCAGGGTAAATTTTTTCTTTCAGATATTCAGTCAGTCAATTTTAGTTCTGACATTTTAGAACTGGAACTCATATTCCTGTCTAAAAAAAAGCATTCTGTGGTGTTGCGTAGAGTGTTGGTATATGCATATTAATGAGTTAACCAGGCTTTACAGGGAAGGTGATGAACAGGAAATGCGTTTTGGAAATCTCATGCTATTACATGTAGCTCTCTTATATTATTATCCCTCTGTATTCTGTGAGGTACACATTTTATAGATGATGAAACTAAGGCTTAGCGAGTTTAAGTCTCTCTCTGAAGGTCACACAGCTAATTATTGATGGAGATAACATTCAAGCTTAAGCATTTTCTGGCTGCAAAAAATTGTACTTTTAATAACAACACCGTTTTCCCACATTTTCGGCCATATAAAGTAACTTTTGTTTTTTGTGTTTTCCTCTTCTCCAGTTTCATAATCTTTTATGGAGTGTGCAGTTATTGACTAATCAATCTAGTGGCTTAAAACTAAAGGAGGCTGAGTGTCTGAGCTAGAACTGTCACTATTTCACTGGGAAAAGGTGGTGGACAGATGTGGGAGTGGAGCAGAGGAGGCTTTCTGACTTTTCTTGAAAATATTGCCCGCATTTCTCTCCTGAGGCCTTGTTAGTGGCTCCAGAGTATCAGGTCTTGGCCTTGTATTCCTCAGAGGCAGAGGGACTTTACATGCTCTGTAATGGGAGCTGGAGGAATTCCACAGCTGTGACAGTGGCTTAGATGACTGAGAATCACCTTCTGTGGACTTAGGGCCTGGAAGCAAACAGTGTAACATTCCCCAGCTAACTTTTAGTTAGTGTTGTGGCTTCTGATTGTATTAGCAAACAAATATATTTTAACTATCGTGTTATGAGTTCGAATCTAGAGCAAAGAGAAAATGGTAAAGAAACATGAAATATTAGCTTTTGGTCCCATTTTTAATCCTATATAACTTAAATCTTACCTGTATTCCTTTATGAAAACTGTAGCCCGACGTAGACACACAACACCCTAACAAACCTCATTCATACCTGTTTAGGCCTTTCGTCTTGTTTTTATATAATTCCCCGCCACTGAAAGATGTGTTCTTCATCTGCGTGTATTTACTGTATGGCAGACCTACTCTGCAAATCCATTTAGGGATTTCAAGGGACTGAAGGTCTTTTTAGAAGATAAATCTGAGCCTATCAAGATAGCAGCGATGAGAAGGTATTGGGATAAAATTTCAGGCAGAGAACACCACCTGGTGATTATAGGGAAGATTTGAGCTTTCTGTATTTATAGTATTTGCCATAATATCAGAATATTTTTAAAAATTACATTTTTTTAATAATCGTGAATTCAGATTTCTAAGAATAATTTTCTGCCATACGAGTCTATCATTGTTTCATTAAAATGGCTGTCAAAACCTGCAGACCAACCAAGTAATTGTGTCTGGCAGAATTGAAGTCTAGTTCCCTTGGCTCTTCCAACAGATCCTGCTTGTCTCTGTAAAAAATCATTTGGTGTCTTTTCACTGTTGCAACCTCTAACTTTGCTATCATGTTCATTTTACGTGGTAAATTTCTGCCTAGTGAAATGATGGAAAAGTAAGTATTAGTGATTTTTCAGTAATTTTTTTGGCAGATATCACATAAAAGCAAGTTGTTTTTTTCCTATATAAAAACTATGAAGAGGAGTTTGATGATTTTCCAGCGTGATTATTAGAATGAGTAAAGTTGGCAAGGGATGGGGAATTATGTAATAGTTTTTTATTAAAATATATACCTGACATTTCTTTTTTATTGCAATAAGCATCTTTGCTGTTTGACAATCTTGAATCGAGATCATTCTGTAGTTGGGTAAAGTAGGGACATCAGCTCAAGGGGAGAGGATCCTATTAAGTTAATCAGGATGCATATTTTATAGGCCTGGTGGGGAGGGGAAGATAAACAAAGTTTTAAATTTCAGGCTGAGGCTTGGGCTGGCATGGCAGGTCTGTATCTTTTTTCCTGGTAGGAAAACTGAATCCAGGCCCCACAATCATTGAAAAGTTTCTTGAGAGAAGGCTATTCATGCAAGATACTAAATACAGTGTGACATGACTTTGCACTGTTCTCCTGGGATATTTTTTTATATAAGTTAACAGTATTATAACATCTGTACTTTAGCAGTCATATCATCAGACACTGTAAAAAGCTACTCCATACACACATGCCCACATACTGTATAATTCCAATTACATGAAATATCCAGAATTGGCAAATCTATAGAGACAGAAAGAGATTTGTGGGCCTGGTGGGAAGGAATTGAGAGGAAATGGGGAGTGTCTTTAATGGGTTTGCGATTTCTTTTTGGAGGGATGAAATGTTTTGGAATTAAATAGTTGTAATGGTTGCACAGCTGAGTCAATATACTAAAACACAGTACTATACCCTTAAATTTAAACTAAACTTAAAAAAAAAAGCTCTGATGCATGAAGGAGTGAACAGAACCAATAAAAAAGGTGAATGTGGTAACAGTTCTCTCATTAATGTTCTAGCAGAAATGTTGTCTGATAATCTAAGTAGTCCAGCTTGGGCCTTGAATGTTGTTTTAATTTGCATTTTATTGCCCTGTTCCTGACCTTTACAGGGCCACGATGGGCCTCCTGGAACATTGGTGTGTTCATCTGCATTCGATGTGCTGGAATCCACAGGAATCTGGGGGTGCACATATCCAGGGTAAAATCAGTTAACCTCGACCAGTGGACTCAAGAACAGATTCAGGTACTTAATAGCCCGACAGTGAGTCAGCTGCTCCTGTATTTCCATGTAAGGATAGTTCCATATGAATTTCAGTCATACTGGGCACAAAGGTGAAGATAAAGAAAAATTTAGTTGTGAAACACTTATGTCAGAGTCTTATACCTTAATAGAGAAATTTTTACTCTTTCTATTTAAGATATAAGTTACTCTACGCATATTTTACCTCCTTCAAAACACAAAGTCTGTGGCCTAGGACCCCATGGATATACCCTCAAGGTATAAAGAGGGATCTTTGGATTATTTTCTAAGGCCCCTGGCATGTGCAGATCTAACATTTGTAGTTTTAGATAGTCACACACACACACACACACACACACACACACACACCCTCATCCTCCAACTTACAATTTTTTTTGCTAAAATATGTATGTGAATCTTGCTTGCCGTTCGGTTGGTGGGCTGGGAGCAAGACACTTAAGTTAGTGAGTCTAGCTGACTTAAGATCTGCACCTCTGCATGGCTTCAGTCTTCTCTAGTCTCTTCCCACATCAAAACTTTTAAAAGTAATTAAACATTTTTTTCTTTTCTTGGGGTGGGGTGGGAAGAAAGGATCCAAAGAAAACTGTTGCTAAAGTTGGTGGTGGAAATAAGAGGTTTTCTTAACCAGAGAAGGGCTTTAGAAATTACTTTATTTTATTTTATTTTTTTTAAAGATTTTATTTATTTATTTGACAGAGATAGAGACGGCCAGCGAGAGAGGGAACACAAGCAGGGGGAGTGGGAGAGGAAGAAGCAGGCTCATAGCGGAGGAGCCTGACGTAGGGCTCGATCCCATAACGCCGGGATCACGCCCTGAGCCAAAGGCAGACGTTTAACCGCTGTGCCACCCAGGCGCCCCTAGAAATTACTTTAGACTGCTTTCATAGATTCGCTAAAAGTCTAAAAGATTAGTTATATTTTTCATTTACACTTTACTATGTCTTATGAAGGAAATTACATGCCATGGAGGTATTTGGGATTTTGAAGATTTAAAAAATCCTGGGATTTGTCCCTCACAAGTATTAAGGAATCTATTTCAAAGGCCTAATGGGAAACACATTTCTTAATAATAAAGCTGAATAGATTAATTCATAGTATAAACTCAGAATTATAGTTATTGCTCAATAATTGCCTGCCTATTTAGGCACTGATTATTGCCTATCAAGTAGACATTTTAATTGGTAGTTATATGTCTTGGGCTTTCAAATGGGGTCTTGAATTATTACTGAATTAAATGTATCTTGTCAGACAAATTTTTCAATAAAAAGAACTAGGGGTGGAGGGTGGGAAGGACAACCATGGAGGCAAATAATTGGCAATAGAGTAGAGAGAATCGTGGACCGGAAATCAGAGTATGCACATAGATCTTGGTTCTGCCACTGTCAGGTTGATTCTTTAGTTGTAAAATGCTGCAGTTGGGTGAGAAGTTTTTCAGGTTTTTCCTCATCTGACATTCCATGTTTCCACATCTCTTTGATTTCAGTGCATGCAAGAGATGGGGAATGGAAAGGCAAACCGACTTTATGAAGCCTACCTTCCTGAGACTTTTCGGCGACCTCAAATAGACCCGTATCTTTTCTGGAGCAACTTAGAAGGCTGACTGGTATTTTGGTGCTTTGGGAGAGTCACACAAGACTCAAGCCCCTTCGTCTGACCAGGCCATCTCTATGTGGTTTAGTCAAAGTCTTGCTTTTCTCTCTCCTGCCACCACCACACACAAAAAGCAAACATACTTTCTAGTATCGGAATGGTGCCGTCAATGGGGAAGACTTATTCGGGAATTAAGACTGCAGTGTTTCACTGAATTCTCTCACTGTGCTGTATTGAATCAGCAAAACTACCCTTCATTTTTAATGCCTTTTCTATGTCCTATGTGAAAGAATGAACTGTTACTGACCAGTTAATCAGTAACTTTCTTCCCCCATCCCCTCAACAGGGATAAGCACCCTACTCACAAAACCAAACCCCCTAAAGGCAGTGCTTCTCAAAATGTGGTTTGTAGACTGTCTTGTTAGAATTTGCTTTTTGTTGGGTGCAGGTGGAACCTGTTAAAATGCAGATTTGGGGCCCTGATCAGAGACACTGATCAGAATCTGGTAGTGGGGCACAAGGGCTTATAGTTTTAAGGGGCACTAAGGTACCTCTGTTTAAGGCTTTTGACCCAAGGGCTTTAAAATAGATAATTGACTGCTTTACCTGTATTCTAGAAGACCCACAACTTCCTCTGATGTCATATGAAGATTAATCCCATTTGCTGCCATCATTATCCTGAAGGAAAATCATAGGGAATTGTGATTCCCTGCAGTAACCGTGAAGGAAGCATTTTAAGGTTTTGTGAAGAAATAGGAGCCATGTGGAGAAACCAGGCAGGAGGGAGAGAGGAGAACAGCATTCCATGGAATACAGATCGACCTCCTAGAGTCATATTATGGGAAAGATTTGTTTGATTTATCCTTAATAAGCTTTTTGCAGAGCTGTCGAGGGATTTATTCGAGATAAATATGAGAAGAAGAAATACATGGACCGAAGCTTGGACATCAATGCCTTTAGGGTTGGTTATAAATCTTTAAAGCTTTGTTCAAAATGAGTAATTTGCTTACAAATCAGGTCAGGGAAGAATGTGAGAAGAGCTACTGAAATACTCCAAAACCATAAAAACAAGTAGTAAAAAGCCAATTATTGAATCAAGGTCACGAGATATCATGGAGCAGACTTTCATGTCAGGGACAGACAGGGCAAACCATCAGTGAGTTCTTTGCCTTAATCTGTATTTAGGTGTTAGTGATTCCCAGTTCCAAATTATTTCTTCAAATGGACATGTTGGGCATACTAGATCAAACAAGAATGTGTGTGTGTATGTATGTGTATAAATGTGTGTGTATATATGTATTTTTTTCTGTAAATGAAGTCAACAAAATTAATTAAATCACCAAAGTTATCTTCAGTTTGACCAGTGTGTATTTCCAGTGTGTTGATGGACACAGTGGAACCCTGTTCCTGAGAAGGGTTTTAGAAGGAGACTACCAGTCGCCAAGCTCACTTTCCATCCTAGGCATGTGGTTAGAATCTGGAAGACAGTGTAGCTAGGACAAGTATAACATACAGGAGGAAATACAAAAGGTTTCTGGAAGAAGATAAGGCGCCTGACTAATGACAACTGAGGAGTAACCAGTATGACAACCTAAAAGAGCCTTTGTTAAATTCTATAGTAAATTTGCTTAGGAATAATTGACTATTTCTTTAGCTACAGAAGTATAGAGATGGGATTCTCCAGCTCTAGCATGAGCCCTATCTATCTATCTGTCTATCTGCCTATCTATCTATCTATCTATCTATCTATCATCTATCTAGTTTTGTATTTGAACAGAGGATATACAGGGCTCTAAGTCTTTCCAGGTAATTTAAAGTCAAACTCATTGGAATCTGCTCCAGATTGATCTTTTGGGCTTGTGTGAAAAGGGGCATCAACTGGTAGGTGAGTTTCAATGTAGGAAGTAAGTGCAAGGTAATACATTTAGTTAGGTAAAGGTAATTCCTTCTCAGCTTAGTGTGAAGGACTCTTATTTTATAGTCATCCACAGAATTTGTCCTAACTGTTCCACGAAAGAATCAACCCAGTGTATAGCCACAGCTTGGATGGCATCACCAAAAAGAGTTTGGAACCAAAGCACACACATTTCCTTTGATTTGTAGAAAACTGTGGTCGGTCTGCTTAGCTCTGTTCATTGTACCAAAAGATATGAAATCAGATGAGGTCAGGAAAAGAGTATGTGAGATAATCGAGAAGATGGGGGAGGAGGGAAGAGTTGCCATATGAAGATAGTGTTCATTCATAATTATGTTGCTAGTTGTACTGTACCCATGTTAAAACAGCCTGTTTTACTCACTGAGTGTTTTCACTTAGAAAAGAAATACCTCCTGTTTACCAAAAAGCTATTCCAAGAATTTTTATTTGATGTACTTAGTTTTTAAAAATATATTTGTGAAGATTTAAATGCCAAGAGTTAATATTTGCTAAGTGAAGACAGTTACTATCAAATTGAAAAAAAGTGGTTAGAGTATGATTTTTAAATGGACAGATAAAGCGTTTTTCACTTCAAGAAATAAAGTGTTCTGTATTAAAGCATTACATCATGAATGAAGCAGACATAGCCACATGTGTTCCTTGTGATTATAACATCATATTACAGATAATATGAAAATTAAAGTGGAAAATCCATGCCTACCTTTATCATCTTTACCAGTGATGATCACCTGGGTGTGTTCCTTCTTTTTTTTTTTTTTTTAAGATTTTATTTATTTATTTGACAGAGATAGAGACAGCCAGCGAGAGAGGGAACACAAGCAGGGGGAGTGGGAGAGGAAGAAGCAGGCTCATAGCGGAGGAGCCTGATGTGGGGCTCGATCCCATAACGCCGGGATCACGCCCTGAGCCGAAGGCAGATGCTTAACCGCTATGCCACCCAGGCGCCCCAGTTCCTTCTTTTTTATAGTTACTTTTAGGGGCATAATTATAATAGTTATCTAGATTGTCTACTGTTTTCATTCAATTTAGCATATTATGTATTTTTATGTTACTTATATAATGTTCATAACTTAATTGTTGCATCCTTCAGTGAGTAACTAGATCACAGTATATTTTACCATTCTCCTTCTGTGGAGGAGACAATATAAAAGACAAGAAACGTTGTTTAAATTTTTCTTCAGCATAAATAATTCTGGGATGAACTGTGCGTGAAGTTATATTTCCATATTTTGGATTATTAAGATACATTTTTGATGTGCTTTTTTATTTTATTCAGGCAGCTCATTCAGGACACCCTAAAAGGGATACTTTAATCCTTTCACTCTCTTTTCTTTTTTTTTTTTTTTTGCCTTATTTCCTTAATTTTTTGTTTTCCTAATCTTTAAGCTTGAAATTACAGTTTATTTTCTGATTTTAAAAAAAGGAGATAAAGATTGAGAGGACTTATGATTGAATTTAAAATCACAAAGGATGTATGTCAAGTAAGATGAGCCTGAATTTATTTACTGGTGTACCAAGATGAGGGGGCCCCTCAAAGCATGAGCAAATTAAACTTGGGTCACAAAGGGGCAGCAAACTGGTGAAACGTTTTTAACCTCTACAGGTGGTCGGGACTCACATTTCAGGAGTCATAGGTGAGGTAGAACGAGGAGGTACTTAATGATACATGAACAATGCCTCTTACAGCATTGAGGCTGATGTGGAAGAGGCCAGCTCTCGTGCATCGTACAGAGAAACCCCCAAGTTTGTCAGACTCCTGCATCAGATGCAATAGGAATTTTTTGTGTCCTTTTTGCACATTTGGAATTGTAATTTGTCGAACTGTTAGTCACCATGGGGCCTGTGTTCTTTTTCTGGTTTTGTTTAATCATTATAGAAAGAAAAAGATGACAAGTGGAAAAGAGGAAGTGAACCAGCTCCAGAGAAAAAGATGGAACCTGTAGTTTTTGAGAAAGTTAAAATGGTAAGTGGGAGAGTCTTTGCACTGGGTGGGTGGTCTAGGGTGTGTTTATATGCAGAGGGGAGGGGTAGGAGGCCTTCCGGTGGGTAGGGTGGGGTTGCTAGAATATTGCGCCGTTTTATCTGGGGCCAAAGAGTTCCACATTTAGGTTAGATTGCCTGCTGCCATTTCTGATGCTTTCCCATTGCCTTATGGTTGCCTAATCTGCTCTGTGACACTTCTCTTTGGGGCCAGTTGGGAGTTTGGGAGCTGCATCTGTCCCATCTGAGCAAGAGGCACGTTCCATGCCAGAATGCCATGACTGGGAGATACCCCCTGGGCAGATGCTACATGCATCCTCTCTCATTAGACGCTCTCCACCTCGTTTTCCTGTTACGGTGAAGAGCAGTCCAGAAGCCGTTTAATCCTTCCTGTATTCTTGCTCTGTCATCTTGAAGTAGACACCTTTCTTTCTTCATAGGATATTGTGGCTGTAGTAGTAGATACTCTAATATAAGAGCTTGGAATCTTGGGAGAGAGGACCTTTTACTATTTGCTTAAGGAAGAGTCTTTGATTATCATTCTGAATCCACTGTCTGCAGAACACAGTCATTAATGATACTGGCAGAGTGAATTAGGTGATCTTTAAACTGATCTCCCTTTTGGTATTAAAGTTTTTCTAACCACTGGGAGATTTGTTGGCTCTCAGCTCTTATACCATCAGACACCTACCTTTATTCGTGGCTTTTCCTGGGACCAAAAACCTATTTTTGTTGGCTCTCCTGCTCTGTGGTTGTCTTGGTTTCAGAAAGCCAAACAAGCGAGACGGTATCTTTTTTACTTTAGGTTTGGTTTATGCACTTGTGCTTCCTGACTTGGTTCTTTCACCTGACACTTCCTGTTTCTTTCTTTGGTAACTCTTTGAATAACAGCAGCCGTACCACAAGAACACCTGTGGCTTTACAGAGACGAGGGGGGAAAAGCGTTAAAAAACACCTGCTTATTTCTTTCTTTAACATATTTTCACCTTAGCCACAGAAAAAAGAAGATCCACAGCTACCTCGGAAAAGCTCCCCGAAATCCTCAGCCCCTGTCATGGATTTGTTGGGCCTTGGTAAGAGTCAGACTTTTCCACTCCCATAAACGTATACATTATGACGAATTCTCTGTCACCCTGGGAAGATAGGTAGTGAGGGGATTCTTCAGTTTGTGTCTTCATCAGTAAGATGGTTCTCTCATGTTTTGCTGTTGTTTCACATCTGAGCCGTCATTCTAAGAAGCGTTTACACGTCTCAGAACGACAGTATAGTGTAGTGGTTTGGAGTCAGAGTCGCATCTCTGCCATTTACTATCTACATAAACTACCCTGGGTAGTTTACTTAACCTCTGAACATTGCTTTCCTAATCTGTGTCATAAGAATGATAACTGTCTCTACTCCAAAAGTGTTGTTGGGAGGATTCAATGAGATAGTTCCTCTCAAGCTCTTAGCCCCTTGCCTGGCACAAACTAAGCATTCAGTAAGTGTTAGCAAGTTTCACCAAACCAGCACCCATGAGCCATGCGCAGTCCCTCTCATTTTTTAGGTGCAGCCTGTTTCTGAGATGGCCTATTAACCTTGTGGTTATTTTTCTCCAAACCTTTGAAACCCTGAACTAGTGGTTCTGTCCCTTTCTTTTTTTTTTTTTTAAATAACATTTTTTTTTAAAAGATTTTATTTATTTATTCGACAGAGATAGAGACAGCCAGCGAGAGAGGGAACACAAGCAGGGGGAGTGGGAGAGGAAGAAGCAGGCTCCTAGCAGAGGAGCCTGACGTGGGGCTCGATCCCATAACGCCGGGATCACGCCCTGAGCCAAAGGCAGACGCTTAACCGCTGTGCCACCCAGGCGCCCCAGGTTCTGCCCCTTTCAGAAATGGAACGTGTTCTTTACTTTCACAGATCTCATGGCTGTACTTTGGTTTCAGTGCATTTCTGCTGATTTAGGTTATTGGCTATTTAGGTTTATAATTTCTATACCTTCCGTTTATCCCTGAAAAAGAGATAAAAGTTACACAGCTGTACCCCTCAAATAGCCAGAAGGGAGCCAGCCAGCCCGTTTGCTAGGCCTGGGCTTCTGCTGCCCTGTCCCCAATAGCTGGGCCCCAGCCTTCTCCAGCGTGCTCCTGGGAAGCTGAGGTGAGGCCTTTTGTGAGATGCCCCATCCAGGCTCGATGGTTTCCGAAGCCGGGATTTCCAGGTCCCTGATTGGAGCCTCTAGGTTTTTTCTGCTTTGTGTCTAGAATAGAAGGAGGGCACGGGCTTCATGAGCAGTGCTGCAGTTGAGCTTCGCTCTCTCTTTCCAGATGCTCCTGTGTCCTGCTCCATTGCAAATAGTAAGACCAGCAATACCCTAGAGAAGGATTTAGATCTTTTGGCTTCTGTTCCATCCCCCTCTTCTTCAGTTTCCAGAAAGGTGAGTCATGTGGGTGCCTTAGAATTAAAGAACATTCTGAAAGAATAATTTTGATAATATGGAACCAAGTCATACTTCCTTGCTGGAATTGGACTTTGGTTTTCTTAATTCTTGATTCTTCCCTTAACCCTGTGTCATCTCTGTTACAGCCTAGGTTTTTTTTTTTTTTTTAAGATTTTATTTATTTATTCGACAGAGATAGAGACAGCCAGCGAGAGAGGGAACACAAGCAGGGGGAGTGGGAGAGGAAGAAGCAGGCTCATAGCGGAGGAGCCTGATGTGGGGCTCGATCCCATAACGCCGGGATCACGCCCTGAGCGGAAGGCAGACGCTTAACTGCTGTGCCACCCAGGCGCCCCACAGCCTAGGTTTACCATTCATTCCATTTTGTCTCGTGCCCCAAAAAAGTGGGTCCTTTGAGTGGGCTTCTGTTGAAGATGTGTTACATCGTAAAGGCTGATACTTTAGGTCAGCTCCCCAGCATGAGGGTTACTGCCAGAGAATTTGGAGGTGTGAGAGACTTGAAACTGTTAATGGCTACCATTCGTCGAATACCTGCTTATGACCGGGCAGAGTGCTACGTGATTTTGTATATCCATTTGCATATTTCTTTTACAACTTAAAATATATACCACAGCCATGCAAAATGGGTATTTTATAGATGAGGAAACATTAATTCAGAAGAGTTACGACTAGCCTCTCGTTAGCAGCTAGTAAATGGCTGCGCTGGGATCTAAACTCAGTTCTCTGTGGCTGCACCATTTGTAGGTTGTTTTTGTTTGTTTTCACCAAATCACATTGTTCAACTGTAGAACAAAGAGTTGTACCACAGCTTAACTATCAGGCGTTTTCAGATATTTGTGTGGTAGAAATGTCAGGAAGCTGTTAACTTGCCCATGGATTCTTATTGCAGATGTTAGAAGCAGCAGAGAAATGAGGGCGGTCCTTACCGAACCTCTATGAGGACCATTCCAATTCTCCCCTCTCCCTCTGCCCTCTTTGCCCTAAGGTTGTAGGTTCCATGCCAACTGCAGGGAGTGCCGGCTCTGTTCCTGAAAACCTGAACCTGTTTCCAGAGCCAGGGAGCAAATCAGAAGAAACAGGCAAGAAACAGCTCTCTAAAGACTCCATCCTTTCACTGTATGGATCTCAGACACCTCAAATGCCTGCCCAAGGTAGATTTCACGGGGATGGTGGCATTATGCCAGATAGAGACATGAGGACTTACATGCAGGAATCATTTGTTGTAATAGGGGGCTGTTGCTTTGGGGGCCAGGACATTATACCCCAAATAGGCCTGAACATGACATTTCTTGTAAAGCTACACAAAGTGTCAGCAGATAGATATTAATGTAACTCAGAGCCATACTTTTGTGGTGTCTGGTGTCACAGCTCTGTAAAGTCTGACTCAGGGTCTGGAGCTGGACCCTGAAAGGAAAATGGCTAGGTCAGCAGTCCACTGGTAAGCCATTGCAAGTCTTGTAGGGAATCTAACTATTCTGCTGTGTAAAAGAGCCTTCTGAGTTGAGTAGAAATGCTACTGAGAAATTTTAGCTGGAAAGGAGTAGCCAGTGAGAGTTTGGACTGACTTTGTATACTTTCCTCAAAACAGTTCTCTGTTTATGTTTTCTTGGCAGCAATGTTCATGGCTCCAGCTCAGATGGCATATCCCACAGCCTACCCCAGCTTCCCTGGGGTCACACCTCCTAACAGCATAATGGGGAGCATGATGCCCCCACCAGTAGGCATGGTAGCTCAGCCAGGAGCTTCTGGGATGGTTGCCCCCATGGCCATGCCTGCAGGCTATATGGGTGGCATGCAGGCTTCAATGATGGGTGTGCCAAATGGAATGATGACCACCCAGCAGGCTGGCTACATGGCAGGCATGGCCGCTGTGCCCCAGACTATGTATGGGGTTCAGCCAGCTCAGCAGCTGCAGTGGAACCTTACTCAGGTAAGCTACCCCATTTTCCTTGGGACAAGAGTTTCGAGCCTTCCTCAAGGCTGTCTCACGTCATCTCTCCCTTGTCCTTTGAACCCTTACAGTATAAATGAGGTAATGCAGAGACATTCTTAGGTTTGCCAACCCCCCTCCCCCTTTTTTTCTGGAAGGTCTACCTGTCAGACTTTCTGAGGAGCTCTGGGTTACTGTAGAATGAGGGTAATTGCCTCAATCTAAATTTCTCCACACGTTCCTCAAAACAAAAACAATCTATACAGGTAAATAAGGAGTGCAAATAAAACCACTCATAACCCATGACTGCCCCATCTAGTAGACAGAATGCTGCAAACTTCAAATTACATGGCAGGAAAACCCGATATCCAGCAAGGCCAGCGTCAGAGGGACTATGTGGACAGAGGAGAGGGAGCAGGGGGCTGGAGGTAACAGAACACAGACAAAATTCTCCCCCTGGAAAGAAGACCTATGCTGATTAGAGGCATGATAGAAGAGGTCGGAGACTTGGCAATTAGAACTCTGGTTATGTGGAGAATTGAAAATGAGGGCCTTGAAATGTATAGGCTTAAAGATGGTCGCTCTGGAAAAGCATTGCTTCTGGGGTAATAGGGATAACTTAGAGTCTTAAACAGGCTCCACGCGTAGCCAGGTGAGGAGCCGGAGATCATGACCTCAGCTGAAACCAAAAGCCTGATGTTTACCGACTAAGCCACCCAGGCGCCCCCCTATGGGGCTGACTTAGAAGGAAGAGGTGCCCTCTGGGGACCTGGTAGTGAAGGGAAAGTAAGAAATGAGAAGTGAAAGAAGGGAATCACAAAATAAGATAAACCATCCTCTCCCCTCCTTCCAAATAATCTTTTCACTATGCCAACAGAAGAGGGTGCTCTTGAACTAAGAAATCTAGTAAGCCTCCCCAAACCTTCACACCCGTCTGTTTTTCCGATTCAGAAAAATAAGGCGCTACAAAATAAATAAAGTGGCAGGTAACATTTATACAGAACTGCTGTGAGAAGAAAATAGAAAATGAAAATTGAAACATATCAAGAAATGAAAATTCTCCCCCCCCAAAAACTGCCACGAACGGAAGAAAACTGTTACACAAACCACCAACCTGATTGGAATGTCCTTTAACACTTAAAGACAAAACAGTTGGGTCAGAAATTTAAAAACTTAGGACCAAAATGGACAAAAAACTGGAAGTTATGGAATGAAACTTTACTGAATTCAGGAAAGAAATGGAAAAAAGAAACAATTATCTTAGAAATTAAAGTCTGAATTACAAATTAGCCAAAAGAAAACAGATTCAACTGAAAATATATTTGGTATTGAAGAAAGGTATGACACAGGTCAGAGAATGGAAACTAAATATAGGAAACAGAAAAATAAATCCAAGACAAGGTAATACAGAAATTAAGCAAAGAAGGCCTAACATGAATATATTTGGAGATGACCAAAGAAGAAAAACAAAATAGTGGAGCAGAATTAATATATATATATCTATAATACAAGAAAATTTCCTATAAATGAAAGATTTGAATATAATATTGAAAGAGCCCACTGTGTTTGGAAAAGTTGACCCAGCGTGGTCAACTCTAACATATATCGCAGTGAACTTCTAGATTTTATGGAACAAGAAAAATTCTCAGGGCTCCAACTGTCTGCCTACCTCCCATTCCCCCAGATCTTCCATTTAGAAAAAAGAACACCCAGGTTGACATTAGACTTCTAACAGCAACATTAAAAACACAGCAATGGGAGTAGTATTTTATAGCCAGACAAGCCATCCTTCAAGGATTGAGGCTATTTTAAAAAATCTTAAATATGCAAGAAATCAGAGAATATCAGACTAACACGTCTTTCTTGTGGAATGTACCAGAAGATAAGCTTCATCCATCTAAGAGATGACTGGGGACATTTTGGCAAAAGGACTGATGGTGATTAAATGTTGAGAATCTAAGACTAAAACTAAGGTAATGACAAGGATAGAAAAATAGATGTTATGTTCAGAGCAAACTGATAACAGAAGGAGAAAAAAAAGAGGAGGAGAAGATAAAAAGGAGGAGGTAGGATAAATTGATTGTTGCATAGGAAACAGGTGGAAGTTTAAGGATGTAATAAGCTGACATGCCAATGGTAGAAGCTCGAGTACAGAACAAAGGAAACAAAAGACAGAAATTATTAGTGTAAAGGTAACCACTAGAACAAAAAATGAAGCTTTATAAATACCAAATGAATATTTTACAACAAAATGGAAAACATAGACTAGGGAGTACAGCAAATATAACAAACACAGTAAAAATGTAACGTGGTAGAATTAAGACTAAACACCAGTCATATCAACAGGTAGCTCTTCTATGAAAAGAAATGATGTTTAAATTGGCTCACAAAGCAATGCCCAATTTTATACTAGATACAAAAATATCCAGCTGAAACAAAGTGATTCAAAGTCTGAACACAAAGAGATGGGCGAAAAGTATTGTTGGAGCGGTGTGTGCTTGCGCACACGGATGCGTGCACACTCTTTCTCAGGTTTGGGTGACGATGTTCACCTGCTGTATAAAAACTCTTTTCATGTTCTCCTTTCTCTGTAGTCTGGAATAGTTTAGGTCTTTGGAGATTGGGTAGAATTCCCATGTGCAGTTGTACAGGCCTTTTGCTTTTTTGTGTAGTAATTCTTTGATGGCATTCTCTGTTCTATGAAAGTCAGCTTTGGAAAACTCTATTTACCTAAATTAGCTAATTCATCTTGGGTTTCAAATTCATTTATCAAAGGTTAAACCAAACAGTCTGTCTCATGATTTTTTTAAAGTTTCCTGTTTCAATGATTATTTCTCCCTTGTCGTGTCTTATTTTGTATGTTTGTGGTTTCCTTCCCCCTTGCCCCTTCTTCCAGTTAGGTTAACTAGTGGTCTATTTTGTTGGTTATACATACACATATATTAAAAAACCACAGGATTTTGTTTTATTTATTCTACGTTTTTTCTTTGTTTTTTACCTCAATTTCTGGTTTATCTTTATTATTTCCTTTTATATGCTGCCTTTTGACTTACTTTGATCTTCTTTTTCTGGCTTTCATAGTTGGGAGTTTAATTCGCTATTTTCAGTCCTTCTTGTTTATTTGTATAAGTAATGAAGTGCTGTGAAATGTTGAGAACATGTCAGAAGCACACATGAGCCAACTTGTGGAGGCCCCCACTGTCCAAATATGGGAGCATCAACAGGAATGACACTGGCGGGTTATAAAACTAAAGGAGGAGAAATCCATGAGTCCGTAGTGATATTTTTTTGAAATGGGTGTGGGTAAGAGGGAGGGAAAGCCTTTTTTATAGAAGAATGGCAGCTGGTAATTGTAGAAAGAACAGGATAGTCACATATTCTCAAAGAAATAACCTTTAGATTACTTACTAATTACAATGAAGAAAAAAAACCATGGTAGCTACTACCCTAGCTGAGTGCTGAAACATAAGATTACCAACAGTGGGACCAGCGAACATCACGTGCTTCCTGGTATCTTGTATTGAAAAGGACATGATATCACTTCCATAGAATTCTTGCCAAAAATGGTTAACTTGGATCCAATCATGAGAAAATGTGAGGTAAATCCAAACTGAAGGATTTTCTGCAAAATAACTGGCCTGGATTCCAAAAACAATGTCAGAAAAGAAAATGTGGTAGAGGAGCTGTTCTATATTAAAGGAGACTAAAGAGATATGAAAAATGAAATGTAACCTACATTATTGTATTCATACTAAATTTCTGGTATTGTGGGTCTAGGAAAGTGTTCTTTCTTATGAGATGCCTCCTGACTTACTAAGAGGTGAAATGTCAGGACATCTTCAATTTTCAGTGCTCTTCAAAAATTTACATATATATATGTACAAAGGTCCCTTACAAGATATATAGATCTCAGAGAGAAAATGGGGCAAGGTGTTAACAATTGTGAATTTAAGGAAGGATATATGGATTCTATTATACTGTTCTTTCAACTCTTCTATAAGCTAGAGGTTTTCTTTAAAAAAGTTGGTGGGAGAAAAGTAGCCTTTCTCCTCAAGAAAAAGAACTTACACAGAAATGTACCGGGCTTGGGAGATTTAAGGCATTTTTCTTGATAAATAGTTTACTCTCTTCACTGCCAGAGGCCAGTCTTTCAATCTCATTCATAAAGAGGCCCCAGCCCCACCCAGACCTTATTCTACTGGTTCTTTTCTCCCAGCAACTTCCCCTGTCACACACTGAAGACCCATTGGTCTTTTTTCTTTTTCTTTTCTTTTCTCTTTCTTTCTTTCTTTCTTTCTTTCTTTCTTTCTTTCTTTCTTTCTTTCTTTCTTTTTCTTTCTTTCTTTCTTTTTCTTTCTTTCTCTCTTTCTCTCTTTCTCTCTTTCTCTCTTTCTTTCTTCTTTCCTTTGTTCATTCCGAACAGTCCAGTTTCTTTTCCCTGTTCTCTCTGCTTGAGCGTACTTTCAATGGCACTGACAGTAATAACTCTGCTGGAGATAAGACAGGAGCGCTGCTGTGGGGGCTCGTCTGCATACTCTCAGGGCTGGCAAGTTAACAATAGGCCCCTTCTTTTTAGGATGAGAGACTAGAAAGGAAAAAGAGAATAACGTCTCATGCTGCTTTTACGTTGACTAGCTCCAGGACTCCTTTCCCTCCCTGAGCATTAGTCTCTGTCCACATCTCCCTTCTGAGAAGTCCTTCATTTACATGGTCTGGAGCCCTCAAAATGATCTATTAAGGTTCAAGGCAGATCTGTACCCTAACAGTTTCCCTTTGTCCTATCCAACCCCTCCCCGCAGACGGAAGGACTCCTACCCTGCCTTTTTGCGGTAATTGGCAGCATGCCCACAGCCTGGTCTGAAAGTCTCCTCTCTCCCTTTCAGATGACCCAGCAGATGGCTGGGATGAACTTCTGTGGAGCCCATGGCATGCTGAGCTATGGACAGTCGATGAGCGGCGGAAATGGACAGGCAGCAAATCAGACTCTCAGCCCTCAGATGTGGAAATAAAACCAGAACACCTGTATGGCTACCACTCTCCTCAGCCCTCTCTCTCCCAGTTTTTCCTCTTTCCCCAACTGCCCCATCCCATCCCCTTTTCCTACCTCTGTTTGGTTTAGAAATTGCTCAATTTGTTGTTTGGGGTTTGGCATTCTGCCCAGCCCAGCCACTTCCCGGACACGCAGACCTCTCTGTTGCTTTATGTTGTACATGTCCCCTAGCCATCCCGACTTCCTCTGCAGCCTCAACCCCACTCCTCTCCCGGCACCAGCACCTTAGGAACTGTTAGCAGAAGGCACTTAAACTGTGGGAGAAAGGTACACACCTTGAGTACCTTTCCCCTGAGGTTAAACCTCCTATCAAACTCTCAGAAAGGTCTGGAGGTGTTGTCTTTTAGGCAAAGAGAGGAGGGTTTAGAGGTACTTCCGTATGTGTTGCTAAGCTGTTTCTACATGTTTAAATTTTTGGTTGAGAGGGAGGCACCATGGTCCCATAGTTTATGGGAATGAAGAAAGTACTGAAATCAAATTAAATACTCCTTGGGTCTTAGATCCGGTTGGCCCTAGCCCTGGGCTGAGGCAAACCCCCTCCCATGAGGATGAGCAAAAATATTACTCTACTTTGCCCTGAATTGCTTTCTGGACCTGAGGCTTCAGGACTCATCGCTTCCATCAGCCTTTATTAGCACCAAAGACTTTGTGAAGGTCCCACACAAGAACACACACCCTGCCCCGCCTCCATCCAACCTGCAGTGGGATCTGGCTCTATGGCTGGAGGACCAGCCCCTCCAGTGGGAATGCAGAGCTTAATGTGTGTACTGCGTGTGTGTGTGTGTGTGTGTGTGTGTGTGTGTGTGTGTGTATTTCACCTCCCACTCTTTCCCCATCTGCTCTCGGTGTTTTTGTTTTTGTTTTTGTTTTAGGTTTACACAGAGAGGAGTTAATTTATCAACAGCCTAAAACTGTTGCCACTTTTTCGTATAGTTTAAAAAAAAAATTGTAGTCTTACGCATAGCTCCCTTCCTCCTCCCCCCTCTCCCAGTCGGCCAGTCACTCTTTCATGCCTGTGTATCCCAGGCTGCTCTGTGTCCCCACCTTCTCCAGGTGTGTGAGGCAGAGAGCCTGGACAGCTTTCCTGTCAGTCATTGTTCACCCTACTTGAAAATTAAAACAAGAAAACTTTGCTTAAAAGATTTCGCCTGTGGGAACCACAATTCCTGGTTGCCTTTCTCCTGTGTATGTGTAAATTCCTTAATAAATATTGCAGGGAAGGACCCTTTGCTTGGCTGTTACTCTGTATCACTCATGGAGGAGGGTGAGTTGCATCTCGGTTTTCTGCTTTTCTGGCACAGTTCCTCCACTTCCTGTATTTAAAAAAAATGTATACTGGGGATGCCCAAGGACCAGGCCCAGGCTTAGGCGGTCAGAGAGGGGACCTTTGTCCTTTGTGCAGTGGTGTCTGGAGTTGTGAGCTGAGGGAACTGTGGCTAGAGCCACAGAACATCAAAACTAGCTGTCCTTTTCTCCCCCACCAGATAGAGAAGCTGAGACTGACCTCCCTCCCTCCCTTCCTTCTTTCCTTTGAGTACACCTTTTAAATACTTCCAGAGGTAAATGAGAGGATAGTGTAGTGGCCAAGACATTAAGCTCTGGATCAGGCTGCCAATATCCAGGTTCCTTCCCAGGCAAGCTACTGAACCCTTGAGTCTCGGGGTAAAATGGAGCTAATGGTCATATTTAAGGTCAAATGACCAATTCCTGTGGTACGTTCTGCACCGTATTGGACCCTTAGCATTCGAATATTAACAAGTAGTATGTGCCAGACCCATGTTGGGCATTAATTCATTTAACAAATATTTAATAAGTGTTTTTACAATGTGCTAAACACTGTCATAGACTCTAGAACAAAGCAATGAATCAATACTCCCCAATTTCAGGGGATGGTGTGGTGGGACAGACAGACAATAAACAAGTAAGTAAACTACTTAATTTCAGAAACAAGGTAAGACAAGTGAAAGGGAGAGAGTGGGTGTGGGACCGCTAAGATGGAGTAGTCAGGAAGTTACATTTGAACTGAGACCTGGATAAGCAGCCACTTGTGTGGAGATCTGGAAGAATAGAGCATAGTGTAATTGTCTGTGTTGGAAATTGTTTGGCTGGAGGTATTAGTCTGGGAGTCATCAGGGTATGGATGGTATGTAAAGCCGTGAGATCAAATGAAATACCTAAGGAGAAAGCAGAGAGAGAAGAGGACTGAACCGTGGGGGCTCATCAGCTCTTAGAATTTGGGAAGAACAGATCAGGAAAAAATGAATCTAATATAGTTTCTGCTCGTAAGAGGCTCACAGTCTCACGGGGCAACAGACTTAGAATTGCTTAGACGTTGTATTATGGGAGCTAAGGGGCTCCTAGCCCAGTCAGCGGAGCCTCTCTAAGGGTAAGGGCGTTGAGCTGAGTCCTAAAGGAGAGGTAGGAGTTAACCAGCAGGTTGGATGGGAGTAGGGAGAAGAGTATTCCAGACAGATAGTACCCTGTGAACAAAGATAAAGACACCTGCAAGGACACAGCACCTTTGGGGAAGCACAAGCAGTGCAATGTTTGTAAGGTCTGATGTGAGTCAGTATGGGGAGAGATAAGACTCAGGTGTGGCCAGGCCAGACCATGGGCACTTCCTAAACCCTAGGAGGGAGTTTGGCCTTAGTGCTATGAACGGTGGAGTGACATTGTCAGAGTTGAGTTTTAGGCACCTCACCCTTGCATTGCAGAGAACAATGTGTTTGAGGGAACAAGACCAGACCTAGGGGAGCAGAGAGATGGCAAAAAGCTGAACTAGGGCCATGGTAGGTGGGGTAGGGGGGAATGGAGTGGCTTAAAGCAGCAGCTCACGAGCTGCTTATGAAGCATGTGAGATGCTAAAAGGTTTTCCACAAAAATGCTAAAATAAGTTTGGAAAAGACTGCATGTTCCATCAGCTCTTGTGCATCTAGAATATATTATCCGCATAGTAATGGCTCTGAAAAGTCCTGTGTTAAAGACTTTAAAAAAAATCGATAGACTTTATTGAAGGCAGTTTTACGTTCACAGCAAAATTGAGTGGAAAGTAGAGAGTTCCCATTTGCCCCCTGTTCCCCATTCCCACAACCTCCTTCACTATCGACATCCCATGCCACAGTGGTACAAATCCTCTGTGCGCTGCCTATTCATCCCTCCCTCTTCTCTAGCCCCTGGCAACCACTGAGATACACACACACACACACACGCACACACTTTTTTTTTTTTTTTTTTTTTTTTTTTTTTTTACCGTCTCCATAGTTTTGCCTTTTTCAGACTGTCCTATAGTTGGAGTCACGGAACATGTTGCCTTTTCAGATTGGCTTCTTTCACTTAGAAATATGCATTTAAGATTCTTCCGTGTCTCTTCATGGCTTGAGAGCTCATTTCTTTGTAGCACTGAACAGTATTTCATTGTCTGGACGTACCACGGTTTATCAGTTACTGACAGACATCTTGGTTGCTTCCAAGTTTTGGCAATTATAAAGTTGCTGTAAACATCCAAGTGCAGGTTTTTGTGTGGACACAACTTTCCCAGTCATTCGGGTAAATAGTACGGAGTATGATCACTGGATCATATATTAAGAGTGTGATTACTTTTGTAAGAAACTGCCAAACTCTTTTCCAAAGTGGCTGAACTATGTTGCATTCCCGTCAGCAGTGAATGAGAGTTCCTGTTGCTCTGCGTTGCTGCCAGCATGTGGTGTCCTCAGTGGTTTTGATTTTGGCCGTTCTAATGAATGTGTAGTGGTATGTCATTGATTTACTTTGCAATCCCCTAGTGACCTGATGTTGAGCATATTTTCAGATGCTTCCTTGGCATCTGTATACCTTCCTTAGTGAGGTGTCTGTTCAGGTCTTTGCTTATTTTAAAAATCAGGTTGTTTTCTTAGTGTTGAGGTTTAAGAGTTATTTCTGTATTTTGGATAACAGTCCTTTTTCAGAGGTGTTTTTGTTTTGTTTTGTTTTGTTTTGTTTTTTTGCAAATAGTTTCTCCCAGACTGTGGCTTGTATTCTCATTCTCTTGACTAAAGACCCCTGTTTCATGGTTTTCTAGCATTTATCAAGACTTATTTCCCCATGAAATCCATTTTTTTCCCTGGAATACCTAATAACTATAGAATACTATTTGGGAAAAACAACCAGAAGAAGTACTTTAGGTAGTAGAATGAGGATGAGATGTGGGATGGAGGGAGAGGAAGAGGAAGGAATCCAATCTCCCATGTTTCTAGCTTGTGTGTGAGAGAAATTGGCTTGTCCCTCTCAGAGGGGAGATATAGAAGATTAGGAGTTTGGTTTTAGGCATGTGGAATTTGCCATGCCTGTGATATATTCAGGTCTGGTTGACCAGTGGGAAATGGGTTTGAGTCTGAGATTTGTTCAAGGAAGAAGCTTAGATAGAGAAATGAACTTGAGCATCAGCCCCGTGGAGGTGGTAATTGATGCCATTGGAGTGGAGGGGATCATATAGGATGGATTTTTTTAAAAGATTTTATTTATTTATTTGACAGAGATAGAGACAGCCAGCGAGAGAGGGAACACAAGCAGGGGGAGTGGGAGAGGAAGAAGCAGGCTCCCATCAGAGGAGCCTGATGTGGGGCTCGATCCCATACCGCCGGGATTACGCCCTGAGCTGAAGGCAGACGCTTAATGACTGTGCCACCCAGGCGCCCCAAGGATGGATTTTTAAAATAAGGCAAAGGGCTGGGCACAGCTTGGGGGAAATACTCATTTCTGAAAAGGTTTAAGGAGGAAAGACCAGAGAAGGAGAGGAGGTGGTATGGGAATGAGGAGGAAAAGTCAGAGAATTAAGGAAAGTGAAACAAAACAAAAAACTCCCAAGAAAGTACAATGTCAAGGAACCCTAGGGACTAGAATATCAAGAAGGAGGGATGATCACAAATATCAAATTAGGAAAACTCATTGAGATACGGATTGATAAAAGGACTATTGAATTCAGCATTTGGAAACTTCTGCAGAAGCAGTTTTAGTGGAATGGTGGGGCCAGAAGCCAGAGAATGGTGGGTTGAAAAATGAATTGCAGGAGTTGAAAAAGTAGAGAAAGAGGATGTATTCAGTTAAATATACATGGTAGGTTTTAAGGGTTGCTCTTAAGAATAGAAATAGAGTGTAAATCACAAACCAATGAAGAGGGAACCTTGGAATAAGAAAATGCAAATAAGCAAAAATATCAAGCCTCTCCCTCAAGCTTCAGGCAAGTAAGAATAAAAAGTAAGCATAGAGGGGTGGCTGGGTGGCTCAGTCGGTTAAGTATCCGACCCTTGGTTTCAACTCAGGTCATGATCTCAGGGTCGTGAGATTGAGCCCCAGGTCGGCTCCACGCTCAGCATGGAGTCTGCTTGAGATTCTTTCCTGTCCCTCTGTCCCTCCCCCAACTCATGTACTCTCTCTAAAATAAATAATAAAATCTTTTTTAAAAAAGCATAGAAAAGTGAACAAATAGAACTAAAAATACAATAAATGGAATATTTGAAATATTGAGATTGTCAGATTGGATAATTAAAATCCATTCTGTGGCATCCTAGACCTTTCTTCTAAGACCACTTTCCTTCAACTGAAGTATATCCTTTGAAGTTCCTTTAGTGAAAGTCTCTTTGAGTTTTGCCTAAAGTATAAGGACAGGAAAATGTTTAAAATAAAAGAATGGAAAAAGAAAGAGCAGGCAAATAATCAAAAGTAAGCAGGGATCCATATATTGACAAAATAGATTTTAAGACAGCATTATTAGAAAAAGGATTTCTTTGTAATAACTAAAGGTTCAATTCACAAGGAAAATATCATTCTAAACCAGTATGCGTTTTCTAAGCCTCAAAATAAAGCAAAAATTTATAGAACTTCAAGGAGAAAGAGACAATCTACCCTCAGTGTTTAAAAAAATCTCCACCAGGCTTTTTTTTTTGGGAACTGACAGTCTGATTCTAAAATTTATGTGGAAATGGAAAGCATCTAGATTAGCATGATGATTTTGGAAAAAGAACAAACATTTGGAGAGATTACACTACCAGATTTTAAGATTTGTTATGAAACTAGAGTAAGACAATGTGGAACTGGTACAAAATAGGCATAGACCAACAGAATAGAATACAGAACGCAGAAACAGCCTGATACACATTGATTTATGAAAGTGGCAACGCAGAGCAGTGAAAGAAAAGTCATCCAAAGACAGGATGCTGGAACATTAGATATACAGACAGGAAAAACGTGAAAGTTGACCCTCTACCTCACACCGTCACGAAAATGAGTTCTAGATGGATTGTGCATGTGAATGTGACATCAAAATGGTAAAGCTCATAAAGGGTAATAGAGAATATCTTATTCATGGCAGAAGGAAAAACACTGAAACAGGAGTTAAAAAGCGTTAATCATGAAGAGATTTATGAAGTTGGCTAGATTAAAAATAAGAACTGTTTATCAAAAGATTCCATTAAGATGGTGGAAAGGCTTGCCACAGAATTAGAGAATATATTTGAAACACATGATAAAGGTCTTGTATCCAGAATATATGAAGAAGTCCTGCAAAATAAGAAAGAGACAACCAACCTAGTAAAAACTAGGCAATGGAGGCCCAACTGGCCACTTCAGGGGGAGACCCAAATGACAAATATATGAAGAGATGCCTAACCTCGTTGGTAATTAGGGAAATACAAATAAAACCACATTGAGACATTACTAAACACCTACCAGAATGGCTAAAATGGAAAAAGATAATCCAAGTGTTGCCAAGAATGGGGAGCAGTGGGGCTCTCCTGCACAGCTGGTGGGAGTATAAGCGGATACAAGCACCCAAACGTCCACCAGCAGAAAAATGAATAAACTGTGGCGTATTCATACAACAGAATAGAAATGAATTCGTACAACAGAAACAGAATTCATACAACAGCAATAGAAATGGTCAAACTGCAGTTCTATACAACCACATAGAGGAATCTCACAAACGTAATGTTGAACACAGTTTTCACTATTATCATGTGAAAGTATGCTGTAGGCATACTGATGCTTCAATCCTAAATATTGAGCATGCCCCTCCTAAGAATGGTATAGTCTATATCACCATTTTCACACCATTGTAAATTAATAATTCCATATCACCTAAAATTCAGTCCATTTTTTTATTTTTGCCACTTATCCCAAGAATGTCTTTTGTTGCTTAAAAAAGAAACAACCAACAACCAAGATCTAATCTAGGTTTATGCACTGCATTCGATTACTATGTCTGTTTGATTTCTCTTGGTTTGGAGCAGGGCCATCGGTTTTTTGAAGGGCTCAAGTCAGTTGGAGAAACTTCTGTATGCTTGATCTACCTGGAGACTGAGAATTAGGTCTAGAGGCCCAATTAGATCCAGGTTAAATATGTTGGCAGGAATCTCTCATAGTTTATTTGGGGTACACCATATCACACCAGGCAACAACTAATTCTCAGAGGAAGGGGCTTATACAGTCACTGGCAAAAAGAAAATGCATTCATATGAAAATATTGAGGGTGTTCAATCAAGAAGAGAAAGAGTTTACCGTATGGTGGTATTTATTAATATGGATGCACCTACCACAGATTTTAGATTTAATGTCATGGATCTAGCATCTGGGCATGATGTATGGAGAAAACTAAACGTAATATTGACCAATCCAAGACGCTGAGATGATGGAATTCCTTTGTCTAATGTGGAGAAAAGAATCCAAGACTCGGGGAATTCTGGAATGAATTACCAAATATGTCACACCTTTTTCCAACCTATCCCTAGAAGAACCCTGAAGATATTCTCTTTACCAAAGGCTTGAGGCATCTTTTGTTATAGAAGTACTAGTATCATTAAAACATGGCTTAGTAGGTGTTTCCTGTAGGTCAAGAATGCTAGTGACACATACTTCCTATTTTCAGTAAAATTGGGATATTCCAAAATAGAAGTCTTTAACAGTGACCTGGCTGCAATTTATGATAATCAGATTGGATACCAAGATCTTTGGAGGTGATTAATTGAGGATAGAGTCCCAGATAAATGGCCACACCCTAAAGTCTTATTTGACTGTATAGCAAAAATTTCTCCAGGTTTAGAGACAGATGTCATCAAGATAGAAATGCAGCCCTGCATTCTGTTGTTAGACCTGCACTAGTTCACAGATCTAAAGCTGACTGAATAATGCGGAGGCCAGGTATCCTTCGGGGGGAGCTTAGTAAGAGCCCTGTGTAAGTGCAAACTCCCGGCTTTCCCCAAAGGGACCCATTACCATTTTATCTGGGTAACTACACTGGGGCAACTATGCAAACACTTGGGCAACATTTGGATACTAGCTGTTAGATATCACTAATTCCTGAGTACCCAAAATGTCACTGTCCACAAGTTAGGGTGGAAGCACGTGGGGATCAGGTAATGGACTTTTGACTCAATTCAGCCCCACCATAGGCCTAGTGGAATCTTAAGCCCCTGACCTGCATGTCTCGTTGGAAAAGCTGTCTTTAGCAACTGATGGAATTCCCACATTGGTTTGTTGACCTGTGAAGTAAGAACTGTTAAGAAATGAATGGAGAAGGGGCGCCTGGGTGGCACAGTGGTTAAGCGTCTGCCTTCAGCTCAGGGCGTGATCCCGGCGTTCTGGGATCGAGCCCCACACCAGGCTCCACCTCTATGAGCCTGCTTCTTCCTCTCCCACTCCCCCTGCTCGTGTTCCCTCTCTCACTGGCTGTCTCTATCTCTGTCAAATAAATAAATAAAATCTTAAAAAAAAAAAAAGAAATGAATGGAGAAGAGGAAGCTCCTAGAGCCCTTCTCTGCCAAACTAATGAATCAGTAACAGTACTCCATCTCTGGGGGAATTAGAGATTAGTGTTACCAGAGAGACAGATGCAGCAGTGATGATTCCCATCACACGTCCATTTAACTTGTCAGTCTAGCTGGTGCAGCAGATGGATGGGTTTGGGGGAATGACAGTAGATTATCATTAACTTAATCATACTAAGAGCTCCAAACTGAGTGATGCCCATTGCAGCTGCTATTCCAGAAGTCATTTCCTTATTGAATCAAGTCAGGATAGTGCCTGACACCTGATAGACATCTATTACCATGATAATTTGGGAGGGGGCATCTATCCCTATTTGTATATTTTTGACAAACAAAAATATCAGAAGCAGTTTGGCTCCACCTGATAGAATAGCAGTATGAGTTTTCCAGCCCAACTGGAGAATATGCCAGCTCTTAGAGCTGTGCCAAGTTTAGTCTGTAGAGACTTTGACTGCATCACTATGGTAGATTATATTTTCCAGAGATGGCTCACCAATGCATATCCCATCACACATGTTCATCTTATAAGGTGATGTTGGCATTCTTCCATTGAAAGGTGAGGTGATTTTCTCTCCTCTTGAATGAGTAGAACTTTATAACTGCCTTGACCAGTAGAATGCAGCAGATATGACCCAGTGTGACTTCCAAGGCTAGATTAGAACAGGGCAATATGGCTTACCATTGTCCACCCTTGGGATTCTTGCCCTTCAAACTCAGCCACCATATTTGGTAATAAATAAACCTTGAGATGATTCTGGCTTTTTTTTTTTTAGAATTTTTTTTTAATTAATTAATTTATTCGACAGAGATAGAGACAGCCAGTGAGAGAGGGAACACAAGCAGGGGGAGTGGGAGAGGAAGAAGCAGGCTCATAGCAGAGGAGCCTGATGTGGGGCTCGATCCCATAACGCCGGGATCACGCCCTGAGCCAAAGGCAGACGCTTAACCGCTGTGCCACCCAGGCGCCCCTGATTCTGGCTTTTTGTCTTTGAGTTTTTCAGTTAGGCTCCCAATGTCATAGAGCAAAGGCAAACTGTCTGCACTGTGTCCTGTCTAAATTCTTGATTGATGGAAACTATGAGAGATTATAAGTGATTCTTGTTGTTTTAAGCAGGAAGTAATAGGCAATCTGTAATATAATCTGAATCTATAAGGAATCTAGCCACATCAATGAATTATTTTAGGCATGTTGGGATAACCCCTTTAAAGTCCTGAACTCTCAACCCTCTGTGTTAAAAATACAGCACTTGGTGAGTCTCTTTGGATTTGTTAAGCACATATAGTGTAGATGGGTGTGTTGGCCCTGTCAATTATTGGACTGACCTGAAAAGTGGCGTACTTTACGTAGAGCCCCGAGTAAGAGAGGTTTCTTGTAGTTCAGGCTACAGGCAGCTCTGTCCTCAACCCATATGATTCCTTACATCTGTAGCAGATACTGTGTGGAGACTCTTACAGCCCCAGTTAAAGAACCACCACGGAGGAAACTGTGGTTTTTGAAGCTATGCCCTCTTTGACTATTTCCCTACCTGGCCCTGGTGGGGATTGAATCCCAGATCAAGAGACCTAGGTGCCATGGGACCAGATCCGCCCATCACAAACTGGGCGGCGGTGTGCCTGGGCCATATCATTGGGGGAACCCTCAATGTCAATATACTTAGATCTTTTTTTCATAGGCCTATTGGAGTCACCGGAGACTTTTTTTTTCTTCTAATTTGTTGCCCAGAGAGTATAGACCTGGATAGAAGCATTTGGAAAGAAGGTTGGAAGTCTCAAGTTCAATATGAACATTTTCATATATTCTTGCCCCATTTCCTCTTCCTTTGCCTCAAGTGCGCTTGGTGTCCTTCAGTTCAGAGACCCCTCCGTTTTATCCTCTCCTGCGATCACTCTTCCAGTCTCCTGCAGAGAGGTAAAAGAAGGACAGCCACTTGGCTAGATAGTGTAGGGGTGCTGGAAATCTAACTGCTTCTGCAATAGATTTGCAATCGACATCCTTTTTTTAGCATTACTTTCACTCCCCATTTTCAAAGATTCCCCAGGCAACCCATTGCTTTGTTTTTTTGGGATTCCGCAATGTAAATTGGATTGTTTCTTGGCTTTTTCCACTGCTTACCTAAGATCCAGCCTTTTCAGAACTCATAAGTCTGTCATCATTCATCCATCTGTTTTCTAGTTTCCGAAATTTTGTTGTTTTTGTCTTCTCCATTCAGTTTCTCCCTGTGAGTTTATGGCTTTGGTTTCAAATCCCTTTCTCTGTGTTATGATGGGATCTTGTGAGGGAGTGGAGCCAAATACATGCATGGCATCTGTTCCCATTAGCTAGACTGTAAGACCACAAGACAAAGACTGGGAAGGAAGAAAGTCCAGGGGATGAGACCCTTTATGGGGAAGGTGTGTCATTTTCCCAGGGGCGGGAATTGCAGGTTTGGAGCCTCAAAGCAAAGGGTACCTGTGCGATGGGGGTTGTGACCACCGTACTTGAGAAGTCCCATGTTGTCAAGTACTTTCTCTTTAAGAGAGTTCAAGTTAATTACAAATTGAGTTCTGAATTTCCCTGACTCTTCCACAAAAAGTGTCACAAAACTATAGTGTCTGGTTTATTCATTTTGTGGGGGCTTAAGGAAAGCAAGATGAAGATGGCTTTGTCCCATTGTTTCCAAGGATGGAGAAGGGACATTAGCTTTGGGGACCCACCTCTAGTGAAACCAGTGGCTGCAAACATAAAATTTTCTGGAGATCATTCCAGAGAAGATCAGAGAAGAGAGAATAATTTCTGTTTACTCTCATGTGTTAGTGAAGGTTGTTCCCTGAAAAGAAAGAAGGACTCCAGCAAAATTCTGGATTATTTAAGTGGAGTGGCAAGATGATTTATAAGCTGAATGAATTCACTGGAAGCAGAAGCTCAAATCCAGGGGTGACTGTGACTTTGAAAGACAATTTTAATTGTTATGTATTTATCTTTTTAACTGTTGAATTTAAGTGTATCCTACATATAAGAAAGTGCACAAATTATAAATGTATAGCTTGATGAATTGTCTGTGTATCCATTTTACTGTGTACTAGAAGAATTAGAACTGGTACATTAAAATTGCAATTTCAAGGTTATTGCTCGGGATGAGGGTAATGCAGCCTGGTAACTCACCTTACAAGGACTGTGTAACTTACGGGATCGTTATTCACGCTTTCAATGACTGATCTGGGTTCTCTGAAGCAGACTCTGAGACCAGGATGGAGAGCAAGTAGTGTATTTGGAAAACACAGGAAATCCCAGTCGGGAAGTGGGGGAAATAAGACAGGCAAAGGAAGATAGCCAGTAAAGCTCTTACTGTTCAGCTAGTTACCACTGTCGGAGACAGGAGCTTAGTCTCACGGAAACTCTGGGAAACTGCAAAACACAAACCTCAGAATTATGCCACCCAGTGGTGAGCAGACTGGGCATTCTCTTACCAATGCCGAGTCGAGGCTGGTGGTTGTGGTGGGGGGCGGGGGTGGTAGTGAGTGTTAATTCCTGGATGTCGGAGGCAGCCCAGTGTCAGGCACAGAGGTGCAGACTAGCAGCTGACGCCCGCTGGAGCACACTGGGAGGTCTGAAGGATATGCGTAGGAAAGCAGTAGCTACTGTCACTACATTTCCCATCCAAAATGCTTGGAAGCGTGGATAGTATAGGCGATTCTGAGCGCGAGTCTGCATTTCTGCTGCATCCTCTTGAGCACTCTTCTGCTGTAAGTTGACAATCATTTGTTACAGAAAACGTGTGGAAGGCTATATCACTGTAAATTGGAATCCGGTCTGACTCTCTATTGGTAACATTAATTTCCTTCTCACCCAATCATAAATCAGTGGTAAAAATTGGTATTTTCTAGGAGATAAGACTGAAAATTATAATGAAAGTATGAACAGTTGTGGTGTCTTGAATCAAACATACTGTTTAAGCACAAGGAGAACCTGGGGATGAACATGTATGACAAGTACCTACTGAAACTGTTAAGATTGTCAGTCATATGCGAGTGGGTCACTGAATTCTCCCTTGTTCTCAGTGCCATGAAGAGTTGGGCAATGATTCCAGAACAGCTTCTGTTTCATTCAGAAGCGCATTGGTTTCCCCACAGAAGAACCCCCTTTGTCTCTTCAAGATAAAATAAATGACTTCATCTTTCTGGAACACATATACTTCGTGAGAGCGCGTGTTTCTGGAACACATATACTTCGTGAGAACACGTGTCTCTGGAACATATATACTTCGTGAGAGCGTGTGCCTAAGAGGCACTGGCTCACGATCTCTTTATCACGTTGTGAAAATGTGTGAAGGAAACCTAACTCAAAATCGGAGTTGGGAAGCCATGGGGGGGGGCTGTCACTTGAGCATCACTAGTCACAGCTTGCATAGTCCAACAGGAAGAAGGAAGATGTCCTTGTGGCTGGGCAACTGCATCAGGCAGCAGGTGCCTGGCAACAGCCCGTGAGAAGCTACCACCACTTGAACTCTTTCAATGAACTTCGGTTCAAAACAGCCCCTCCCGACTTCCTTCTTTCCTCTATAAAAGGATGCTCTCCTCCTTTGTTCTTCATACCTGCCTGTGGTTCGCCATCGTTTGCTTATCCTGAATTGCAATTTCTCTGCTATTCCGAATAAACTCGATTTTACTGGCTGAATTACTTCTTTTTCTCTTTCAAAATGTTGACAATGTGAACAATCTAAATTCAGTCCTGAAAGGCAAGGTTTAAACCTGTTTTCCACGTAAGAGATGAAGTACATTAAATTCAAAATTGTGTAACTGACGTTGGGGGGATGCTCTTTAAAATGCTCTTTGGATGATATGTTTATTAACTCATCTGAGTTACTCCCTGAATCTATATTTTAAAGAATATGAAGAGGCGTTTGAAAGACGATAAAGTGTCCATAAGGGTTTTCTGAATCTAATGGCAGAGATGACTATAAGAGGAGCCCTTTCCCCAACATCTTTGTAGACATAAGCAAATAACTGGACATATTTTGAAGAACGTATTCTAGATACTGAATTAGATGTACTATTGAAATAAGTTTATTAGGGGTGCCTGGGTGGTTCAGTCGTTAAGCGTCTGCCTTGGGCTTAGGGCATGATCCCGGAGTCCTGGGATTGAGCCCCCACATCAGGCTCCTCCGCTGGGAGCCTGCTTCTTCCTCTTCCACTCCCCTGCTGTGTACCCTCTCTCGCTGGCTATCTCTCTGTCAAATAAATAAATAAAATCTTAAAAAAAAGAAGTTTATTAAACAAAAATTTCTGATAATTTTGGTGAGTTTCTAGCTCCATCAGAGAATACAGTTAAGCATCTTGCCCTCATACACTATGCATGGATTTCCAGTGCTGACTCATATCAAAAGGGAAAAACAGAAACGTTTTATTAATATAGAAGCCCATTTTTTCTTTCTTTTTTACTTTACTTACTTTAAAGTAAGTGACATCAACCTAAATCTCTCTCCCCTTTTAAATTTATAAACAATTCTAATCCTTGCATTGAGAAATTTATTTTCAGATATGTACTTTAAAAATTGACCGGATTTAGGGACACCTGGGTGGCTCAGTCTGTTAAGTGTCTGCCTTCGGCTCAGGTCGTGATCCCTGGCATCCAGCCCCGTGTCAGGCTCCCTGCTCAGCGGGGAGTCTGCTTCTCCCTCTTTCTCTCTGCCTCTGCCTGCCCCCCCCCTGCCCCCGCCGCTCATGCTCTCTCTCTCAAGTAAATAAATAAAATCTTAAAACAAAATATTTAAAAGTTTAATTTCTTGGATTTAATATTTTTATATTTTATGGCATCTCTGCTTTGCTATTTACAGTAGACAAATTGTTCTCTTGTTGAATATATTTGTTGAAATAAAAAAGGGATTTGAGAGCTTCAATAGGATACAGCTAACATCATTTGGCATAAACCCCCAGTTCAAGCTCAGTGTTATAGTAGCCTGCTTTTAGATCATGTTATATTCCTTTTGTTTCATTTGCACATTAACGACCTAGTATGTATTTTTCTCTATACTCTATATTCAGATAATCCTTACTATCGTGTATATATATTTATGTGCATATATATACATATATATATACACACACACACAACTACATATTTGTGGGATAATTATTAGGCTAAATAATATGAACTTGCCTTTTTGTATGTTTAAAGTGATTACATACCAGGAGGCTCATATGATTTAATCTAATACGTTCTCACTTAAAAATATCTCAAGGAGGGGTGCCTGGATGGCTCAGTCGGTAAAGTGGCCGACTCTTGATTTTGGCTCAGGTCATGATCTCAGGGTCCTGGAATCCAGCCCCACAGGGGGCACCACACTCAGCAGGGAGTCTGCTTGAGATTCTCTCTCTGCCTCTTCCTCTGTCCTGCTTCCCCCGCCCCCGCCGCCCCCGTTCAAGTGTGCACGCACATGCTCTCTCTCTCTCTCTCAAATAAATAAATATTTTTAAAAATATCTCACGGAAATCCTGCCAACTGATGTTTGGCTCTAATTCTTTCACAGGGCCTTGGTGTGTGAGGGTATCATGATGTATTCAGCAGTCTCTGTACTCTTGGGCATTTACCTTCCCATTTTCTGCTGGTAGAAATGGTTCTGCAGTAACCGTCCTCCTACAGTTGTCCTTTGTAACAGTGCTTTTGTTTCCAAGGGATAGATCCTGGGGAGTGGGAATGCTTTGTCAAAAGAAGTATATATTTTTTATTTTGAGAGATATTGCCAGATTGATCTCCAAAAGTCTGGTGCATACTTTTTTTTTAAAAAGATTTATTTATTTAAGAGAGCAAGAGAGAGCATGCCTGAGCAGGGGAAGGGGCAGAGGGAAAGGCAGAGAGAGAAGGAAAGAATCTTCAAGCAGACTCCCACGTGGGGCTTGATCCCAGGACCCTGAGATCATGACCTGAGCCAAAATCAAGAATCCAACGCTTAACTGACTGAGCCACGCGGGCACCCTAGTGCACACTTCTGTTAGCAACATATGGGAATGTTCTCTCTCTGAATTCCCCTTTGCAAAATACTTTTTATTTTTGACCAATTTGGGTATAAAGCGGTATCTCATTATTACTTTTAATTTCCATGTTTGGCCATCTTTCATATGCTTGCTATTTGGATTTCTCTTGTGTGATTTATTTAATTATGTCCTTTGCCCATTGTCCTATGGAGTTATTTTTTCTCCCTCTGCTCCCACCCCTTTTCCGTGGCTGAGGATAATCTGAAACCAGTAGCTGAGATCTTGTTGTCCTCAACTGTGATTGCCCGGACATCAGTTATGTGCACTGATGGTAAGATGTGTTGAGTTTAATTACTGTTTTAAATGTCTTAATAGTTACAGAGTGATTTGGCATTACAGTGAAAACACTGACATGTTCATAAAGGCACAGACACTCAGCAGCATGAGATGTGATAAAAATCGATGTGTGTAAGTAATCTAAAGAGCTCTTTCATTAAGTGTAACATAAAATTCTAAGCTACAGAAAGTGCTGTGCATTAATTTAATTGCAGGATTTTTTGTATTAGTGGTACATACATAATGGTGTGTTTTAACATAAATGGTATTTTAGAGTCAATCAAATACCTGTTGTGTCTGTCATCTGCATTACAAATACATTTTGTGTCACATTGACTTTGTTTCAGGCATCTTTTGCTTACAAAGGTTTTTAATTTTTATATAGTCAAGCATGTTAATTAGGTTCCCAGACTTGGGTAAAAGCATTTCTCCCACTGTTAGATTATATATATATACTCTCTTGGGTTTCTCGCAAGATTTTTTTTTTCTTATAAGATTTTTGTTCGTTTTTACATGTAAGGGTTTAATGCAACTGGCATTATTTCTTAATCTGGGTTAAGATAGAAATCCATTTTTATTTTCTTTCAGATTGCTAAATACTAAGATTCTATAAGCTTCATTTATTAAACTACCATATTTGTCATTTACCAAAATCTTACATAAACGAGAACCTACTTTTGGATTCCCTAGTCTGTTATGTTGGTTTTCTTTGTCATTTCTCACCATATCATAGTTACATGGCCATAACGACTTTTCAGTATGTTGTAATATCTGGAAGGCAAGTCCTTCGTCACTGTTCTTTCCCTCTTCTCTTTCCAAAAAAGAGAATTTTTGTCTCTTCTTGGACCTTATTCTTGCATATGAATCTTAAGATCTTTTTATCTAGTTCAATCAAATCAAAGTGAAACCCTGTTGGAATTTTAATAGGAATTGCAATGAAATTTTATATTACTTGACAGTTATGATATCAAATCTCCCTCAAGTGTAATATACTTTTTTACATTTATTCAAATCTTGTTTTATGGCTTTTAATAGTTTGTTTTCACTGCTTTCATCTACATTTCATTCTTGATGCTCATTACTTACTTTCTTATTTTAAAAGATTTTATTTATTTATTAGAGAGCGAGAGCATGAGCAGGGGGGTGGAGCAGAAGGGGAGGGACAAGAAGACTTTGTCTGAGCATGGAGCCCAACCCGGGGCTTGATCCCAGGACCCTGAGATCATGACCTGAGCTGAAATCAAGCGTCGGTCGCTTAACCAACTGAGCCGTCCGGGCACCCCTAGATGCTCATTTCTAGAGCAAGAAAGATATTTATTTTGTGTGTATTTCTTATGAGGCAAGTCCCTCACATGAAAGTCTCCTATTTATTTTAGTCGTTTTTATTCAAGACTTGGGTTTTTCTAGATGGTCTATCCTATATTATCAGCAGAAGGATATATACAGCTCTAACTGTTCTTTTCCAGTATATTTGCTAGCTTCCTTATATTATTGTATTTAACATATCCTCCAAGACAATGTTAAAAACGCGCTGGCAAATTTCTGATTTTGATCAAAATGGTTTTAGTGTTGCATCATTTTAGAATACTATTTGCTATGGTCTTTTGTAGTCTTTTTTTAATATTCAAGTAGTTTCCTTCTATTCTTATTTTACCTTGAGTTTTCAGTATATTAATTAGAACAATAGTTGACGAAGAGTAAGTGCTCTATAAGTACTTGTTAAGCAAACGAAGGTATATTAGTAATGACTGCTAGAGGTTATTAATGCCTTTTGATCATATGGTTTTGCTCTTGACCTTGCTTGATCATATATATTATGATGCATTGCTGGCTTTATTTGCTAATATTTTATTTAGAATATTTGAAATAGTCACAAATTTATCTATTTGTTCTTTTTTGTACTTAAAAAATCATGTATTAGCATTAAAGTTTCTTGTGTCATTAAATGAATCAAGGAACATACATATTTTTTCTCAGTCTGGAACACTTCTCCTTTGTTGAGAACTGCCCCCTACTCAGGGGGTAAGTACCCAGTAACCAGGTCTACTAGGACACTGCTTGCCCACCTGGTCACAGCTCACTGATTAAATGATCTTGCCAAGATCTAGAATTTTGAATTGAGTAACGGACACTGGTAGTTGCTAAAACTGAACCATATTAAGGGTGGTGGTATAGAGTGTCGAGGGCATCCCTTTGGGCACCAGCCAGAAACACTGGTCCCTAGCCTTCCACAGACTGAGCTAATCACTTTTTCCTTGGATTCCCAAAGACACTCCAGAATCCTTCCAATTATTATCACCACCACCATCACCACCATCATCCTTTTAAATTAGAAAGCAATTCTGGTGAACTTGTTAGTTGCAAATAAAAGAGGCTTAATCACAGAACTCTGTATAGAGTCACCTTTCTTTGAATATTTCAATAGCTTTGCTTTTGCTTTAAAGCGAATCTTAACTTTCCCGAAATTACATGATGTATAACATGTGTAGTAGAAACCCCATTTTATTTGTTCCTGTTATAGACTGTTTGGTGTCCCAGCCAAATTCAAATTCATGGTGAAACCCCAAAGTGACTATATTTGGAGATAGGGCTTTTATGGAAGTGTTTAAGGTTGAATGAGATCATAAGGATAGGATTAGTATCTTTATTAGAAGATACCAGAGAGCTCCTCTCCCTTCCCACACACACACAAGAAGAGGTCATGGAGCACACAGTGCACCCACCTACAAACCAGGAGACGAGGCCTCAGATTGCAACCTACGTTGCCAGCACCTTGACTTTGGACTTCCCAATCTCCAAAACAGTGAGAGAATAAATTTCTGCTGTTTAAGTCATCCAGTCTATAGTATTTTGTTGTAGCCGCCCAAGCAGACTAATACAATTCCCCTAAATGGCTAACTAGTGATGTAATGCCACTTATTGAACAATCCATCATTACCCCACTAATTTGAAATGTCACTTTTATAATATATTAAATTTAAATAAATTATCAAGTCTGTTTCTGGGTTTCCAAAATCATGTCACTAATGAGTGTATTTTGGCACTAGTTTTATCTTGATTATTGTCCATCTATAATACAAGATTATATCTTATATCATATTGGTAGAGCAAGTCTGACTTTATTATTGCTGCACAATTTTATTGGCCAAACTAGAACACCTACCATTCCAAGTATACTTTAGAATCATTTAACTGAGTAAAAAAAGAAAATTTGAGATTTAATGGAGGAGCATTAAAGTGGAGGAAAAGTGACATATTTAGAATGCTCTATTTCAATCCATGAATATGGTGCTTGTCACTATTCTCTCCATTTAAATCAGTAACTTTTATAGTTTTATTTATAATGACCCACATAATTCTTGTTTATTCTTAACAATATTTTCCAATATTTTATTATGAAAATATTCAAACATACAGAAAAGTTGTAATTTTACAGTGTGCATCCACTACCTACCATTAATAATTTACTCTATTTCATGCAGTGTTTTTTGTTAGGCAGTGAATGGGAGCATAGACTGCCTGGATTTACCACCTGCAAACTGTATAATGCAGGGCAAGTTACTTAACTTTTCCAAACCTGTTTTCTTACCTGAAAACTGGGCATCACCTCAAGGGGTTTTATGAGGACTAAATAGGTTAAAATATGTAATGCACTGAGAACGAAGCCTCATGCTCTGCAAATACTGTATGCCAAGTGCGTTAATCTCCTTAGGCTGTTATAAGTAAATCTCATAGACTGGGTGGCTTAAACAACAGAAGTTTATTTTCTCACATTTGTGAAGCTAGAAGTTCCAGATCAAGGTCTGGCAGGGTCAGTTTAGGATGAGATCTCTTTCTGCCATGCAGAGAACCTTCTTGCTAAATTCTCAGGTGAGCTTTCCTCAGTGCCTGCACCTTCAGAGACTGAGTGAGCCCTCTGGTGTCTCTTCTTATAAGGACACTAATCCTGTGGGACCAGGGTCCCACCCTTATGGCTTCATTTAACCATAATTACTTCCTCACTCCAAATACAGCTACACTAGGGCGTTAGGGCTTCAGCATATGAAATTGCAGAGGTGAGTGGGGAGACACAAAGATTCAGTCCACAACTGCTGGCAAGTGCATAGTTTCATTCTATTTTCTAAATTGTTTTTGTAAGTTATTGACATAAAGTGTATTTGGAATTATCTACTCCTATTTTGTTGAGGAGACAAACCCACCAATAAAAGTGCATTACAGTATAATCATTTTTGCAGAGAATACATAAAAACTGCATGAAAAAAATAGGATGTGTGTGTGGATGGGGGGCGGGGTGGATGTGTAAGTCTGCACCAAATGTTAGCAATGCTTATCTCTGCTTGATGAGCTTCTAGGTAATAATTATTTTGTTTTTGTCTATTTTCTGGCATTTCAGAAATACAAGGAAGTCAACTAACATAAGAATTTATTGAATGCTAGCACAAAAAACAACCCGATCATGGTATTTTAATAAAACACAGGATTCCATTCCATTTTCAGTCTTTTCCACGTACATATGAAGTAAAATGCTATGGATTCGTTTATAGCAATGTTGTTTGGACAAAAAAGTGATACAGATGTTTCCCTTTTGTCACGGGTTTCCAATCTTCCCATGGAAACATTCACTGGCCTCTTGCCGGCAGAGGGGAGACGGCTCTATTCAGGGGCTTGGGTGGGCACAAGAGTACCGGCTCCGTCCGCTTCCGCAGCAATGGGGCTGCGTCCCCCGCGTGTGGGATCCCGGGCGGCAGCGAACCTGGAGTGACGGGGCCGCCGGGCGAGCATCCCGGGAGGCGCCGCGAGCCGGAGACTGCCCGGGGGGACGCTGGGAAGCACGCGCGGAGGCCGCTGCCGCGCAGGCGCACAGGCCACGGCTGCGCTACGTGGGAGCACCTCGGCGCTGCGCGGAGGGCGGCCGGCAGCGGGGCAAGGGGGCGAGGGCGAGTGGGGCGAGCTGACCTGCGGGGTGAGCCGGAAGCTGTGCGAGGTCTGGGGTGGGGGCGACGGGAAGCTTTGGCTCCGCCCCGCCTGGGGCCCCCCAGTGGCGCGTGGTGCGCCCAACCGCCCGGGGTCGCATTCAGACAAAGACTGCGGCGAGGTCCACGCCTGGAGAAAGGTTTATTCTCTCGGTTGCGGGAGGAGAAGACCGGCTTGGAGGGGTTCCGTGATTTGCCACGGCCAAGCGAAGCGAAGGAGCTGGGATTCAAACTCAGCGCCTTTGGGATTCCAAATCTCAAGACTAGTTTAAACGTCTTACTACCTGCAACAAAGAATTGGGCTATTCAGCTCTTTGTGCTACGTGACACCAGCGCAGTGGTTTGGACCGCGTGGGCTGTGTATATCCACCGTCTCCACGTACCTTTTGTAAAAAATATTCATTGGTGTCAGTTCTAGAATTCTGACTGTGCGACTGAGCTTTCTAGATCCTTTTGCTGGCTAATGTTTTCTGTCCAGCATCACCAGGGGACTGTAGAGAGGTGGCTTCCTAGAAACCTGGAGCCTCCAGCTGCCTGCTAAGGAGACAGATGGAGCTCAAGACGAGATGCTCCTTGGGAGCCTAGACATTAAAAGATCCAGACTCCGGATTTTGGTACTGTATGTTCCCTGGGCGGGCGAGAGTGGAGCACTCCAGCACAACTGTGAAGCCCGAGTTTCCAGCAGTTTGCTTATTGAAAGTGGCCAAGCCCAAATAGGACCTTCTGCCTTGTGGGCCGAAGCAGAGAGCCCCAGAAAGGAGTGCTGAAGTCAACATGCTACAGCAGCTTCTGATCACCCTGCCCATGGAGACCAGCACCTGCGTGAAGCTGTGCCATCCAAAGAAGGCCAAGGAGGGGGCATCCCTGTGGGAGGATGTGACTAAGATGTTTGAAGGAGAAGGTGAGAATAGGCTGGTTGGCGGGAAGGAGGAAAAGCGGCATCCTCTCGTGTGAGAAGGAAGGTAGACACCTGAGCAGAAGCATCCCTTGGGGAGGCAATTGGGTAAAAGGTCTCTGGAGTTCTTGATTATGGCTTCTGGCCTTGGGTTTTCCTGAATAGTAGTGGTGAATTCAACCTGACCCCACTATCTAAGTGTCATGACTGTATATGTTATTTCTTTTCATTTTCCCCATGGGGGTGTGGGGCAGGGAAGACTTGCCTAATTTTCTTTATTTTACACTGAGGAAATGTGAGTCAAATGAGAGACCTGTGCAGGCATTTGGTGGCTAGGTCAGAAGGAGAAGGCAGCAGGGCAAGTACCAGGTGAGCCTGGAGTATCTTGTGCTAGAAAGCAAGGAAGGGTGCAAAGGCTAATGGACACGTACGAGCAGGATGCCAAGTTTGGACAAACTCAGGACTGTTAAGTATCCAGATTGATTGTAACACCTTGAATAAATAAAATTCCAGAAGTTCGTGATGACACAAAATAGAGGAAGGGGAAAAACTCATTTACCAGTGGTGGTGATTCATACACTGATTTCTTACTTTGAAAATAAATTATTATGGGAATGAAGAATGCGCTTACCTTGCATTTTACATCATTTTCAGTTGTTGAGGGAAAGCTTTTTGCAGAAAATATCTTCCAGTAAAAAGAATAGAAGGAACAATAGAATATTCTACTATAAATGAAATATTTGAAAAGTTCATGGTGAACAGGGTGTTCACAGGGTGCCAAAGTATTGCCCCCATAAGTTACTTGCAAAATGCCAAGGAAAGAACATTCTTTTCCAATGGCGATATCTGGTGGTCACTGTCTTTTGAAAAATATTTTATTTGTTTACTTGGGAGGGAGAGGTAGAAGCAGACTCCCCAGTGAGCAGGGAGCCCAATGCAGGACTTGATTCCAGGACCCTGGGATCATGACCTGAGCCAAAGGCAGACGCTTAGCCAACTGAGCCACCCAGGCGCCCCTGGTAGTCATTGCCTTAACCAAGTGTGTCAGTGATGGGATAATCTCCTATTTTGGATCTTCTGGGTAGTGTAATATAAAGCACATGGTATCGCCCATGAAGAATTCCTGCCAAAATATTTAACCTGATCCTAAATTGAGCTTAAAGACTGAACTTCTGGTTTAAAGAAAATACAAGTTAAAGAAGTAAGGTAAACCCTAGCACAATCAGACTGTTGGTCTCTTAAAAAGCCAATGTCAAGAGAAAAAGGGGAAGTACTATTCTAGAGAGACTGGAGATAACAGGCACTTTGAATGTGTGCACCTTGGTTGGCTTCTGGGTTGGAATAAATCCAGAATAAAAGACAGTTTGAGAAGAGTTGAGGAAATCTGAATATGAATTGTTAACTTGCTTAGGTGTGATAAATGGTATTGTGGTTATGCAGAAGATCCTTATTTGAAGTATTTAGGGATGAAGTATCATGATGTCTGCAACTTTGAAATGGTTCAAAAAATATATGGATAGATGAAGCAAATATGGCAAATGTTAACATTGAATACAGGTGGTGGATATATGGGTGTTCAATATTCATGATAAAAAGTTGGGAAATAATACAAAGACAACAATTCATTTGCCTTAATTCCTGGTTCATATTTTTAATACCTCAAATTCAGCCAGTATTGTTGGCATTCTAGCAACCTGGCAGGATGTTATGCTTAACACTTTACCAGATAGAAAAAAAAAATGAACCAGATAGTTTCTACCCATTTATTCATACTAATATTCAATTGAGGGAGATAATTATATAAATAAATATAACAGGAGGCAGTAGATATCAATATCCGAATAGAGATTAAAAACAGGCTTTGGAAAGAGTACAGGGAAGTGGAAGCTTTCTTCTCATTAAGAGTGTTTGAGAAAACTTCACCTGAACCGGTCCAGAAGGATATTGGTTTTTCACCAAGTGGGACGTATGTTCAAAGAACTCGACTGGGGCTCTGTGGGTGGGTGTGTGCAGTGGATGAAGAAGGGTATTTAGAGGGAGATGATACTTAGAAAAGCAATGATGGACCGGTTGGGAAGGATCTTGAAATCCATGGGAAAACGCTTGGATTTTTCTTTCTTATCAGTGGGGAAGCTTTGAGGATTTTTGAGCAGAGGAGTGGCCAGTAGATCTGTGCTTTTGGACCAGTGTTGGCTGTTGGGAAGTATTAATGCCCAAAGCAGCGCACTGTAGCTCCTTGTCGTTAAGGAGGCTCCGGCCTGCTCTGAGTTGCTCTAAGTGTCCCTCCCCGTGAATGTTTTGAGAGAGGAGCCGTGTTCAGCAGCTCTGCAAGCCATTTTTCTAGTTGGTGAGTTGTAAACCTCATGGCTCTTTTCCTTTCTCAGTTTTGCTCTCTCAGGATGCTGATCAGACCCAGGGAGAAAGTTTCAAGGATGAAGTCACCTCTGTGCCCTCGACAGTGGAGTCTCAGGTGGGTTGGGGTTTCCTGTCCCTTTCTTAAAATTGTTTCTCAGATTTTAAGAGCCCTGGACTTTGATTTTCTTAGCCTGTTCTAAACTAGGCCACATTGATTGGTTTCACCAGTAATTTTCCCACCAATAGTAGAAAGTTCCTCATAGTAGTAGGTTCACCATAACAGAAGGTTCCTCAGGAACCTTCTTGTTTCAACCAGACCTCTGGTCATTTATCCAACACATTTAAAAATTGTGGGAGATGGGCTAAATGGGTGATGGGTATTATGGAGGGCACTTGTTATGATGAGCACTGGATGTTATAGGTAAGGATGAATCACTAAATTCTACTGAAACCAATATTACACCATTTTCTACTATATTCTAACTAGAATTTAAATAAAAAATTGAAAAAATAAAAATAAAAAATAAAATCCTGCTGGGGTTTGTGTGTGTGTGTGTGTGTTTGTAAAAGTATGTAATGTAGTTCTTGCCCTGAAACCTCACAGATGTCATCTAGGGGAAAGACAAATATTGTAAAACATTTTAAAAAATTTAAATTCAATTAGCCAACATACAGTGCATCATTAGTTTCAGATGTAAAACATTTTAAGCAACATTTAAAAATTAACAGAATGCGGTTCTGACATTCCTGGAGATGTATACACTTCATTAATGACCTTTAAGAGAGGGTTTCTGGCCATGTTTTGGAGCAGAATTGTAGATGAAAAGGGAGATGAGTAGAGAAGTTTCTGGCAGGTCATGAAGGGCACATGCTGAATAGGCTGACCAGAAAGGGAAGGAAAACTTCCAAGAGCAGTTTAATAGTGTCTGTGTATCATAAATGAGCTAATCAGAAAACCATTGGCACTGGTAACGGGCAAACCCCAGAATCACAGGGAAACTCAAGAAAATTAGAGAGTAATCAGAGAACATCAATATAGAAGGAGATATTCTTAGAGAAGAGAAGACTCTTATAGTGGAGTGATCTTAGTTTCCAAAATAACATACTATAGGGTTTAATCCCATATCTTTAACGTTCCTCAAATTCAGTTTCCTAATGGGTTAAATGTCATGCTATTGCCAGCCCAATAGGGCTGAAATGCCTTCCAGACTTATTATAATACATAAAAAGCATTAGAATCATCTTTACACTTAAGGGATGTGTTATTACCTTAGCCTTCTGGCTTTTCTTTGCATTTGGTAATATTTTTAAAAATAATCATAAAATGGTTATTAAATTTGTGTAGATCGTACATGACAGGCTCTTGTACTTCACAACATGGTATCTGCTTTGGTCAAATCTTCCTTACTAGGCAGAATTCATGCTCCCTCCAGAAATGTGCTGTTCTCACATACTTCTCTTACTAACAGAAATACCCAGCTAATGGTATTTTACCTATGCTGAAATGTTCTCATTTTAACCAATTCTCTCAGCCCAACAAAGGTCCCTGTCTTCTCTTGTGGCCTTAGCCTCTTTTGAACTCTCCCCTTCCTCAAATATTCCTGATCTTTTTTGTCCTTAATCCAAATTATTATGTACTGCTCTGAGACCTTCTTTACTATTTCATGAGTATTTCTCCTTCAGCCAAATGATAAGTTGCAGAAGACAGCTTCCATGCTTTCTGCATTGTGTTGTAACCTCCTGTAGAGAGTCAGCCAACCGATCTTCAAGACAGTGCCCAAGAAAACTTGGCTAGAATCTCTTAGCATGTAGGCAATGTTAGAACTGAAAAGGAACATATTTGATGTTCTAGGGACTGTTGACCTTCAAGGACATATCCGTGGACTTCACCCAGGAGGAGTGGGGGCACCTGGCCCCTGCTCACCGGAATCTATACCGGGAGGTGATGCTGGAGAACTATGGGAACCTGGTCTCAGTGGGTAAGGACGAGCTCCCCTTATAACTAGAACCTGCCTATGGGAGGAAAATCTTTATTTCTAACCAAAGTGCAATGCTTGGGCTTTGGGTTGTGATGGAGGTTTCTAGTTCCTTCTAAACAGCGTCGGGATGGCTGTGTCCTTTTCTGCCCCGGTCTTTCTACTCTACCCCTCAGCAGGCCTGATTACCAAAGAACTATCTTTAAACTCTTGGGATGGCTCTTTGACCTCAGCACATGCAGTGTTTTCTTCTTCATGAGCAGGGTGTCAGCTCTCCAAACCTGATGTGATTTCCCAGTTGGAGAAAGGAGAAGAGCCATGGCTGATCGAGAGAGAGATTTCAGGAAGTCCAGGTTCAGGTAAGATCAAGGCAGATGGGGCCTTCATCATGTTTGCTAGAGAGCTCCACTTGAAGCCTTCTCCAGGCTCTGGGGAAGACCATGCCATCCGGATGGGTCGCACAAGAAACCTGATTACCACTCTGCACTTGCCTCTTCTCGGTAGTTTCTCTGGAGTAGGGGGAGAAAGAGATGCCTTTCCTACCAGGGTTAATTTTCTTGACTAATTCTCCTGACCCGACTTTCATGATTTTCTTGCTTTCTCCAACATTCCAAGCCTTGCCCTGATCATAGCTTCTTTCTCCTGTCCATTCAGGTGTTCTTGGGTCTCCCCTCATTAAGTACAGCACCCTGCACCAGATTCTCATGTCATTTTATCTTGGATCTCACTCTCACGATTCCATATAAAATGTTCTCCTGAGTCTTTTTCTGTAATCATAGCTTCAGTTCTGATTCTCTTTTTAACTTGTGTGGTTTAATTTTTATTTCAGATAACTTAGGACTCAGTGAGAAATCCCCACAGAATTCCTTCTTACCAAATCAAATAGCTTTCTTCATCTAAGAACAATAACGACAGCTATTCATCCAGCTGGCCTGCGTGAGTCCTGTGTGTACATTAGCCCCATCTTACAGAGGAGGAAAAGAAGGCTCACAGGTTAAGGAGTTTGTCCAGCATCACTTAGCTACTGGTCGGTGGAGTCGGTATTTGAATTTGAATCCTTCTGACTCCACGGTTTGTGTTCTTACGACACTATTCTCCATGGCAGCATTAGCCTCGTAGACCTCGCCGCCTTCTTGGTATCTGTCCTTTCCTCCACCAGCCAGTTTAATAATTGTTATCTCCCCTATCTCTCTTATTGCCTTTCCAGTGCTTCTCATCAATACCCTTTTCAATGCAGATACACCATTTCCACCTCTGTCAGGATAGGCTAAACTACTACAGCAGACAGACTCAAAAAGGTGGCTCAAATGCAGTAGGAATTTCTTGCTCATACACTGGTCTGAGGGAACTGGTTAGGCCAATGGACAGTTCTTTTCCACCTAGCGAATCTGGGGTTGAGATTTCTTCCACATGGTGGCTGCACCATCCCCTAAGGCCTCCTCATCATCTCAGTATAGCCAGCAGCAGAATAAGAGCACACAAGAGCTCCTCTGGGAGGTTTGAATGGGCCAGGCTGGAGTGACTCACGTGACTTTCACTCTGAGTCACTTACAGGAGAAACCTTCACTCAAATCAAAATCAAGATTGGGAACTAGAGTGTAGTTGCGTGTCCAGTAATGGGAAGAACAGATTTTGGTGAATATCCAGCAGAGTCTGCCACAGTCCCTGAGGGGCCTCTGTCTTTTACGCGGCTATTCTGTATCCGCACAAATGCCCACAGATGTATCGTGATGGTTTCAGTTGTTCTTTGCCACCTATATTCTCCATATTCTCCTCTTCATCTCATACAGCCGTACGAACTCTATTCCCACATATCCCATCTCTGTTTAGATGCACTGTTGTCACTTCAAACCCGATACGCCCGAAAACAGAGACCGTCTTCTCTCCCAAGCAAATTTCTCATCCTGACTCCTCCTATTCTTTAGTCTCAAAGATAAAAAATTATGGTATCAGCGAGAATGTATCATGTTTTTCTACTCTCAGTGCTTCCTCATTTCTCATGCTTCTCTGGTATTACTTGCTAGATCCACTTCTCCTCTTCATCTTTGTTGATGCCGTGCCAAGCCAAGTTCCCTTCATCTCATGCCTATTACTATGATTTTTAGTTGTATTTGTTGATGTTTTATTATTTTTGTGAATAATTTTGAATGTTACTGTCAGATTTGACCTCTTGAAATATGACATTTCTTGTTCTTACCCTGAAAAGTTAAGTGACTCCTTATTCTCTATAATAAGTAATATAAATATCTCTACTTGCTTTTTTAAAAAAGATTTTATTTATTTATATGAGAGAGTGGGAGTGTGAGCACAAGTAGGGGGGAGGGGCAGAGGAAGAGGGAGAGAGAGAATCTCAAGCAGACTCCCTGCTAAGCAGGAGCCCAACACGGGGCTTCATTTCACAACCCTGAGATCATGACCTGAGCTGAAACCAAGAGTCGAATGCTTAACCAACTGAGTCACCGAGGCACCCCTTCTCTCTACTTGCTTTTTAAGTCTACTCCAAGATTTACCCAGCTATTCTCAAGCACTTTGTATGTGCTGTTACTAAGGTGAGGTTAGAAATCCTGGGGAATAGGAGTTTGTTGTGAACAGAAAATATTGGTGGTTTAAGGTGGCAGGGTCCAGAAGGGATGGAAGGGAATAGAAAGAGAATAAAAACTAGAGAAACTCCCTCTTCCAAAAATATTGTCCCATATATACTATGGATAGACTATATAGTCTCTATCCTTTAAGATTTTACAGTTTAGTTAATAATGTGTCACAAATTAAGAAGCCCACTTTTCACCTCATAGATATAGGCAAAAATTATGAAGATTGATAAAAATCGAGTGAACTTGCTGGGAAGGGCACCCATATCTACTGAGAACACACATACCCAGAACCCAATAATTTCTCTTTAGTAAATCCTATGAAATATTGACAGGAGTGTAAACAAATGTTTGTATAATGATAACATGAAAAACTGGAGACAACCTAAATATTTTTCAGTAAAGAAAAGTCAAATTATGATATGCCCATCAGTGGAATCCAGTGGAATGCACTGCACTTGTTAAAAAGAATGAGATAAATATAAATGTACAGACAAGGAAGGGGGCCCATAAGATATAGGTGAATTAAGAAAAAAACAGATGCAGAAATATATATATGCGCCATGATCCCTTTTTTTGTGCAAATGTATATTTGTGACTGTACATACATAAACACACACATTCACGTATACATACTGTTGGGAATATCTAAATGGATGTATTCCAAAATCCCAAGACACTAAGGGAAAGGAGATGAGATTGAGAGAGGCTATTTCTCCTATATTATTTAATGTTTTATTTTAATGTGTAGAAAGTATGAGATAAATACTTGAAAAAACTTTTTTTAATAGAGAAAATTTTGTCATAGAAATACGAGCTTGAGATGATATGGTGCTAGAATCCTGTGTTCCTTAATCTTATCTTTTGATGTTTGCCCTTACAATGATGCTGTCCTCTTAGTGTACTTCCTTCTGGAATTCACATGGATGAACTCCTCCCAATGCCTGAAAGTCACCTTACATACTCTAAAAGCTTCTTTCTGTAGACCATTTTTTCACTTCTTTTTATATTAGCTTTCTAGGGGGCAGAACTACATTTGAAGATAGTCCAAGGTTTCTATGCTTAGTACACGTTCATTTTTCCCCCTCCTATTCTCACTATGGCCATTTATTTTTTAAAGTGCACTGAATATGGGTGATTTGTGTTTTGGGATTTCTTTCAGACTTGGAGAATAAAACAGAAACCAGGGAGTCAACCTTAAAGAATGGTATTTCATGGGAAGAATTACACCATGGCCTAATGATGGAACAGTCCACGAGAGGAAGCACGTTATATTCCACATTGGGGAGAGTCGTCAAATGTGATAAGTTAGAAAGCCACCGGGAAAACCAAGGATTAGGTGAGGGGAAAATCCCCTTGACCCACAAGAAAACACTCACTCAGGAAAAAGGCCGAGAATCTAACAGATTTGAGAAAAGTATTAATGTGAGCTCAAAAGTTATTCCCGGACCAGAAGGTCCTCCAAGAAAAAAAGACCATAAATATGATATATCTAGAAAGAGAAGTAGATACAATTTAGATTTGCTCAATCATTCAAGGAGTTATACAAGAATGAAAACCTTTGAATGTAATATTTGTGAAAAAATCTTCAAGCAGCTCATTCACCTTACAGAACACATGAGAATTCATACTGGAGAGAAACCATTCCGATGTAAAGAATGTGGAAAAGCCTTTAGCCAAAGTTCATCCCTCGTTCCACATCAGAGAATCCATACTGGAGAGAAACCCTATGAATGTAAGGAATGTGGGAAAACCTTCAGACATCCATCATCTCTTACTCAGCATGTTAGAATCCATACTGGGGAGAAGCCGTATGAATGTGGTGTATGTGAGAAAGCATTCAGCCAGAGCATTGGGCTGATCCAGCATCTGAGAACTCATGTTAGAGAGAAACCTTTCACATGCAAAGACTGTGGAAAAGCATTTTTCCAGATTAGACACCTTAGGCAACATGAGATTATTCATACGGGTGTGAAACCCTATATTTGTAACGTATGCAGTAAAACCTTCAGCCATAGCACATACCTAACTCAACACCAGAGAACTCATACTGGGGAAAGACCATATAAATGTAAGGAATGTGGGAAAGCCTTTAGCCAGAGAATTCATCTTTCTATCCATCAGAGAGTCCACACGGGAGTGAAACCTTATGAATGCAGTCATTGTGGGAAGGCCTTTAGGCATGATTCATCCTTTGCTAAACATCAGAGAATTCATACTGGAGAAAAACCTTACGATTGTAATGAATGCGGAAAAGCCTTCAGCTGTAATTCATCACTTATCAGACACTGCAAAACACATTTAAGAAATACCTTCAGCAATGATATGTGATGTATGTACAACATCAGAGAATCCGCATAATGAAACAAAAGCCTCTAAATCAGAGGTTTTCTGACTTTTGGATTTCAAGAAGCGATGAGTTTTTTTTTTTTTAATGACTCGATCCAGTGTTACAGCTATCAGTTTTGCCATGTTAAAGAAACTACCTTTTATCAACATTGATTCAGAAAAGAAAGGGCATTTTAATATTTTTAAATATAGGAAGGATGTGATCATTAGGAATAACCCTAAACATTGAATTAAGTTAGCTTTATGAAAATCTCCCAAATTTGTCTTTATTTTTCTCATTTCATTATGGGCCAGTGAAAAGTTCATCATGGCAAGTTACTGGTCCTTGGATTGGCTTTTGAGAATCACTGTTTTAAATATCCCTTAAATAATTAGAATGAAATATAAAGTATATTTTTTTTACTATAGACCTTTATATGGCTAGAAGAGGTATAAATAAAAATACTGGTTGGCTCATTTCTAGAAGAAATAATGTCAAAGGAAGCTTTCTAGAATTGATAGATAACCTACTACACATGAAATGCTTAAGTATATTTTATGGTTTCTTGTAGAGAATTGGCAAACTTTTCATAAAGGGCCCGATAGTAAATATGTTAGGTATTGTGGGCCATACGCGCTCTGTCAGAACCACTCAACTCTACATGTTAGTGCAAAAACATCGAGAGAAACACATAAGCCAGGGTATCTCAGCCTGGGTGCTGCTGATATTCTGGGCCAGATGTTTGTTTTGGGAAGCTGTCCTGGGCGCTGTAGTGGGTTTAGCAGTATCTCTGGCCACCAGCTGCCAGTCATAGATGCCAGTAGTTCCCCCACCTATTGTAACAACCAAAAACGTCTCCAGACGTTGCTAGATGTGCCCTGCAGGGTCGACATTGTACTTGTGAAGTACTTGAAAACCACTGACCTAAATGAATGGGTGTAGCTCTGTTCCAATAAACAGTAAGCTTCATGTAAAAAACTGGTGTTTGGATGCATTTAGCCTGAGAGCCGCAGTTTACCACTCCTGCTCTACGGTGCGTGAATAGCTGCCCCCTCCTGCCCCGGAATAGGCACAGCAAAAATAGTGATTGGTCCTATAGGGTTGTTGTCATCATCGTTTTTAATCTGCTTTGCTGGAACTTGTGATATGTCCTGTTATAGTGTCATATTAAAGCCTTAGAAATGTTACATAATTTCTGGAATAGTTCTAATATTCAACCGTGTAATTTAACCTGAGGGGGTTTATTGTCACTTATTTGACAGTGCTTCCCGTGTGATTTGACATACCAAGTAAGCCTAATTAGTCAAAAAGACTTCATTTAGAAGTTGAATTTGGGGAAGTTTTTCTGAAATATCAGAAGATTTTAAAGTACGTGCCTAAGTAAGATTATAGAACATTTAAAAATTAATAATTGGGGCACCTGAGTGGCTCAGTTGAGCATCTGACTTTTGGTTTCAGCTCAGGTCATGACCTCAGGGTCATGAGACCGAGCCCTGTGTCAGGCTCCATGCTCAGTGGGGAGGCTGCTTGAGTTTCTCTCTCCCTCTCCCTTTGCCCCTCCCCCCTCTACTTTCTCTCGAATCTTAAAAAAAAAAAATGATCTATTTAGCCAAGGGGGCAATAAGATTCTAATGGCAGATGCAGAGGATTATATCATTGTTAATAAAATTTAGCTTAATGTTGAGATGATTCCATTTTATTTATTTATTTATTTAAAGATTTTATTTATTTGACACAGAAAGAGACAGCCAGCAAGAGAGGGAACACAAGCAGGGGGAGTGGGAGAGGAAGAAGCAGGCTCCTAGTGGAGGAGCCTGATGTGGGGCTCGATCCCAGAACACTGGGATCACACCCTGAGCCGAAGGCAGACGATTAATGACTGAGCCACCCAGGCGCCCCAAGAGATGATTCCGTTTTAAAGACAAAACAGAAACTTTGTTTTTCTAGGCTGATTAAAGATATAGAATAATCTTTGTTTACAACTTAAACTAATAACCCAGGAAAACTGCCATTTTAACAGAGAAAAAACAAATTCCAGTCTTAACTGGTGTACTTCCAATATTAATTTATTTCAACAAGATGAACTTAAAAAATAAAAAGATTTTATTTATTTGAGAGAGAGACCAAGAGAGCAGGAGTGGAGGGGCAGAGGGAGAGGGAGAAGCAGACTCCCCACTGAGCAGTGAGCCTGACGCAGGGCTCCATCCCAGGACCCTGAGATCATGACCCGAGCCAAAGGCAGATGCTTAACCAACTGAGCCACCAAGGCACCCCAATAAGATGAACTTCTTTAAGAATCATGCAGACCTTCCTTTTTCCTATCATCTCCCATGTTGATACATACTTCTTGAGACAAGGCCATGCAGGGTGCCGCATGGATCTGAGTCTTTATGGTGGGTGCTGTGACGTGCTGACCAGATTCCCCATTAGGAATGAAGGTCTCTGCTGCAGGGAATGTGGCTGATAGTCCTCAACTCACACACCATCAGGGGTCGCCTTAACTGAAGACAGCTGCCTTGTCAAAGGGCATTCCCTCTGCCCAGGTTGTTACATCCAAAGGCTATTATTTTGCCCCAATTTAGGATGGTTCTGAAGGGTAATGGTACTTTTCGAACTCAGAGTCAATGAAGGCTTCTGTTGATAATGTATGACCCTCAACTTCTGCCTAATCTTGCTCTCCTACTCTCCCTTCTCTTCTCCACATGTTGATCCCTCCCTAATAAACCTTTTTTACATATTAATCTCCACACTCTTAGTCCTGACCACGCACAAAATTCCTTTCCAGATTCCCTTCTCACAAACCTACAACTTTCCTTTTTTACATTCAGATTTTGTCCTAAGTTTTCTCTCTTTAAATATCCAGTGTCACTTTCCTTGCATGGCATCTGCTTCTTTGTTCCTAGATCACCCACAGAACTTCATGAGGCCCAGATAAAGTTCTAGGGTTTTTTTTCCCTCTTTCCTGACAAATTTTGCAATGGAGATAACATGAACTTACTTGAATTTCAGTAAACACAGGCAGAATGAAACTTTTATATATATAATGCTGATAATTCTAAAGACATGTCCATTTGATTAAACCAACAACCTTAAATTAGTGTTAATACTCAATATTTTCCAAGATCATGTGAACTGATAAAACATTTGGGTTAGTTTCTATCTTTGAGTTTTAGAATGCCCAACTCTTAAAACCACTTACTTTAAACCAACTAAATAGAGCTCTTTTATAAATTAATTTTAGCGATACCACCTCGGGCTAGAGAAAATATCTCACATTTATAATATCCATGGACACACAAGTACACAAGATACAAGCAAAATCTTGAAGGCCCAATTTCCAGATGTCTCCTTTTACCAATCTAATGGCAAGATGGTATTATAATGTATGGACCCATTCATTGGTCATTTTTCTCTGTATTGTAGCCAAGCAGTGTTATGAAAAATGATTGCCCAATTTTGGAGAATACAGCCCAAAGGGCTGCATATGGGGGTCGAATTGTCATTTCCCATTTTCCAATGAGAACATAGCCAGATTTATCCAAAGATACCAGAAGATGCTACTCAAACAAACCAAATGAAGCCCAACCTCTCAGCGTTAGTTCTTTCCCAAAAGTCAGGGCTTCACCGACAACCCAACAGCTTCCTCATCAACTTTTTAGAAAAGGAGGCTAAGAGAACCTAGCCCCCTATTTGGAGGCATCTGAATGTGAGGAAAAAATCTAAGATTGACACCAAACAGGAGAAAGCAGCTCATGTGCTGGTATGAAATACCCAGAGACCTCTGTCCAAACCAAACCCAAGACTGTTTCCTTGCCACGAGTGTTCAATTAAGCGGGAGGCGCCCAATCAGGGGGGAGCCCTGGGGATGGTCCCCAAGACAAAGAGCCCAGGCAGCTGCTAGGACTCATCACTGGACTCCTGTTACAGGCTGAGGGCCGATGAACCATGGACAAAGAGCTCCTCGCCAAATCTGCAACCGAGCCCAAGTTCATCCACGTAATGGATAGCAAAGACAAACCGGCATTGCCTATGCAGCGAGGAAAGGGCTATTGGAGAGGCAGCAAAATGAGGAGATGGGAGGGCAAATCTCAAACCTGCCTCTCCCAGGAGAATCGGGAAACTTAACGGCAAACAAGAAGGGCAAAAAGTGGTGGTTGTGCTTATTAGTCTGCAGCTGCAATTCGTCCCATTAACGCTTTGGTTACTGGTTTCACGAAATTTCTCAGAATATTGAAAATGGAACACTTACTCATGGGTGGTGTTTGGAGGTTGGAGGGGGAGCACTAACCTGGACAATTCAGTATATAATGCTATAGGGCTAAAATAATGTTTCACTGTCCTTCATTACAGTGATAACATAGATTATTTTTGCTTTTTAAAGGCTTCTCTGTGTGTGCTTTTACATAATTAGAATCATGGTTTAGCTGCCTTTGGAACTGGGTTTGTTTTTCACTGAATATTAGGTTGTGCTCAGATCCGAAGCCTTCATAGCAGAGTAGAAAGAGTTTGCATTCAGCAATCATAAAAATATGTATTCAAATTCCAACTCTACCACCCCTACCTTTGTGATCTTAGTCAAACTTAATCTTATTTTTTCTTTTTTAAAAATATTTTATTTATTTATTTGACAGAGAGAGAGCACAAGGAGGCAGAGTGGCAGGCAGAGGGAGAGGCAGAAGCAGACTTGCCGACGAGCAGGGAGCCCGAGGTGGGGCTTGATCCCAGGACCCTGGGATCATGACCTGAGCCGAAGGCAGACGTTTAACTGACTGAGCCACCCAGGCGCCCCTTAATTTTATTTTTGCATTTTTAAAAGACACGCCATAACAGGTTTATTATGCTAGGAATACAAAATCACTCAAACCCAGAAACTATTAATATTGCATTTTATGGCTTTTCTGCTTATTATAAAAAAG
>NW_024425786.1:30850890-30851506 GCF_017311325.1 Ursus maritimus
TAAGTAAATACCTATACATATATATATATATATATATATATATATATATAAATGTTTTTAAATATATATATATATATATATATATATATATATATATATATATATATATATATATATATATATATATATATATATATATATATATATATATATATATATATATATATATATATATATATATATATATATATATATATATATATATATATATATATATATATATATATATATATATATATATATATATATATATATATATATATATATATATATATATATATATATATATATATATATATATATATATATATATATATATATATATATATATATATATATATATATATATATATATATATATATATATATATATATATATATATATATATATATATATATATATATATATATATATATATATATATATATATATATATATATATATATATATATATATATATATATATATATATATATATATATATATATATATATATATATATATATATATATATATATATATATATATATATATATATATATATATATATATATATATATATATATATATATATATATATATATATATATATATATATATATATATATATATATA
>NW_024425786.1:30851711-30860519 GCF_017311325.1 Ursus maritimus
TAGTCTCTCATGCTTCATTCCCCCTTCTGATTACCCCCCTTTCTTTATCCCTTTCTTCCCCTACCGATCTTCCTACTTCTTATGTTCCATAAATGAGTGAATCCATATGGTAATTGTCTTTCTCTGCTTGACTTATTTCATTTAGCATTATCTCCTCCAGTCCCGTCCTGTTGCAGCAAATGATGAAAAATTGTTCTTTCTGATGGCTAATATTCCATTGTATATATGGGACACATCTTCTTAATCCAGTCATCTGTTGAAGGGCATCTCGGTTCCTTCCACGATTTAGCTATTGTGGACAATGCTGCTATGAACATTGGGGTGCATATGGCCCTTCTCTTCACTACGTCTGTATCTTTGGGGTAAACACCCAGTAGTGCAATTGCTGGATCCTAGGGTAGCTCTATTTTTAACTTTTTAAGGGACCTCCACACTGTTTTCCAGAGTGGCCGTACCAACTTGCATTCCCACCAACAATGTAGGAGGGATCCCTTTCTCCACATCCTCTCCAACAATTGTTCTTTCTTGCCTTGTCAATTTTTGCCATTCTAACTGGCGTAAGGTGGTATCTCAATGTGGTTTTGATTTGAATTTCCCTGATGGCTAATGATTTTGAACATTTTTTCATGTGTCTGTTAACCATTTGTATGTCTTCATTGGAAAAGTGTCTGTTCATATCTTCTGCCCACTTTATGATTTATTTGTTTCTTTTGTATTGAGTTTGAGAAGTTCATTGTAGATCTTGGATACCAGTCTTTTATCTGTAGTGTCATTTGCAAATATCTTCTCCCATTCCATGGGCTGCCACTTAGTTTTTTTGACTGGTTCCTTGGCTGTGCAGAAGGTTTTTATCCTGATGAAGTCCCACAAGTTCATTTTATCTTTTGTTTCTCTTGCCTTTGGAGATGTGTCACAAAAAAGGTTGCTGTGGCCGATGTCGTAGAGGTTGCTGCCTATGCTCTCCTCTAGGAATTAGATGGATTCCTGTCTCACATCGAGGTTTTTCTTCCATTTGGAGTTTATCTTTGTGTATGGTATGAGAGAGTGGTCAAGTTTCATTCGTTTGCATGTAGCTGTCCAATTTTCCCAGCACCATTTATTGAAGAGACTGTCTTTTCCACTGGATGTTTTCTCCTGCTTTATCACAGATTAGTTGCCCAAAGAGCCAAGGGTCCATTTCTGGGATCTCTATTCTGTTCCGTTGGTCTATGTGTCTGTTTTTGTGCCAGTACCATGCTGTCTTTGTGATCACAGCTTTGTAGTACAGCTCGAAATCCGCATTGTGATGCCCCCAGCTTTGTTTTTCCTTTTCAACACTTCCTTGGTGATTCAGGGCCTTTTCTGGTTCCATAAAATTTAAGGACTATTTGTTCCATTTCTTTGAAACATGTCCTCGGTATTTTGATTGGGATAGCATTGAAAGTGTAGATTGCTCTGGGTAGCAGGGACATTTTAACTATGTTAATTCTTCTGATCCATGAGCATGGAATAGTTTTCCATCTTTTTGTGTCTTCTTCAATGTCTTTCAAGAGTGATTTGTAGTTTCTAGAATATAGCTCCTTTACGTCTCTGGTTCAGTTAATTCCAAGGTAACGTATGGTTTTTGGTGCTATTGTAAATGGGATGGATTCTCTAACTCTTTTCTTCGTCTCATTATTCGTATAGAAATGCAACTGATTTTGAGCTTGACTTTGTATCCCGCCACATTACTGAATTGTTCTCTATAACTTCTAGTAGTTTGGGAGTGGATTCTTTGGGGTTTTCCATATAGAGTATCATGTCATCTGTGAAGATAGACCTGCTTTGACTTCTTCTTTGCCAATTTGGATACCTTTGATCCCTTTTTGTGTCTGATTGCTGTTGCCAGGACTTTTTTTTTTTTTAAGATTTTATTTATTTATTTGGACAGAGACAGCTAGCGAGAGAGGGAGCACAGCAGGGGGATGGGAGAGGAAGAAGCAGGCTCCCAGCGGAGGAGTCGATGGGACTTGATCCCGAACGCCGATCACGCCCTGAGCCGAAGGCAGACGCTTAACGACGCAGCCACCCAGGCCTCCTGCTGCCAGGACTTCTAGTACATATGTTGAATAATAGTGGCGAGAGGGGTCATCCTTGTCGAGTTCCTGATCTTAAGGGAAAGGCTTCCAGCTTTTCCCCATTGAGAATGATATTTGCTGTAGGCTTTTCAACAGATGGTTTTTAGGTGAGATTGAGGAATGTACCTTTATCCCTACACTCTGAAGGGTTTTAATCAGAGAAGGACTGCTGTATTTTGTCAAAATGGCTTTTTCTGCATCCATTGAGTAGAATCATATGGTTCCTGAGTCTTTTCTTGTTGATATGATGTATCACGCTGATCGATTTTGCAATCGTTGAACCACCCTTGCATCCCAGGGATGAATCCCATCTTGGTCGTGATGGATAATCCTTTAATGTACTGTTGGATTCTATTAGCCAGATCTTGTTGAGATTACGTCCATATTCATTAGGAAATCGGTCTGTAATTCTCCTTTTGTGGGTCTATCCTGGTTTGGGGATCGATCATTGGCCTCCATAGGAATGAGTTTGGTAGCTTTCCTTCTGTTTCTATTTTTTGAAATAGCTTAGGAGAATAGGCATTATTTCTTCTTGAATGTTTGGTAGAATTCCCAGGAAACCTTCTGGCCTGGAGTTTTGTTTTTTGAAGGTTGTTTATCACTGACTCAATTCTTCATAATTAATTGGCCTGTTTAAAAATCAATTTCTTCCTGTTTCAGTCTTGGTAGTTTATAGGTTTCCAGGAAGGCTCCATCTCATCCAGAGTGCTTAATTTATTGGCATAGCTGTTGATAAAAGTTTGTAATAATCCTTCAATTTCATTAAAAGAGTGTGATCGTAACCCTCTCTTTCATTCATAATTTAATTACTTTGGGCTTTTTCTATTCTTTAGATAAGTCTTGCCAGTTCGGTTTCCGTCAATTTTAATTCTCTCAAAGAAACAGCCTAGTCCTGTTGATCTTGCTCTACTATGTTCTGGTTTCTACTCCATTGATTTCGCTCTCTAATCTTGGTCAACCGTCTTCCGTGCAGTAGGATTAGGCCTGTCCCTCTGTTGCTCTTCCAGCTTTTGAGGAGAGAATATAAAAACTGCATTTTAGATTTTTCTATGTCTTTTGAGTGAGGCTTGTGATGTATGTATTTCCCCCTTAGACTGCCTTTGCAGTATCCCATAGGTTTGGGACCGCTTTGTGTCTCCACAAATTGTTTAAATTGGATTTTGAGTTCCTGGTTTATCAATCATTCCTGAGCAGGATGGTTCTTAGTCTCCAAGTGTTTGAGTTTCTTCCAAATTTTCCTTGAGGTTGAGTTCCATCTCAGAGCCGTTGTGGTCTGAGAATATGCAGGGGATAATTCAGTCTTTGGATCGTTGAGACCTGTTTTGTGTCCTGAACATGGTCTATTCTTGAGAATGTTCCATGGGCAATGAATAGAATGAGTATTCTTTGTTCTGGGGTGTAGTGTTCTATATATATCTATGAGGTCCAACCTACATCGAGTTTGGCATTCATTGCCCTTGTTTCTTTTGTCCATTTTTAGTATGGTGTTCTGTCTATTTCTGATAGTGGAGTGTTGAGGTCCCCTACTATTAACGGATTTTTATCATATATGTCTCTTATTCTGCAAGAGTTGCTTGTGTATCTTTGCTGCTCTCCTGTTGGGGGATATATATTTATAATTGTCATATCCACTTGTTGGATGCATCCTTTAAGAATAATATAGTTGCTCTTCTGTATCTCTTAACCATAGCTTTAGTTAAAATCCAATCTGTCTGATATGAGAATCTCTATCCCAGTCTTTGAGGTCCATTGGTGCAATGATATCCCATCCCCTTTTCTTCAGTCTGAATGATCCTTAGGTTCAAATGATCTCTTTAGACAGCAAATGGATGGTGCTGTCTTTCTATCCACACTGCAACCTCAGGCTTTATGGTGGAATTTAGGTCCATTTACATTAGAGACTGATTGATTAGAGATACGATTTAATGATGTCATGTTGCCAGTAAAGTCTTTGTTTCTATCTGACAGACTTTCTGTTCCTTGTATCACTCTTGGGGCCTTTTACTTTTATAGAACCCCTCTAAATATTCCTTGTGGCTGGTTGTATGGTTAGATATTGGTCAATGACATTGCGATTCTGAAGGTCTTCTTAATCCCCATCCATCTTGAATGAAGCCTGTTGGATAAAGGATCCTTGGCTGCATGTTTTTCCTGAAAGAGTTTTAAAATGTTCCCTCCAACCCTTTCTCTCATTCCAGGTCGTGTACAGGTCCGATTTAATTCTGATACCTTTGCCTTGGTACGTGAGAAATTTCTTTGCCCTGGCCGCTTTCAATACTGTATCCTTGGATCTAATATTTGCGAAATGCACTATGATGTGACGTGGTGTAGGTTTGTCGTGGTTGAACTTGGGAGGGGCCCTCTCTGCCTCTTGGAGACCAATGTTTGTTTCCCTTGCTAGATTAGGGAAGTTTTCAGCTACAATTTGTTCAAATATCTCTTCTAGACCTCTGTTTTTCTCCACCCCCTCGAGGATGCCGATGATTTTGATATTGGAACATTTCATTGAGTCAGTAATCTCCCATAACCTACATTCCTGTGCGTAGATTTTTTTGAGTCCAGATTCTATTTTAGGTTTTTCTTCTACTAACCCATCCTCCAATTTACCAATTCGTTCTTCTGCCTCATTCACCCTGGCCGTCAGAGCCTCTAGTTTTGACTGCATTTGGCTCATGGAATTTTTAATTTCTGCCAAATTCACTACCTGCGCTACCCAGGTGCTCCTGATCTGTCCACTTTAACTCTGTTTCTGTTGGTGCTGCTCAACCCTGCAGCGTCCCGGGATGTGCGCCCCACACCCGGCGTCCCAGCCCTCACTTCCAGGGCTGGCGCGTCTCTGTCCTTTGCAGTTCTAACACCTCCAGCCGCCAGCCTCCGTCCACCCGCCACCCCCGCGTGCTCCCGGAGTCCCGGTCTCAGTCTGAATCCAGTGAGCACACCGGGATTCCGGAGTTCCGCGAGATGTCTGGTGGCGCGAGTTCCCCGGCTCACGGTCACAGTCTGTTTTCTTGCGGGTGCCGTTCCCCGAGTCCACCCGCTCCCCCGTGCAGGTGGCCACCGCTTCCCGGTGCCCGAGCACGGCGGCTCCCTCCCCCTTCCGTTTATCTTCTGATATCTGTGCGCGGATTCACGGCTCCCCAATTCGTACCTCAATACTCAGCGCTGGAGATGTTCATTTGTAGAGATCCAGATGCATCATCCTGCGTCTCAGGCTGATTCCGTGGATGTTCAGGCTGGTCTGGTACCTATCCAACTCGACTCAGGGGACTGGCTGAAAAAGGGGTCCCCTACTCCTCCGCCATCTTAACTGCCCTTCTCCTAAATGCTCATATATAAATCACAGAGGTGTATAAAGAAAACAAACATGACAGAACCCAGATAAACCAATGTTAAAATGGTGATGTAAAAAGACATTATGGGGTGCCTGGTTGGCCCAGTTGGTTAAGTTTCTGACTCTTAGTTTTGGCTCATGTCATGATCTCTGGGATCATGGGATTGAGCCCTATGTTGGGCTCCATGCTCAGCAGGGAGTCTGCTTGAGATTCTTCCCCCCTCCTGTGCTCCTCTCTCCTCCTCTAGCCACACACACACACACACTCTCTCTCTCTAAAACAAGTAAAAAATCTTTTTAAAAGACAACATCATATGATTCCAATTATATAAAGTATCAAAAGTAGTTAAATTAATAGAAAGTAGAATGGTGGTTCCTGGGGAGTAGGGGGAGGGGGGCAGGGGGAGTTCTCATTTGATGGGTATAGAGTTTCAGATTTTCAAAAATCTGAAAAGGTTCTGGAGGTCTGTTTCACAATGTGAATATAGTTAATGCTATGGAACTGTACAGTTAAGAGTGGTTAAGATGGTAAATTTTATGTTATGTGTTTTTACCACACACACACACACACGCACAATTTTTGGATGTATTTCTTCCTAGTGGACACACTCCAGTACCCAGTTTGAAAAATTCCTCCAACCCACTTGTACCAATGCTATGCCACTTCTTCACTGACTGTTACCGGTCATGTCCTCCCTTCTCTCCCTACCCAGCTTTTAGTCATGCAGCTGCAAACACCCTCCACTCCATATACATATGTCGTTAACACCTTTCCTCGGACAAAAAAACATTTTACAAGTTGGATTACCTCCTGGATCCTGGCTTTCTCTTTTTTGCCATCTCTTAGACACCTTGTTATAAGCAGAATTGTGTCCTCCCCTGCCCTTGCCAAATTCGTATGGTGAAACCCTAACCTCTAGTACCTAGAATGTGACTGATTAAATTTATTAATCACTTTAAAGGAGTGATTAAGAGAAAATGAGTCATTAGGGTATGCTCTAATCCAATCTGACTGGTGCTTTATAAGAAGAGGAAATTTGGGGGGCGCCTGGGTGGCTCAGTCGTTAAGCGTCTGCCTTCGGCTCAGGGCGTGATCCTGGTGTTCTGGGATCAAGCCCCACATTGGGCTCCTCTGCTAGGAGCCTGCTTCTTCCTCCCACTCCCCCTGCTTGTGTTCCCGCCCTCGCTGGCGGTCTCTCTCTGTCAAATAAATAAATAAAATCTTAAAAAAAAAAAAGAAGAGGAAATTTGGACACACAGAGAGACACCAGGGGCCTGCAAGCACACAGAGGAAAGACCGTGTGAAGACATAGAGTGAGGCTGCCATTTGCAGCCAAGGTGTAAGGCCTCAGGAGAAACCAACTCTGCCGACGTAGGCAGGCCTGGTCTGAGGACCCAGAGGGGGTCCCGCAGGACCAACCAAGAGGGTCCTTGGATTTGCACAGGATAGAAATCAAGCTCAAGCAGGAGGAAGTGAGAGCAGAGTGTACTGAATAGTGTGATAGATTACAGTAGATGGAGTGTCTGGGAGCCTCCTAAAAGGGGAAGCGAGTCTCTGTGTCACTTGGGGTCAGGTGTTTATATTGGAAAGAGGTCCGGGATATGTGTTCTTTCAGGAATCCAGGTCTGCTTAAGGGTGAGTGTCAGGTGAACAAGAGCTGTTATTCTATAAATCACTGAAGATGGGGGGGGGTACGGATGCCAGTGTTGGCAGGGGTTTGTTCAAAGCTCATGTCCTGGAGCTCAGGATCCGGTTTTTCTTAGATGTTATCATATGTGGGGGCCTAGGATGAAACTCAGGGTATGATTAACTTTCTTACTTCCCCCTTGGAGTGGGAACATACAGCTTCCTTGGTTTACTCAGATGCAAGGTGAAAGATCCCGAGTAAATGAGGCCTAGCGGAGAAACAGCAGAGATGGAGCCTTTCTGAAATGGAGTCCCTTCAGGTTCCCTGTCTCTGCTGGCACCTGGATCCCGGACTTCTAGCCTCCTGAACTGTGAGAAAATAAACATCTGTTGTTTAAAGCCACCCGGTCTGTGGTATTTTGTTGTGGCCGTCCTAACAAACTAATGCGCTCCTTTAAGAACATTAGAAATATATATTCCAGACTTTTTTCTCTTTTTTTTCTGAGCGGGAAAGAGAGAGAGACAGTCTCAAGCCAGTTCCATGCCTGATGTGGGGCTTGATCTCACAACCCTGAGATCGTGACCTGAGCCAAAACCAAGAGTCAGAGGCCTAACCGACTGAGCCACCCAGGCGCCCCAGACTTCAGTTTTTAATTTATTGTTTTCTGAGATGGGTTGATATGAAAACTCTAGCCCCACTATTACCAGAAAAAGAAAGTCATTATCCCGTTTCCACGCGCTGCTCCCTCATAGCCCTTACCATCATCTGGGATGTTACCAATTTTTCTATTTTTTATTGTTAAGAAGAAAACCACAGGCTCAAAATGGGGTCACTTAGGCCATGTCATTAAACCGGGGCTTAATAGCTAGGCTAATTGCAATTCCAACCACCCCCAGAAATGTAGTGTTTAACAAGTCAAGCAGGAGTTTTGTGGTCTGGCACCACTAAGCTAATATGTCACATGGGCCCTCTCCATCCCCCAAAGGTAAGTGAGGTAATCCACCCAATTAGACCCCCAGCTCTAACCTTTGAGAGAAGGTGACCTTTCATGGAACAATCCTTTCTTTTCTTTCGCTAATAATTTCCTTGCCCCACGCTCACTCCTAGAAAACCTTCTGTTTTATACAACTCTCTAGTGCTCCCCTCTACTTGCTAGATCATGGATCGATTCATGAATCACTCAAGCCAGTTAGATCTTCAACCGTACTGGGCTGAATTTCTGTTTAACATTATCTATTTAATTCCTCACGAGTTAAGATCCAAGAGAGCAGGGATCATTTTGATAACTGCTATATGCTCAGAGCCTGTAACAATGCGGGACCCATGGTAGGCACTCAAGAGAGTTGCTGAACGAATGAATGACAGGATGACAAAGAAGGGGGCCCTCCTACCAGAAGAGCTGGAGGGCCACGTGGTCCCTCCGGAGGCCGCCTGGCCCCACCCATGGTGGGCGGGCTGGCCGCTGTCCCCAGGTCTGGGCGCCCCGGGCGCCGTCCGCCGCTCCGGTGCCGGGTTTTCGGGCGCGCCGGCTTCCCGGGAGGGGCGGGCTCGGGGCGGTCCCTTGTGGGCGGAGCTCGCGGCGGGGCGTGCGGAGCCGCCGGAAGACGCGCGCGCTGGGCGGGTGGCTGCGCGGCCGCGTGGGGTGACCGGGCCGGGGGTGGGCCGGGCGGTGCAGGGGCGACCGGTGCCGCGAGCGACGGCGCAGCGCGTTGGGAGGACGGAGGCGCCGGACGACCCGGGGCTGCGGCCCACG
>NW_024425786.1:30860529-30869755 GCF_017311325.1 Ursus maritimus
TGTGGCCGTCCTAACAAACTAATGCGCTCCTTTAAGAACATTAGAAATATATATTCCAGACTTTTTTCTCTTTTTTTTCTGAGCGGGAAAGAGAGAGAGACAGTCTCAAGCCAGTTCCATGCCTGATGTGGGGCTTGATCTCACAACCCTGAGATCGTGACCTGAGCCAAAACCAAGAGTCAGAGGCCTAACCGACTGAGCCACCCAGGCGCCCCAGACTTCAGTTTTTAATTTATTGTTTTCTGAGATGGGTTGATATGAAAACTCTAGCCCCACTATTACCAGAAAAAGAAAGTCATTATCCCGTTTCCACGCGCTGCTCCCTCATAGCCCTTACCATCATCTGGGATGTTACCAATTTTTCTATTTTTTATTGTTAAGAAGAAAACCACAGGCTCAAAATGGGGTCACTTAGGCCATGTCATTAAACCGGGGCTTAATAGCTAGGCTAATTGCAATTCCAACCACCCCCAGAAATGTAGTGTTTAACAAGTCAAGCAGGAGTTTTGTGGTCTGGCACCACTAAGCTAATATGTCACATGGGCCCTCTCCATCCCCCAAAGGTAAGTGAGGTAATCCACCCAATTAGACCCCCAGCTCTAACCTTTGAGAGAAGGTGACCTTTCATGGAACAATCCTTTCTTTTCTTTCGCTAATAATTTCCTTGCCCCACGCTCACTCCTAGAAAACCTTCTGTTTTATACAACTCTCTAGTGCTCCCCTCTACTTGCTAGATCATGGATCGATTCATGAATCACTCAAGCCAGTTAGATCTTCAACCGTACTGGGCTGAATTTCTGTTTAACATTATCTATTTAATTCCTCACGAGTTAAGATCCAAGAGAGCAGGGATCATTTTGATAACTGCTATATGCTCAGAGCCTGTAACAATGCGGGACCCATGGTAGGCACTCAAGAGAGTTGCTGAACGAATGAATGACAGGATGACAAAGAAGGGGGCCCTCCTACCAGAAGAGCTGGAGGGCCACGTGGTCCCTCCGGAGGCCGCCTGGCCCCACCCATGGTGGGCGGGCTGGCCGCTGTCCCCAGGTCTGGGCGCCCCGGGCGCCGTCCGCCGCTCCGGTGCCGGGTTTTCGGGCGCGCCGGCTTCCCGGGAGGGGCGGGCTCGGGGCGGTCCCTTGTGGGCGGAGCTCGCGGCGGGGCGTGCGGAGCCGCCGGAAGACGCGCGCGCTGGGCGGGTGGCTGCGCGGCCGCGTGGGGTGACCGGGCCGGGGGTGGGCCGGGCGGTGCAGGGGCGACCGGTGCCGCGAGCGACGGCGCAGCGCGTTGGGAGGACGGAGGCGCCGGACGACCCGGGGCTGCGGCCCACGAGGCGGGGCGGCGGGTGGAACCGGCCGCCGCTGCCGCGGGCCCGGCGTCAGAGCGACAGCCCGCGAGGTGTATCCTCGCCCGCGTCTGCGGGAAGCGGGGCCGGGGCAGCCCTCCCACTGCGGCCGGTGGAGCCCCGCTGCCCGGCGCGCGGCCGCGGAAGGCCGCCTGGGAGGGCGGCGGCATGATGCGGTGCGGCGGCCGGCCTTAGGCCGGCTTCGCGGGAAGCCGGGAGCGGGGAGAAGAAGCCCGGCGTCTGGGGCGGAGGCCGAGGTCGAGGTCCCGCGGGCTCCCGAAGGAAGCCTGCGGGAACGTGGGGCGTGTTTCGGAGAATCGTCGGTGAGCGGGGGCATGTGGTCTACGAAGGCTGGGGAAGAACAAAATCTGCTACCTCCCGGTCCTCCGAAGAGACACCAGTGGCGCCGAAAGCCTCGGGAGCGAGTGCTCTTGCGGCGGCGTCCCTGATCCCAGCAGCATACAGGGCCGAGCTGGTGAGGCTTCGCGGGTCGGCAGCCTCCATCCCGGGGAGGCACGGCCGGGAGCAGTGAGGAGGGCCAGCTTCTAAATGATGGTTCGAAAGTTTCCCCACTTCGGTAACTCGACGTTTACTTTTACATACGTATTCGGGGCAGGGTATTTCCACATACTTCAGCCCGCAGGATGCAGCTCCTTTCTGTGCATCGGGCGCAGCTTGGGGCCGGCGGGGGGGGGGGGGGGTGGAGGGAGCCCGTAAGCTACGTACCCTTCCTCACAAACTTCAAAAAGTTGGGCCGGCTCCCTTTGCACGGAGCTCGGACTGTACGTGGGGCCCCAGATGTGCTGGACCTGGTCACTGCGGAGGCACCTAATCAGATGCCCGGGCGGGGGTGGATGAGATGATAGATTTGAGTTGTTCCCAGATTTTCCTTTTACAAACAGTTCTGCACTAGTCCTCATGATACTCAGAGTACTGTATTTCCTCCATCTGAACACACACCCCTCACCCAATTTTAAAGTTTCTGAAACCAGGAGACGTATTAACAGGTTAAAAGGACTTGCAGGCTGCTGGGCATCTGCGTGGGTGGGGTTGTGTCTAGCGCTGTTTGGTCATGTGAAAATGCAGCTGTGTGATTATTCCATCACTTATGACACTTGAACTTTAAATTTAGATCTCGAATTGTTTTTAAAAAGTAGCTTAAAAAGATAATGCTGTGTGTGGTGCAGCATTAAAGCAAAAGGTTTATAGTAATATTTATTAAGGGTTTTTGCATGCCTGACATTGTTTGCATTAGTATTAGAGCCCTATAAAGTATAATTGTTATCCCCGTTTTATAGACGAAGAAACTGAAGCTCAGAGAGTTGAAGTGCCTTAGAGCTTTTTAAGTACAGGTGTCAGGATTCTCACCCAAGCTGTCTGATTTCAAAGCTTGCCCTCTTCACTCCGAAGAGGCAGAAGGTGCTTGCAGCTCACAAGGAGGGACGTCAAGGCAGTGTCTGTGCCTGTTTGTATCTTTGGCTGTTTGCCTATGTGCCTACGGAACGGGGAGACAGCCACGTCCAAGAGCACTGATTATACTTAGAATCCACGTTGATGCCAAGTCTTTGTTTTTGGATCTTTTGCAGTTTAGAATAGATTTCTGCAAGTTCTGGAGTTCTGGCTGTGTGGTGGGTGCTTCTGAATCCCTCTTCTGCCTTTTGCTCTTCTAGAAGAATATAGAGGCATGCACTCTAGCCTACTCAACTGGCTGCCTCCCGAGGAGGCAGTTCTTCATTCAAGAGAGAAGTCAGTGTTTCAGAGTTAAAGTCACATCAGCCTCTAGGAGCCCCCAGCTTCTGGTGCCACAGGGACACGCCAAAGTCCCAAGGGCAGGAGGTTGTGCTCAGAGGAGACGACACACCTGTGAAGCGTCTCAGGAGAGGCTCTGGCCGTTTTCCTCCCTGGAAGTGGACAAGCCCAGTCGGGGGCGGGGGGCGTCGTCATGCTGCAGCAGCTCCTCATCACCCTGCCCACGGAGGCCGGCACCTGCGTGAAGCTGCGCCATCCGAAGAAGGCCAAGGAGGGGGCGCCCTTGTGGGAGGACGTGACTAAGATGTTTGAAGGAGAAGGTGAGACCAGGCTGAGGGAGGGGAATGGCGAGAGAAGAATTCTCAATTTGTGTGTGAAAGGATAGGTACACTTCATTGAGGTGATCTCTTGGGGAGAAAATTGGGGGAAAGCAGGTCTTTGGGGTTCGTGCTTGTGGCTTTTGGGGAGGGGAGGAAATGTTGGGCTCCTCGCGCCATGTGCTCCATGCTGCTGCCATCTCCAGTCCTCAGATACAGCACAGCAGTGTTCCCCACCAGTGGCTCCCAAGTATATGGGGTCAAAGGTTTCTACTCCCTAACGCCCTCCCAAAGTCTTCCTTCCTTTGGTCATTTTGGCCCAAAGCCAGTGTTTTTCAAAAGGAGCAGTTCTTTTCTTCTGGGAGGAAGGAATGACATGCTTGATGACTCTCAGTTTACAGGAGATCAGTGGGAAACGTGTCCAAGGTTACACCTTATCTGGTGGTCTGGTCAGGACAGGTAGATGGACAGAGGAATTTGTGTGTCTCACACGGTCTCTTAGTTCATACCTTTAACACTTCAAGTCCAGCTGATATCTGTTCTCGCTGCAGCAGGCAGGGACCTTGCTAAGGGTCTTGACCGATGGAAAAATGAATAATGATCTCCAATGCTTGTTGTTAATTGAAGGAGATAGACACATATCCAGATCAAAGTAATAGAAGGTAGCATAAGAAAATGCTAGGGTAAACTTCTTTTGGAAGACAAGAGACAGGAAACATTCTTCTGATTGTATTTATCAGAGAAATTTTCACAAAGCAGATAGCATTGAATTGGGTCTTGAAAGATATCTTAAGTTTTTTGTAGAAAATTTGGGGAAAGGGTGCAGAAATGATTGCCTTAAGAGTGGTTCAGAGAATGGGGAATATCCCGGTCTAACTGAGGGCTAAGAAAGTGGCTAATGTATGGGTGGGATGGATAAAGGGTGGCGGCTGGCAGAAACTAACGTTGGGAAAGGATGCTTCAGGCGAATTGTAGAGCGCCTTGAAGGCCATGGGAAGTGTTTGGATTTTTCCTTCTTGTCAGAATCCTTCGAACAGAGGAGGGGCCTGGTAAATCTGTGCTTTTGGACCAGTGTTGACCATTGGGAAGTACTAATGCCCAAAGCAACATACTGCAGACCCTCCTCATTAAGGAGGCTCCTACTGCTCTGAGGTGCTCTACGTGTCCCTCTCTGTGAAGGTTTTGAGAGAAAAGCCATGTTCAGCAGATCTGCAGGCAGTTTTTTCTTTTTGGGAGATTTGGGGAGATATAAACTTCATAGCTCTTTCCCTTCTTTAGCACTGCTCTCTCAGGATGCTGATGAGATCCAGGGAGAAAGTTTGAAGGATGAAGTCCCATCTGGGTCCCCAGCAGCAGAATCCCAGGTGGGTTGGTTTCCTTTCATTTCCTTGCCATGCTGTTTGGTTTTTAAGGCTTTAACTTGCCTTTTTTTTTTTTTTTTTTTTTTTAAGTGTGAGGGGGTGTGGGGCTAACAGATTCAACATAGGGAGCTCAGTGCAAGATGCTCTTCTACAGAAAATTGGGCTGCAGTGGTGGCCATCCCCTCCTTATGGTGGCTTTCTTCCTATTAACTCTTGTTTATGACCAACATCTAGATTAGCGCTGTGCTGACTTCTGCGCGAAAGCAGAATGAGTGATGGAATTCTAGCCCCTAAAAACAAACAGATACCACTTGGAGTCTAAAATGTACATCTTTTTTTTTTTTTTGTATTTTAAACTCAAAAACAAACTTTGTTAAGAGAGAAGAAGGTTCTGACATTTTTTTTATTTTAATGTTTTTTTATTACATTATGTTAGTCACCATAGAGGACATCCCTGGTTTCTGATGTAAAGTTCAATGATTCATTAGTTGCGTATAACACCCAGTGCACCATGCAATACGTGCCCTCCTTACTACCCATCACCGGTCTATCCCATTCCCCCCTCCCCCCTCTGAAGCCCTCAGTTTGTTTCTCAGAGTCCATAGTCTCTCATGCTTCATTCCCCCTTCTGATTACCTCCCCTTTCTTTATCTCTTTCTTCCCCTACCGATCTTCCTAGTTCTTAATGTTCCATAGATAAGAGAAATCATATGATAATTGTCTTTCTCTGCTTGACTTATTTCACTTAGCATTATCTCCTCCAGTGCTGTCCATGTTGCAGCAAATGTTGAGAACTCGTTCTTTCTGATAGCTGAGTAATATTCCATTGTATATATGGACCACAGCTTCTTAATCCAGTCATCTGTTGAAGGGCATCTCGGTTCCTTCCACGATTTAGCTATTGTGGACAATGCTGCTATGAACATTGGGGTGCATATGGCCCTTCTCTTCATTATGTCTGTATCTTTGGGGTAAATACCCAGTAGTGCAATGGCTGGATCATAGGGTAGCTCAATTTTTAACTTTTTAAGGGACCTCCACACTGTTTTCCAGAGTGGCTGTACCAACTTGCATTCCCACCAACAATGTAGGAGGGATCCCCTTTCTCCACATCCTCTCCAACATTTGTTGGTTCTTGCCTTGTCAACTTTTGCCATTCTAACTGGCGTAAGGTGGTATCTTAGTGTGGTTTTGATTTGAATTTCCCTGATGGCTAATGATTTTGAACATTTTTTCATGTGTCTGTTAGCCATTTGTATGTCTTCATTGGAAAAGTGTCTGTTCATATCTTCTGCCCATTTTTTGATTTGTTTATTTGTTTCTCGTGTATTGAGTTTGAGAAGTTCTTTGTAGATCTTGGATACCAGTCCTTTATCTGTAGTGTCATTTGCAAATATATTCTCCCATTCCGTGGGCTGCCTCTTAGTTTTTCTGACCGTTTCCTTGGCTGTGCAAAAGCTTTTTATCTTGATGAAGTCCCATAAATTCATTTTATCTTTTGTTTCTCTTGCCTTTGGGGATGTGTCATGAAAAAGGTTGCTTTGGCCGATGTCGTAGAGGTTGCTGCCTATGTTCTCCTCTAGAATTTTGATGGATTCCTGTCTCACATCGAGGTCTTTCATCCATTTGGAGTTTATTTTTGTGTATGGTGTGAGAGAGTGGTCAAGTTTCATTCTTTTGCATGTAGCTGTCCAATGTTCCCAGCACCATTTATTGAAGAGACTGTCTTTTTTCCACCGGATGTTTTTTCCTGCTTTATCAAATATTAGTTGCCCAAAGAGCCGAGGGTCCATTTCTGGGCTCTCTATTCTGTTCCATTGGTCTATGTGTCTGTTTTTGTGCCAGTACCATGCTGTCTTTGTGATCACAGCTTTGTAGTACAGCTCGAAATCCGGCATTGTGATGCCCCCAGCTTTGTTTTTCCTTTTCAACAGTTCCTTGGAGATTCGGGGCCTTTTCTGTTTCCATACAAATTTAAGGACTATTTGTTCCAGTTCTTTGAAAAATGTCCTCGGTATTTTGATCGGGATAGCATTGAAAGTGTAGATTGCTCTGGGTAGCATGGACATTTTAACTATGTTAATTCTTCCAATCCATGAGCATGGAATATCTTTCCATCTTTTTATGTCTTCCTCAATGTCTTTCAAGAGTGATTTATAGTTTCTAGAATATAGGTCCTTTACGTCTCTGGTTAAGTTAATTCCAAGGTAACGTATGGTTTTTGGTGCTATTGTAAATGGGATGGATTCCCTAATTTCTCTTTCTTCGGTCTCGTTATTCGTGTATAGAAATGCAACTGATTTCTGAGCATTGATTTTGTATCCCGCCACGTTACTGAATTGCTCTATAACTTCTAATAGTTTGGGAGTGGCTTCTTTTGGGTTTTCCATATAGAGTATCATGTCATCTGCAAAGAGAGACATTTTGACTTCTTCTTTGCCAATTTGAATACCTTTGATCCCTTTTTGTCGTCTGATTGCTGTTGCAAGGACTTCTAGTACTATGTTGAATAATAGTGGCGAGAGTGGGCATCCTTGTCGAGTTCCTGATCTTAAGGGAAAGGCTTCCAGCTTTTCCCCATTGAGAATAATATTTGCAGTAGGCTTTTCATAGATGGCTTTTATGAGATTGAGAAATGTACCTTCTATTCCTACACTCTGAAGGGTTTTAATCAGGAAAGGATGCTGTATTTTGTCAAATGCTTTTTCGGCATCGATTGAGAGGATCATATGGTTCCTGAGTCTTTTCTTGTTGATATGATGTATCACGCTGATTGATTTGCGAATATTGAACCACGCTTGCATCCCAGGTATGAATCCCACTTGATCGTGATGGATAATCCTTTTAATGTACTGTTGGATTCTATTAGCAAGTATCTTGTTGAGGATTTTGGCGTCCATATTCATTAGGGAAATCGGTCTGTAATTCTCCTTTTTGAGGGGGTCTTTGCCTGGTTTGGGGATCAAGGTAATATTGGCCTCATAGAATGAGTTTGGTAGCTTTCCTTCTGTTTCTATTTTTTGAAATAGCTTTAGGAGAATAGGTATTATTTCTTCTTTGAATGTTTGGTAGAATTCCCCAGGAAAACCGTCCGGGCCTGGAGTTTTGTTATTTGGAAGGTTGTTTATCACTGACTCAATTTCTTCATAATTAATTGGCCTGTTTAAGGAATCAATTTCTTCCGGTTTCAATCTTGGTAGTTTATAGGTTTCCAGGAAGGATTCCATCTCTTCCAGATTGCTTAGTTTATTGGCATATAGCTGTTGATAAAAATTTCTAATAATCCTTCCAATTTCAATGGTGTTCGTCGTGACCTCTCCTTTTTCATTCATAATTTTAATAATCTGGGTCCTTTCTCTTTTCTTTTGGATAAGTCTTGCCAGTGGTCTGTCAATTTTATTGATTCTCTCAAAGAACCAGCTTCTAGTCCTGTTGATCTGCTCTACTGTACTTCTGGTTTCTGCTTGATTGATTTCAGCTCTAATTTTGGTCAACTGCTTCCTCGTGAGTGGATTAGGCCTGTCCCTCTGTTGCTGTTCCAGCTTCTTGAGGTGAGAATATAAAAACTGCATTTTAGATTTTTCTATTCTTTTGAGTGAGGCTTGGATGGCTATGTATTTCCCCCTTAGGACTGCCTTTGCAGTATCCCATAGGTTTTGGACTGTTGTGTTTTCATTCTCATTGGTCTCCATAAATTGTTTAAATTGATTTTTGATTTCCTGGTTTATCGAGTCATTCCTGAGCAGGATGGTTCTTAGTCTCCAAGTGTTTGAGTTTCTTCCAAATTTTTCCTTGTGGTTGAGTTCCAATTTCAGAGCGTTGTGGTCTGAGAATATGCAGGGGATAATTTCAATCTTTTGGTATCGGTTGAGACCTGTTTTGTGTCCCAGAACATGGTCTATTCTTGAGAATGTTCCATGGGCATTAGAATAGAATGAGTATTCTTTGGTTCTGGGGTGTAGTGTTCTATATATATTTATGAGGTCCAACTCGTCGAGTATGGCATTCAAAGCCCTTGTTTCTTTGTCGATTTTTTGCATGGGTGTTCTGTCTATTTCTGATAGTGGAGTGTTGAGGTCCCCTACTATTAATGTATTTTTATCTATATGTCTCTATATTGTGGTTAAGAGTTCGCTTGTGTATGTATCTTGCTGCTCCCCTGTTGGGGGCATATATATTTATAATTGTCATATCCACTTGTTGGATACATCCTTTAAGAATAATACAGTGCCCTTCTGTGTCTCTAACTATAGTCTTTAGTTTAAAATCCAATCTATCTGATATGAGAATTGCTACCCCAGCTTTCTTTTGAGGACCATTTGCGTGAAAGATCGTACTCCATCCCCTTACTCTCAGTCTGAATGCATCTTTGGGTTCGAAATGAGTTTCTTGTAGACAGCAAATGGATGGGTCATTTCTTTTTATCCAATCTGCAACACTGTGGCGTTATGGGA
>NW_024425786.1:30870872-30872338 GCF_017311325.1 Ursus maritimus
TTTATAGAACCCCCCTTAATATCTCCTGTAGGGCTGGTTTCGTGGTTATGATATTGGTCAATGACTGGCAATTCTGGAAGGTCTTTATTACTCCATCCATTCTGAATGACAGCCTTGCTGGATAGAGGATCCTTGGCTGCATGTTTTTCTGTGAAAGAGCTTTAAAAATGCCCCCCCAACCCTTTCTCTCATTCCAGGTCTGTGTAGACAGGTCTGACGCAATTCTGATACCTTTGCCTTGGTACGTGAGAAATTTCTTTGCCCTGGCCGCTTTCAATACTGTATCCTTGGATCTAATATTTGCGAAATGCACTATGATGTGACGTGACGTGGCATAGGTTTATCATGGTTGAGCTTCTGAGGGGTCCTCTCTGCCTCTTGGACACGAATGCTTGTTTCCCTTGCTAGATTAGGGAAGTTTTCAGGTACAATTTGTTCAAATATCTCTTCTAGAGCTCTGTTTTTCTCCACCCCCTCAGGGATGCCAGTGATACTGACATTGGAACGTTTCATTGAGTCAGTAATCTCCTGTAACCTACATTCTTGAGAATGGATTTTTTTGAGTCCAGATTCTGTTTTAGCTTTCTCTTCTACTAACCCATCCTCCAATTCGCCTCATTCACCCTGGCCGTCAGAGCCTCTAGTTTTGACTGCATTTGGCTCATAGAATTTTTAATTTCTGCCAAATTCGCTCTCATTTCTGCCCTTAGAGATTCTATATTCTCATTAACATTTTCGTTAATATTTTTTTCAAGTCTACACATCATCTTGACCATTGTTACTCTGAACTCTATTTCTGATAATTTGGTTATATCCATATCCATCAGTTCTGTGGCAGAGGCCACAGAGTCACTGTCTTTTCTTTGCTCGGGGGGATTTCTCCTTCTCGTCATTCTGATGAGGAGAGGTTGCGGGGTTGTCCAGAGGCCAAATTATTGACCGGGACCCAGGCCGTGCACCCTTGTTTTATAGAGACCTTAGGGATGTGGGCTTCTTGATTTTTCAGCCTGCCTTCTGTGTTCTGGGGGAGGGGCCTGCCGCGCCGATACTCGGACAACCCTGTTTGGGTAGTGTCTCCGTGTCCCCTGCGAGGGAGGATGGGGATGGGCACTCTCTGAGCCGGTATTTCCAGGCTTTTGTTCTCTGGCGGCTTTCCCTGGCGGTTTGCTGTGCCTCTTCTGAGAGTCAGAGAAGCAGCGGCCAAATTTCAGCCTCTGTCACGGAAGAGAAGGATTGCGGCCCATTCTCCACTGATGTTCTGGCCACTTTAACTCTGTTACTGTTGGTGCTGCTCAACCCTGCAGCGTCCCGGGATGTGCGCCCCACACCCGGAGTCCCAGCCCTCCCTTCCAGGGCCGGCGCCTCTCTGTCCTTTGTGTTTCTAACGCCGCCAGCCACCAGCCGCCCCGCGCGCCCCCTGAGCTCTCGGTCTCAGTCTGGATCCAGTGAGCGCACCGGAGCTCCGT
>NW_024425786.1:30872348-30933392 GCF_017311325.1 Ursus maritimus
ATCTCACAACCCCGAGATCGTGACTCGAGCCAAAACCAAGAGTCAGAGGCTCAACCGACTGAGCCACCCAGGCGCCCCAGACTTCAGTTTTTAATTTATTGTTTTCTGCGAGATGGCTGATATGGCAACTCTAGCCCCACTATTACCAGAAAAGAAGCTCATTATCCCGCTTCCACGCCGCTTTCGTTCCTCATAGCCCTTACCATCATCTGGGATGTTACCAATTTTCTATTTTTTATTGTTAAGAAGAAAACCACAGGCTCAAAATGGGGTCACTTAGCCATGTCATTAAACCGCTTAATAGCTAGGCTAATTGCAATTCCAACCACCCCCAGAAATGTAGTGTTTAATAAGTCACAGGAGTTTTGTGTCTGGCACCACTAAGCTATGTCACATGGGCTCCTCTCCATCCCCCCAAAGGTAAGTGAGGTAATCCACCTAATTAGACCCCCAGCTCTAACCTTGAGAGAAGGTGACCTTTCATGGAATAATCCTTTCTTTTCTTTTTCGCTAATAATTTCCTTGCCCCACGCTCACTCCTAGAAAACCTTCTGTTTTATACAACTCTCTAGTGCTCCCCTTACTTGCTAGGATCATGGATCGATTCATGAATCACTAAGCCAGTTAGATCTTCAACCGTGACTGGGCTGAATTTCACTTAACATTATCTATTTAATTCCTCACGAGTTAAGATCCAAGAGAGCAGGATCATTTTGATAACTGCTATATGCTCAGAGCCTGTAACAATGCGGGACCCATGGGTAGGCACTCAAGAGAGTTGCTGAACGAATGAATGACAGGATGACAAAGAAGGGGGCCCTCCTACCAGAAGAGCTGAGGGCCACGTGGTCCCTCCGAGAGGCCGCCTGGCCCCTACCTCCATGGTGGGTGCGGGCTGGCCGCTGTCCCCAGGTGCTAAGGCCCCGGGCGCGTCCGCCGCCCAAAAGCCGGGTTTTCGCTGCGCCGGCTTCCCGAGTGCGCCCGGGGCGGTCCTCAGGGCGGAGCTTGCGGCGCGCGGAGCGCCGGAAGACGCGCGCGCTGGTGGGCGGCTGCGCGGCCGCGTGGGGTGACCGGGCCGTGGTGGTCGGGCGGCAGGGCGACCGGTGCCGCGATTACGCGCGCGGCGGAGGACGGAGGCGCTGGACACCTCGCTGCGGCCCACGAGGGCGGCGGTGGAACTGGCCGATGCTGCCGCGGGCCTGCTGGCGTCAGAGCGACAGCCCGCGAGGTGTATCCTCGCCCGCGTCTGCGGGAAGCGGGGCCGGGGCAGCCCTCCCACTGCGTCGGTGGAGCCCCGCTGCCCGGCGCGCGGCCGCGGAAGCTGCCGCCTGGGAGGGCGGCGGCATGATGCGGTGCGGCGGCCGGCCTTAGGCCGGCTTCGCGGAAGCCGGGAGCGGGGAGAAGAAGCCCGGCGTCTGGGGCGGAGGCCGAGGTCGAGGTCCCGCGGGCTCCCCGGGAAGGAAGCCTGCGGAACGTGGGGGTGCTTCGGAGAATCGTCGGTGAGCGGGGGCATGTGGTCTACGAAGGCTGGGAAGAACAAAAATCTGCTACCTCCCGGTCTCCTCCGAAGAGACACCAGTGGCGCCGAAAGCCTCGGGAGCGAGTGCTCTTGCGGCGGCGTCCCTGATCCCAGCAGCATACAGGGCCGAGCTGGTGAGGCTTCGCGGTCGGCAGCCTCCATCCCGGGAGGCACGGCCGGGAGCAGGGAGGAGGGCCAGCTTCAAATGATGGTTCGAAAGTTTCCCCCACTTCGGTAACTCGACGTTTACTTTTACATACGTATTCGGGGCAGGGTATTTCCATTGATACTTCTGTGCCCGCAGGATGCAGCTCCTTTCTTGTGCATCGGGCGCAGCTTAAATGGCGGGGTGGGGGTGGAGGGAGCCCGTAAGCTACGTACCCTTCCTCACAACTTCAAAAGTTGGGCCGGCTCCCTTGCACGGAGCTCGACTGTACGTGTGGGGCCCCAGATGTGCCGAATCTGGTCACCGCGGAGGCACCTAATCAGATGCCCGGGCGGGGGGCGGTGGCTGGATGAGATGATAGATTTGAGTTGTTCCCTGATTTTCCTTTTGGCAAATAGTTCTGCACTAGTCTCATGATACTCAGAGTACTGTATTTCCCATCTGAACACACACCCTCACCCAATTTAAAGTTTCTGAAACCAGGTGACGTATTAACAGGTTAAAAGGACTTGCAGGCTGCTGGGCATCTGCGTGGTGGGTTGTGTCTAGCGCTGTTTGGTCATGTGAAAATGCAGCTGTGTGATTATTCCAATACTTATGACACTTGAACTTTAAATTTAGATTCGAATTGTTTTTAAAAAGTAGCTTAAAAAGATAATGCTGTGTGTGGTGCAGCATTAAAGCAAAAGGCTTATAGTAATATTTATTAAGGGTTTTTGCATGCCTGACATTGTTTGCATTAGTATTAGAGCCCTATAAAGGCAATTTGTTATCCCCGCTTTATAGACGAAGAAACTGAAGTCAGAGTTGAAGTGCCTTAGAGCTTTTTAAGTACAGGTGTCAGGATTCTCACCAAGCTGTCTGATTTCTCAAAGCTTGCCCTCTTCAATTCTGAAGAGGCAGGAAGGTGCTTGCAGCCTGGCCAAGGAGGGAACGCCAAGGCAGTGTCTGTGCCTGTTTGTATCTTTTGGCTGTTTGCCTATGTGCCTACGGAACGGGAGACAGCCACGTCTGCTATAATTGATTATACTTTTAGAATCCACGTTGATGCCAAGTCTTTGTTTTTGGATCTTTTGCAGTTTAGAATAGATTTCTGCAAGTTCTGGAGTTCTGGCTGTGTGGTGGGTGCTTCTGAATCTCTTCTGCCTTTTTTGCTCTTCTAGAAGAATATAGAGGCATGCACTCAGCCTACTTCAACTGGCTGCCTCCCGAGGAGGCAGTTCTTCATTCAAGAGAGAAGTCAGTGTTTCAGAGTTAAAGTCACATCAGCCTCTTAGAGCCCCCAGCTTCTGGTGCCACAGGGACACGCCAAAGTCCCAAGGGCAGGAGGTTGTGCTCAGAGGAGACGACACACCTGTGAAGCGGCCTCAGGAGAGGCTCTGGCCGCTTTCCTCCCTGAATGGACAAGCCCAGTCGGGGCGGGGGCGCGCCATGCTGCAGCAGCTCCTCATCACTCCTGCCCACGGAGGCCAGGCACCGGCGTGAGCCGCGCCATCCGGCGAAGGCAGAGGCGCCGGAGGACGTGACTAGATGCTTGAAGAGAAGGCAGATTCAGGCTGAGGGAGGGGAATGGCGAGAGAAGAATTCCTCAATTTGTGTGTGAAAGGATAGGTACACTTTATTGAGGTGGGATCTCTTTGGGAGAAAAATTGGGGAAAGCAGGTCTTGGGGTTCGTGTCAGGCTTTGGGAGGGAGAAACATTGGTCTCACGCCATGTGCTCAGCTGCTGCCATCTCCAGTCCTCAGATACAGCACAGCAGTGTTCCCACCAGTGGCTCCCAAGTATATGGGTCAGCACTTGCCTCCCTAACGCTCCAAAGTCTTCTCCTTCACGTATGGCACCCAGCCAGGCTAAAAAGGAGCAGTTCTTTTCTTCTGGGAGAAGAAAACACACGTTTTGATGACTCATTTACAGGAGACTAGGTGGAATGGTCCATGCTGAACTGATCTGTGGTCTGGTCAGACAGGTAGATGGACAGAGGAATTTGTGTGTCTCTACACTGTCTCTTAGTTCATACCTTTAACACTTCCAAGTCCAGCTGATATCTGTTCTCGCTTGCAGCAGGCAGGGACCTTGCTATGGTCTTGACCGATGGAAAATGAATAATGATCTCCAATGCTTGTTGTTAATTGAAGGAGATAGACACATATCCAGATCAAAGTAATAGAAGGTAGCATAAGAAAATGCTAGGGTAAACTTTCAAAGACAAGAGACAGGAAACATTCTTCTGATTGTATTTATCAGAGAAATTTTCACAGCTGATAAACACGTGAACTGGGCCTTGAAAGATATCTTAAGTTTTTTTGTAGAAAATTTGGGGAAAGGGTGTGAAATGATTGCCTTAAGAGTGGTTCAGAGAATGGGAATATCCCGTCTAACTGAGGGCTAAGAAAGTGGCTAATGTATGGTGGATGGATAGCAAGAAGTGGCAAGAGAACTAACATGTGGAAAGGATGCTTCAGGCTAATTGTAGAGCGCCTTGAATGTCAGCGGTGAAGTGTTTGGATTTTCCTCTTGTCAATCCTTCAACAGAGGAGGCCTGGTAATCTGTGCTTTTGGACCAGTGTTGACCATTGGGAAGTACTAATGCCCAAAGCAACATACTGCAGACCTCCTCATTGCTGAGGCTCCTACTGTCAGAGGTGCCTCTACGTGTCCCTCTTAGAAGGTTTTGAGAGAAAAGCCATGTTCAGCAGATCTGGCAGCAGTTTTTCTTTTGGGAGATTTGGGGAGATATAAACTTCATAGCTCTTTCCCTTAGCACTGCTCTCTCAGGATGCTGATGAGATCCAGGAGAAAAGTTTGAAGGATGAAGTCCCATCTGGGTCCCCAGCAGCAGAATCCCAGGTGGGTTGGTTTCCTTTCATTCTCTTTGCCATGTTGTTTGGTTTTTAAGGCTTTAACTGGTTTTTTTTTTTTTTTTTTTTTTTTTTTAAGTGTGAGGGGTGTGGCTAACAGATTCAACATAGGAGCTCAGTGCAAGATGCTCTTTCTACAGGTACTGGGCTGCAGGTGGCCATCCTCCTTTATGGTGGCTCCATTAACTGCTTATGAACTACATCAGATTTAGCGCCAAAGACTTCGCGCCGAGCAGAATGAGTGATGGAATTCTAGCCCTAAAACAAACAGATACCACTTGGAGTCTAAAATGTACATCTTTTTTTTTTTTTGTATTTTAAACTCAAAAACAAACTTTGTTAAGAGAGAAGAAGGTTCTGACATTTTTTTATTTTAATGTTTTTTTATTACATTATGTTAGTCACCATAGAGGACATCCCTGGTTTCTGATGTAAAGTTCAATGATTCTATTAGCTATGATAACACCCAGTGCACCATGCAATACGTGTCTCCTCCTTACTACCCATCACCGGGCTCATCCCATTCCCTCCCCCTCTGAAGCCCTCAGTTTGTTTCTCAGAGTCCATAGTCTCTCAAGCTTCATTCCCCCCATCACTCTCCCCTTTCTTTATCTCTTTCTTCCCCACCGATTCTCCTTAGTTCTTAATGTTCCATAGATAAGAGAAATCATATGATAATTGTCTTTCTCGCTGACTTATTTCACTTAGATTTCATCCTCCAGTGCTGTCCATGTTGCAGCAAATGTTGAGAACTCGCTCTTTCTGATAGCTGGAGTAATATTCCATTGTATATATGGACTACAGTTTCTTAATCCAGTCATCTGTTGGGAGGGCATTCCTCGGGTTCCTTCCAAGCGATTTTAGCTATTGTGGACAATGCTGCTATGAAACATTGGGGTGCATATGGCCCTTCCTTATTATGTCTGGATCTTGTTGGGGTAAATACCCAGTAGTGAATGGCTGGATCATAGGGTAGTCTCAATTTTTGAACTTTTAAGGACCTCCACAACTGTTTTCCAGGAGTGGCTGTACCACCTTGCAGCTCACCACCAACAATGAGGAGGGATCCCCTTTCTCCATATCCTCTCCAACAATTGTGTTTCTTTGCCTGCTAATTTTTGCCATCTCTAACTGGCAATAGGTGGTATCTTAGTGTGGGTTTTGATTTGAATTTCCTGATGGCTAATGATTTTGAACACTTTTTTCATGTGTCTGTTAGAATATTTGTATGTCATCATTGGACAAGTGTCTGATTCATATCTTCTGACTCATTTTATGATTTGTTTATTTGTTTCTTGTGTATTGAGTTTGGATAGTTCTTTTGTAGATCTTGGATACCAGTCTTATCTGTAAACAAGGCTCATTTGCAAATATCTTCTCCCATTCCGTGGAGCCTCTTAGTTTTTTGATCAGTTTCCTTGGCTGTGCAGAAGCTTTTGATCTTGATGAAGTCCCACAAGTTCAATTTATCTTTTGTTTCTCTTGCCTTTGGAGATGTGTCTGAAAAAGGTTGCTTTGCCATGGTCGTAGAGGTTGCTGCTCTATGTTCTCCTTCTAGAATTTTGATTGATTCCTCGTCTCACATCGAGGTCTTTCATCCATTTGGAGTTTATCTTTGTGTATGGTGGGGAAAGAGTGCTTGTCTAGTTTCATTCTTTTGCATGTAGCTCGGGCCAATTTCCCAGCACCATTTATTGAAGAGACTGTCTTTTTTCCACCAGATGTTTTTTCCCTGCTTTACCAAAGATTAAGTTGCCCAAAGAGCCGAGGGTCTGTTTCTGCCTCTATTCTGTTCCATTGGTCTATGTGTCTGTTTTTGTGCCAGTACTCATGGCCGCTTCCTTTGGTGATCCAACTTGCTAGTACAGTTCGTAATCCTGCATCTGTGGATGCCCAGCTTTGTTTTTCCTTTTCAACTATTTCCTTTGGCGATTCGGGCTCTCTTTCTTGGTTCCATACAAATTTAAGGACTATTGTGTTCCAGCTCTTTGAAAAAATGTCCTCGGTATTTTGATTGGGATTAGCATTGAAAGGGTAGATGCTGGGTAGCAGGGATATTTTTGAACTATGTTAATTTTTCCGATCCATGAGCATGGAATAGTTTTCCATCTTTTTGTGTCTTCTTCAATGTCTTTCTAAGAGCGATTCAGAAGTCCAATATAGCTCCCTTTACGTCTCTGGTTCAGTTAATTCCAAGGGTAACGTATGGTTTTTGGTGCTATTGTAAATGGGATGAGACTTCTCAATTTCTCTCTTCTTCAGGCTCATTGTTCGTGATAGAAATGCAACTGATTTCTGAGCATTGATTTTTTATCCCCTCCACATTGCTGAATTGCTCTATAACTTCTAGTAGTTCGGAGTGATTCTTTCGTCCTCATATAGAGTATCATGTCATCCAGAAGAGAAGACAGTTTGACTTTATCTGATTGCGACATTTGATACTTTGTTTCGCTCGACTTGTTGCCTGATTCTGGTGTACTATGTGTAATAGGTAGCGAGAGTGGGCACTCCTTAAGAAGCCTTTGTTCTTAAGGAAAAGCTCAACAGCTCCCATAGAAGTAAATATGTGCAGTAGGTTTTCAGAGGTGCGCTTTATGAGATAGTAAAAATTCTCATCCTACACTTCAGAAGGGTTTTAATCAGGAAAGGATGCTGTATTTTGTCAAATGCTTTTCTGCATCCTATTGAGAGAATCAATGATTTTTGAATTTTATTTTCTGGATAAATCTAAGTAACTGATGATTGATCACGTTGATACCTCTTGGATCCCCGGTTCAAATCCCAGACGGCATGATGGATAATCCTTTAATGTACTGTGGATTCTATTAGCCAGGATCTTGTTGAAGATTTTGCATCCAATTCATTAGGGAAATCGTGTCTGTAATTCTCCCTTTTGTGGGTTCTTTGCTGGTTTGGGGATCAAGGGTAATATTGGCCCTCATAAATGAGTCTGGTAGCTTATTACTGTTTTATTTTTTGAAATAGCTTTAGGAGAATAGGTATTATTTCTTCTTTGAATGTTGAGAATTCCTGAAACCCCTGGGGCCTGGAGTTTTGTTTTTGGAAGGTTGTTTATCACTGACTCATCCTCTTCATAATTAATTGGCCTGTTTAAAAATCAATTTCTTCCTGTTTCAGTCTTGGTAGTTAGAGGCTTTCCAGGAGGCCTCCATCTCTTCCAGATTGCTTAATTATTGGCATAAAGCCAGTAACTAAAAGTTTCTAATAATCCTTCCAATTCTCATTGGTTTTGGTTAGGACCTCTCCTTTCATTCATAATTTTATTAATTTGGTCCTTTTCTTTTGGATAAGTCTTACCATGTCTGTCAATTTATTAATTTCCAAAGAACCAGCTTTCGCTCTGTTGATCTGCTCACCTGTACCTGGTTTCAATTCATTGATTTCTGCTCTAATCTTGGCTTTCAACTGCCCTCGTGTGTGGATTAGGCTCTGTCCTCTGTTGCTGTTCCAGCTGCTTGAGGCGAGAATAAAGAAACTGCATTTTAGATTTTTCATTCTTTTGGAGTGAGGCTTGGATGGCTATGTATTTCCTCACGTAGGATCATCCTTTGCAGTATCCTTACAAGTTTTACCATTGTGTTTTCATTCGCTTAGTCTCCATATAATTGTTTTATGTGATTTTATCTGTTTATCAAATCATTCCAGCTATGGATTTCTAGTCTCCAAGTGGTTGAGTTTCTTCCAAATTTTTCCTGGTGGTTGAGTTCCCATTTCAGAGCGCTTGTGGTCTGAGAATATGCAGGAATAATTTCAGTCCTTGGTATCAGCTTGAGACCGTTTAGCTCAGAACTACGGTCTATTCTTGAGAATGTTCCATGGGCATTAGAATAGAATGAGTATTCTTGGTTCTGGGGTGTAGTGTTCTATATATATCTATGAACTGTCAATCTGCTGAGTATGGCATCAAAGCCTCTTGTCTTTTGCCGGATTTCTGCATGGTGTTCTGTCTATTTCTGATAGTGGAGTGTTGAGGTCCCCTACTATATACTGTATTTTTATCTATATGTCTCTATATTGTGGTTAAGAGTTCGCTTGTGTATGTATCTTGTTGCTCCCCTGTAACAGTATATATATTTATAATTGTTCATATCCACTTGCTTGATACATCCTTTAAGAAAATACAGTGCCCTTCTTGTGTCTCTAACTATAGTCTTTAGTTTAAAATCCAACTATCTGATATGAGAATTGCTACCCCTAGCTTTCTTTTAGTGTCCATTGGCATGAAAGATGCAGTATTCCATCCCCTTTACTTTCAGTCTGAAACAATGTATCTTTAGGTTCAAATGAGTCTCTTGTAGACAGCAAATGGATGGGTTATGTCTTTATCCAATCTGCAACCCTGTGGTGTTTTATGGGGAGCATTTAGGCCATTTACATTGAGATCGATAATGAGAGATACACTTTAATGATGCCATGTTGCCAGTAAAGTCTTCTTGTTTCTATCGATGCAACTTTCTGTTCTGATCACTCTTGGGGGCCTTTTTACTTTTATAGAACCCCTTTTAATACTTCCTGAGGGCTGGTTTTGTTTGGATATTGGTCAATGACTGGCAATTCTTGGAAGGTCTTTATTACTCCATCCATTCTGAATGACAGCCTTGCTGATAGAGGATCCTTGGCTGCATGTTTTTCTGTGAAAGAGCTTTAAAAATGCCCCTCAACCCTTCTCATTCTAGGTCTTGTAGACAGGTCTGACGTCATCTGATACTTTTGCTTGTGGTAAGCGGAGAAATTCTTTTTTGCCCTGGCCGCCAATACTGTATCCTTGGATCTACATATTTGCGAAATGCATACATGATGTGACGTGACGGGCATAGGTTTGATGCTGTTGAGCTCTGAGGGTCCTCTGGCCTTTGACAAATGTTGTTTCCCCTTGCTGATTTAGGTAAGTTCTCAGGTACAATTTGTCAAAACTCGTTCTGCTCTGTTCCACTTTCGGATGCCAGTGGATACTGACATTGGAACGCTTCATTGAGTCAGAATCTCCTGTAACCTCATTCTTAGAATGGATTTTGATCCATATCTTGTTTTAGCTTTCTTCTACTAACTCCATCCTCCACTCCGCCTATTCACCTCCTGGCCGTAGTGAGCTAGTTTTGACTCATTTGTATAGAACCTTTAATTTCGCCAAATTCGCTCTCATTTCTGCTCCTCAGAGATTCTAGTATTCTCATTAACATTTCCTCGCAATATTTTTTCAAGTCTACACATCATCTTGACCATTGTTACTTGAACTCTATTTCTGATAATTTAGTTATATCCATATCCTTATCAGTCTGTGGCAGGAGCCACAGAGTCACTCTACTTTTCGTCGGGGATTTTCCTCTCGTGGCTATTCTGATGAGGAGAGGTTGCGGCTTGTCCAGAGGCCAAATTATTGACCGGACCCAGGCCGTGCACCCTTGTTTTATAGAGACCTTAGGATGGGCTTCTTGGATTTTTCAGCCTCCGCCTTCTGTGTTCTGGGGGAGGGGCCTGCTCGCGCGACACGACAACCCTGTTTGGGTAGTGTCTCCGGTGTCTCCCTGGCGAGGGAGGATGGGGATGGGCACTCCCTGGCTCTGTATTTCCAGGCTTTTGTTCTCTGGCGGCTTTCCCTGGCGGTTTGCTGTGCCTCTTCTGAGAGTCAGAGAAGCAGCGGCCAAATTTCAGCCTCTGTCACGGAAGAGAAGGATTGCGGCCCATTCTCCACTGATGTTCTGGCCACTTTAACTCTGTTACTGTTGGTGCTGCTCAACCCTGCAGCGTCCCGGGATGTGCGCCCCACACCCGGAGTCCCAGCCCTCCCTTCCAGGGCCGGCGCCTCTCTGTCCTTTGTGTTTCTAACGCCGCCAGCCACCAGCCGCCCCGCGCGCCCCCTGAGCTCTCGGTCTCAGTCTGGATCCAGTGAGCGCACCGGAGCTCCGTTTCAGTCTGGTCACGTGCGCTCCCGGCTCACGGTCACAGTCCGCTCTCTCGCGGGTGCCCTCCGTGAGCCCCGCCCGCTCTCCCGTGCAGGTGGCTACCGCTTCCCGGCGCCCGAACGCGGCGGCTCCCTCCCCCTTCCGTTTATCTTCCGATATCTGTGCGGTTTCACGGCTCCCCGCTTCATACCTCAATACTCAGCGCTGGAGATGTTCATTTGTAGAGATCCAGATGCATCTTCCTGCGTCTCAGGCTGGTTCCGTGGTTGTTCAGGCTGGTCTGGTACCTATCCAGCTCGACTCAGGGGACCAGCTGAAAAAGGGGTCCCCCACTCCTCCGCCATCTTAACTCCTTACCCCAGAAGAGTTGTTTTTTTTTTTTTTCCCATTAAAAACTTATTTTATTTGGAAATAATTTTAAACTTACAAAACACTGCAAAAATACAGATAGGTCAAGGAACACATGCATAATTTTTTCAGATTCAGTTGAGGGTAACACACAGCCCGACCCCTGATCTCTAAATACCTAGGCGTGTTTTTTCCTAAGACTGTTTCCTTAGAGAACCACAGTATCAACTGATCAACTTCACTTACCACCTATCAACCACTGCTCAACTTCAAAAATGTACATTGATACAGTGCCTTTATCTTTTGTCCATAATCCAGTGTGGCCAGCTCTCTGTATTCCTACCAGCTATTCGTAAAGGGGTAATATTGGTTTTTTTTAATGTTTTTTTTTTATTATGTTAGTTACCATACAGTACATCCCTGGTTTCTGATGCAAAGTTCGATGATTCATTAGTTGCGTATAACACCCAGTGCACCATGCAATTCCTGCCCTCCTTACTACCCATGACCGGTCTATCCCATTCCCCCACCCCCCTCCCCTCTGAAGCCCTCAGTTTGTTTCCCAGAGTCCACAGTCTCTCATGCTTCATTCCCCCTTCCCAGAAGAGTTTTAAGTGAAAAGAACTTGGGTTCTGAAGTTAGATGGTACAGGATTTGAACTTACCTCTTGTATTTATTTGCTTGGTGCTGGGGGCAGTTTTTTCTAGCTGTTTACAATCCCAGTTTCCTCAGCTGATTCAGACGCTGATTCCTTCTAAGATTGAAGTGCATTTCAGAGTTATTTACAGCAATAGGGAAGAAGTTATAATAGTGTAATTATTTAAAGAGTTATCTCTGCATTCCACTATCTGGAATTCCTTGCCTCTGGACATTTATCAAAAACCAATGGGATTCTTAGTGCTAGGAAAAGATTAAATTTTGTTAAAATTGAGGTACAATTTAAATATAAGAAAACACACTAAAGAAAGTGTATAGTTCTATTTTGGCATATGTATACACCCTGTAACCAGAGTATAGACCATTTCCACCGTGTCCCTTTCCAATCAAAACTTCGCTGTGTGCCCAGTAGAGAGTACATGGGATCTGTGTTATTTCTTACAACTGTATGGGAATCTATAATTATCTCAAAATAAAAAGTTTAAAAAGAATTTATATTCTGCAATTGATAGGTACAGTGTTCTGTAAATGTCCAGTAGTTTAAGTTGGCTGATGGGTTGTTCAAATCTGTATCCTTGATACACTTTTGTCCACTTGTATCAATTACTGAGACAGGAGTGTGAAAATCTATATCTTGGTTTCGTCTTTATCTCCCTTTAGTTCTTTCAACTCTGCTTTGAGTTCCGTTATCAGATGCATTAATGCGTAGGATTGTTGCCTTCCTGATGAACTGGCAGTTTACGAGGTGTCTCTTCTTTATGGCTAGTCATAGTCCTTCTAAGTCCACTTTGTCTGATTTACTACAGTTCCTCCAGTGTTCTTTCAGTTCTTTTGCTTTTAACCTTATCTGTGTCTATATATTTAAAGTGTGACCTTACATATGGCCATGTCTGGCTTGTTTTGTGCGTTTCCAGTTACCGTCATCATTGATATGGTGGGATTTAACTGAATATTCGATTTAACTGAATATTCTTGTTCTTTGTTGGCTGTTCACCCATCTTTGTTTCTTTCATCCTCTTCTGCTTCCTCTTGACTGTATAGTTTTTTAGTATTCCACTTTATGTCCTCTGATGACCTTTGAGCTCTACTTGTTTGATTTGCTTTTAGTGGTTGTTCTGGCCATTACAATACACGTTTTTAACATATCACAGTTGAATTAACATTATGCTGTCACACATGGTATGAAAGCCTCCTATTTCCATTTATTCTTTCTCATTCTTTGTATATTGTTACCATACATTTCGCTTTACACGTTATAAACCCCACAGTACATTGTTCTTATTTTCATTTTTTTATTTTTTAAAAAGATTTATTTATTTATCTGAGGGAGAGAGCACATGTGCATGCAAGTAGGGGGAGGGGCAGAGGGAAAGAGAGAATCTCAAGCAGGCTGCCCATTGAGAGCATGCTCCCCTCTTATTTTTATTTTTAGTGGTAAATTGCTTTTAAGAAATTAAGAAAAGGAGGGGCTCCTGGGTGGCTCAGTCGGTTAAGCGTCTGCCTTCAGCTCAGGTTATGGACCCAGGATCCTGGGATTGAGCCCCATGTCCAGCTCCTTGCTCTGCAGGGAGTCTGCTTTTCCCTCTGGCCCTCTCCCCGCCCCCCCAACTCATGCTCGCACACACGCACTCTCTCTCAAATAAATACAATCTTTAAAGAAAAAAGAGATTAAGAAAAGGAGAAAAAAACAGGTCTTTTCATATCTGTCTACATAATTACCAATACAGGCCCTCTTCATTCCTTCTTTTATTTCCAAGTTTCTAACTGGCATCATTCTCTTCACTCAGAGGGATGTTGTTTAACATTTCTTGTAGTGCGGCTGTCTGATGGATTCTCACAGCTTTTGCTGATCTAAAGATGTCTTTCTATTGTCTTCCTCCTTGAGACTCTTTCGTTGGATATAGAACTCTAGGGTGACTTTGCTTCTTGTAGCACTTAGGAGTGTTCCATGATCCTTTAGCTTGTACTGTTTCGAATGAGAAGTCAGCTGTTACTCTTCTCTCCCTGCAGGTGACATGCCTCTCTGTTTGTACGGACCAGCCTTTCTTGTGTTTCGTGCCTCCGCTCCTACCTTCTGGCTACCTTCTTGATCTTCCCTTTTGTCTTTGCTTTTCAGCAGTTTTACTACGATGTGCCCACGGATGATTTTCTTTGAATTTATTTCTTTTGGGGGTTTGCTGAGCTTCTTGGGTCTGTGCCTTGATTTTTTTTTTTCCATCGAATTTGGAAAATTTTCAGCCTTTATTTAATATTTTTTCTGCCCATTCTTTTATCTCCTTCTGAGATTCCAATTGCATGGATATTAAACCACTTGGTATTATCCTGGATTATTTTTCTTTTCTCTCTTGGTGCTTCAGTTTGAATAATATCTATTGACCTGTCTTAAGTTTCACAGATCTCAATTTTTACCAAAAGAAAAAAAAATCCTGAAACTTAATTGGTATTGTAATCAATAGGTCACTTTGCAGAGAATAGCTATCTTATAAATACTGAGTCTTCCCATCCATAACCTGGTATATCTCTTCACTATTTAGATCTTTAATTTCTCCCAGCGATGTTTTATGGTTTTATTGTAAAGATTCTGTACTTACTTTGTTAACTTTATCCCTAAGTATTTCATAATTTTCTGATCCCTTATAATTGCTATTTGTAATTTCAATTTATAACTGTCCATTGCTAGTATTTAAAAGTACAATTGATTTTTTTATACTGACCTTGTATTCTGTAACCTTGCTAAACATACTAGTTCTAGTAGCTTTTTATAGATTCCTTAAGGTTTTCTTTGAACATAATCACATTATTAGCAAATAAAAAGAGAATTCTTGCCTTCAAAAAAAAAAAGTTTCACAGATCTCATCTTTGTCAGGGTTCAATCTGCCACTAAGTCTGTTCAGTGGATTTTTCAGGTATTATATTTCTCATTCATAGAATTTTCACTTAGTTCTTTAGCATTTCTCTCTCTGTTCTCAATTACCCCCATGTTTTCACCTATTCTGTCCTTTTTTTTTTTTTTGCGTGGGGGGGGGGCAGGGAGGGGCAGAGGGAAAGGGAGAGAAAGGGAGAGAGAAAGAATCTCAAGCAGGCTTCACCCCCAGCACAGAGCCTGACGTGGGCTCATCTCATGACCCTGAGATCATGACCTGAGCTGAAATCAAGAGTCACATGCTTAACCGGGTGCCCCTCTATTGTAAGTTTTTTAACATATATTTTAATAATTGCTTTAAACTTCCCATCTGCTAATTCCAATGACTTGGTCACCTATGGGTTTGCTTCTATTGATTTTTCTTTTCTTTTCTTTTCTTTTTTTAATTGTAAGTTTTATTTTTTTTATTTTTATTTTTATTTTTTAAAGATTTTATTTATTTATTTATTTGACAGACAGCCAGTGAGAGAGGGAACACAAGCAGGGGGAGTGGGAGAGGAAGAAGCAGGCTCCCAACCAAGGAGCCTGATGTGGGGCTTGATCCCAGAACACCGGGATCACGCCCTGAGCCAAAGGCAGACGCTTAACGACTGAGCCACCCAGTCGCCCCTGATTTTTATTTTCTTGATTATAGATTAGATTTTCTTCCTCCTTCACATGTGTAACAGTTTTTTATAGTAGTTCAGATATTGGGTATTAAAGAACAGTGAGGGATGAAATATAGTTTGTTTGTTTAGTTCTGTTTATTTCCAGGAGACTAAGCCCTTTCCTCTGTCTAGTGGTCAAGGCAAGGGACTGATTATTCATATCCCCCCTAGAGCTGTGGCTGAGCTGTGGCTGAGATACAGCTTTTATTTGAGGCGTTCATTTCTGATTAACCCAACTACAAAAGCCCATGCCACCACAGCTGGGGGTGGGGACACTGATCTTTTTTAGCTCTTGGAGTATTTGAGCTAGGATGGGGTTAGACCACAGTTCCAGACTGTTTTGTTCATCTTTGCATTAAACTCCAGTGGGACCCCAGAAATTAAGCTCATCAGGAATGCATTGGTTTCGTGACGATATGTGCTGAAAGCCTCTCCCTCTCCCTCCCTCCCTACCCCCACCACTCCCTCCCCCACCTCTCTAACCTCATCTCCTACTCCTTCCTTCACCACCTTCCACCAGTGATGCTGTTCACTTTCCTGTTCCTCAGACAACCAAGGATGCTCTCGCTTTAGGTCCTTTGTACCTGCCTGGAACGCTCTCCCCTCAGATTTCCACATGGCTCTCCCTCACTGAATTCATGTCTCCCATCAAATATCGCCTTTTTAGAGAGGCCTTCCCCCACCACCCTGCATAAAAGATCCTCCTCTCCCCTCACTGTTGTTTGCCATGTCCCTCCCTTATCCTGCTTAATTGTTTTCTAAGGCACCTATGACCATCTGTTTTTCTAAATATTTATTTATGGTAATCTCTGGAGGATTTTCAAACACAGTCAGAGGAGGCTCCCGGTAAACCTAGTTTAGACTCTCTCAGAACTTAGAATTCTGTCAGAACTCCTTGGACCTTGGTGGAGGTGGACTCCGTCTGAAAAGGAATATATTCAATATTCTAGGAACTGTTGACCTTCAAGGACATATCCGTGGACTTCACCCAGGAGGAGTGGGGACACCTGGCCCCTGCTCACCGGAATCTATACCGGGAGGTGATGCTGGAGAACTATGGGAACCTGGTCTCAGTGGGTAAGGACGGGTGAAACATTCTCCCAGAAAACCTGCCCGTTACAGGACAGTCATTATTTCTGAATTATTAAAGGTTGTGGGTTCCCTGGAGCTTGGCCTTGGGTTGTGTATTAGAGACGTCTCATTCCTTGGGGGAACTGCTGTACCTGGTAGAGCTAGAATAGGAAGACGTCCTGTGGTGCCCTCTCCATGATCAGAGACCCTGAATGTTAGAGGACTAGGACGAAATTCTGGGGATGGTTCTTAGAACTCAGCATAACCATTCATGCTCTTTTTTCTTTTTTACTTTACAAGCAGGATATCAACTTTCCAAACCTAGTGTGATATCTCAGTTGGAGAAAGGACAAGAACCATGGATGACAGAGAAAGAAGGCCCAGGAGACCCCAGGTCAGGTAAGACCAAGACAGCTAGTACATTTTAAAACATAGGCCAGAGTCTCCGCAGTCTTCCCACAGCCCCTGGACAGGGCATGCGCTAAACCTGACATCACCCTTCCCTCCGTCACCCCTGTCCTTCACCTGACCTTGCAGAAGTCTCTCCGCAATTGGAGGGAAGGGAATCTTGTCTTCATTAAGGTTAAACTTGACTTTCCCTCTTATTTTTAGTATCCTGAACTCTGAATTGAAAGCTCCTTTCTCTAAGCAGTCAGAAGTACCTGGTCTCTCCTCACAGGAAACACGTCTCTTTTCAGGACTCTCACTGCATTCGGCAGATCTTTAATTTTCTGTCTTGCATTCTATTTCCACTTTTTGCCAACTTCCATTTTACAATTTCCGCTTTGATTCTCACTCTTCTTTTCAACTCATGTATCTTTTGTATTTTTTGTAACAACTACTGTATGAAAATTCTTGCAAGAGAAATTGCCACAAGACACTTTGTCTCCAAATTCAGTGTGTTGTTTTTTTTTTAAGATTTTATTTATTTATTCGACAGAGATAGAGACCGCCAGCGAGAGAGGGAACACAAGCAGGGGGAGTGGGAGAGGAAGAAGCAGGCTCGATCCCAGAACGCCGGGATCACGCCCTGAGCCGAAGGCAGACGCTTAATGACTGTGCCACCCAGGGCCCCCCCAATTCAATGGTTTTTAACCATCTCCTTAAATTTTGCTTTATTATGAAATATTTTAGGTGTTTAGTAAGACATAAAGAACATTGTAACAAACTTCTATGTAGCTTCTACCTAGATTAAGAAAAAAAAGATTTGAAGCCCTGCTACCCTCTTACCTTTTGAAATAACCAACTCTTCCAGGTTTAAATATTGTCATTTTCACCCGTGTCTTCATACTTTTATTACAGGTGTCTGTCCCAGAGCAGTATATGGTATTGTTTTGCATGTTCTTTTTCTTTAAATGTGTATTTACTTCGACTTGCTTTTCTCCTTCAACATGGCTGATATTTATGTTGTTCTGGTTCTTCTATTTCCACTGAATTAATAAATCACAATTTATTTATCCATTTTCCTATTCATATACATTTATATTGTTTCTGAAGTTGGGGGTTACCAAGATGCAGTGTCTTCCTGCACACGTCCTCTTGTGTACATATGCGAGTATTCCGGAGCTGTTTAGTGGGGTCATGCTGTATATGCGCCTTCGCTTTGCTGGAGATTACTGACTTGCTCGACAAAGCAGGTGCACCAGTTTGTACTCCCGTCGGCAAGCCTTAAGAGTTTCCAGAGCTCAGCCTCTTTGTCAACACTTAGCTTTGTCAAACTTTAAAATTATCGTAGGGGCACCTGAGTGGCTCAGTTGGTTGGGCGTCCAACTCTGGATTTCAGCTCAGGTCAGGATCTCAAGGTTGTGGGATTGAGCCCTGTGTTGGGCTCCACACTCGGTGCAGAGTCTGCTCCAGAGTCTTTCTCTGCCCCGCCCAAATAAATAAATAAATGAATATCTTTTAAAAAATGAAATTATTGTAAATTTGTGGGTGAATATGGTATCTCGTTGTTTCTTTTGTTTTCCTGATTACTAGCAAGAGGAGCATACTTTTCATGTTTATTGACCATCCGGAGTTCTCTTATGTAAATGACTTGTTTATATCTTTGCCAATTGTTCTATTATCTTTTTTCTTGATTTATAGAAAAATTGTATGTAATATATATTATATTCTTTAAGATTTGGTTTTTCATATTTAAAGTTAATTCACCTGGAATCATTTTATATGTAATATGAGGTGAGGCTCTACTTTGACTTTTCAACAAGAATAATCAGTCCAGGAACCATTTATTCAGTAGCCACTCTGTTACCTGTCAAGTTTCCTTATATACTTGGGTCTGTTCTAGGCACTCTCTAATTCTGTTCTATTTTTCTATTCTAGCCCTACTCAAATGCCAAGCTGTCTTAATTACTGTATTTCTTAGTGAATCTGAATATCTGGTAGAGATAGTTCTCCCACTTTGTTCTTCACAATTGTCCTGGTTATTCTTAGCCTCTTGACTTCCATACAAATTACAGAACGAGTGCCTCCAATTTCACACACACATACACGCACACGCACGCGCAAATACTTCAGTGGTATTTTGATGGGAATGGAATTTATAGATCAACTTTGGGGGGAATTAATACTATCATATTGAGTTTTATTATCCAGAACATAGTGTTTTGCTCCATTTATTGATATTTCCTAACTTTTTTAAAAATAAAGTTTCAGAATTTTCCCGATAAAGGTCTACATATTACATCTCCTGTTAGATTCGTCTTGAAGACCTTATATTTTGCTATTGTAGATGGTATATATTTTTAACTTGTGTTTTGTGTTCGTTGTTGGTGTGTAATAGCCCAGTTAATTTTGTATATTGATCTTATAGCTAGCCACCTTGTTTCACTCCATTATTAATTCCAGTCATTTGTTTATATATTCTCTTGGGTTTTCTCTTTTTCAGCTTATAATACTGAAAATAATAAAAGCTGCCATGATCTTCTAGAAGGTCAGTCCCTTTAAATAATAACAGTTTGATTTTAGTTAAATCTTTTGTTTAATGCAGTAACAAAAACTCTCAACTTCATTTAAAGTTGAGTCTTCTCTTCTTCAATAGTCTCATCCTTTTTTAGGCCTGGATACTGATTTGGGGAAGGGACATAGGTGGCTTCTTCTTTCCTTCCCGGTCTTCTTCTCTTCCCCCTCCCGTATTCAGAATCAGAAGCTCACAGAACATAGACTCTATTATTGCCTTTACTCATTAAGAATTTGAAAGTACTAATATACTTTTGTGTTGACCAAAAAAAATCTCACAAGACGTTATACCTTTCAGGATACAGATCTATCAGTTGAAATATTGGTAATGGGACAACAAATTATCAAGTAAAAAAGCCAATCAGAATTTTAAAGGTTAAAAGATATTTTCGGGGGCACCTGGGTGGCTCATTCAGTTAAGTGTTTGACTCTTTATTTTGGCTTAGGTCATGATCTCAGGGTTGTGAGATCAAGCCCTGCTGGGAGGGAAGCCTTCTTGAGATTCTCTCCCTGTCTTCTTCTGGGACTCCTCTCCCCCCTCAAAAAAATAAAAGATACTTTCATAGAACATAGCAATAATAGCAGCAAAGTCTGGGTTTCTTACAAGTCTCCTTTCTAGAGACAGACTAATAACTAAGAAAATAGAACAATGTAAATATTAATACAAGTTTCAGTAAAAGACAGCTTAATGTTTTTATGAAAGTTCTTAGTTCAGACCTTATTTTCGAACGAGCATCTGCTGCTGCTGGTGTGGAGAGAGGGACATCTTTTTATCTTTCTGAGATTGTTTTCCAAAAGTTGTTGTCAACTAAAAAGGTATTCATAAGGCATAGCTCTGAAATTTCATTATTTAGTATTAGAACAGGTCTAAAGTCCTCAAATTTTACTCTCTATATAAAATCACACATTTTCCTTATTTACTGTTTCTTAACTTCCCATTACCTCCCCGGTTGCATAACCATATTTAACTGTGCAGTTGAGCCTTGAACGATACTGGTTTGTACTGCACGGGTCTGCATATACGTGGGTTTGTTACAGCACTATAAGTGTATTCTTTCTCCCTTCACATTTTATTGTAAGAATATAATATATGATACATATAACATAAAAAATGTGTTAATTGACTTATCAGTAAGGCTTCTAGGCAACAGTAGGCTATTCATAATTAAGTTTTGGGGGGAGTCAAAAGTTATACATGGATTTTTTTTTTACTGCGCTGGGGTTGGTATGCCAGTCCCCATGTTGTTCACGGGTCAACTATAATCAAAAACTCGTACTTTATATGTGTAGTTATCTAAATTTCTATTTCATACTCGTTTCAATAATTGATTTTTTAAAGCATAATGAATAAGAGTTCCTTGCATTTTTTCCATTTCTTTCAGACTTGAAGAATAAAACAGAAAGCGATGCATCAGCTGCAAAGAATGACATCTTGCAGGAACAGTTATATCATGGCGTTATGACGGAAGGGTTCCTGAGAGACGATGTCATTTATTCCACATTGAGAAAAGTCTCCAAATACGATGGTGACTTAGAAAGGCACCAGGAAACCCATGGAAGAGATGTGAGACAAGCCCTCCTGACCCACAAGAGTGGCCAAGAAACTAACAAATTTGGTGAAACTATTGTCAGTTCAAATGTTATTATAGAGCAGAGGCACCGTAAATGCGATACACCTAGAAAGGGGAACAAATACAAATTAGACTTGATTAATCATCCGAGTTACATAAGAACAAAAACCTATGAATGTAATATATGTGAAAAAATCTTCAAACAACCCATTCATCTTACTGAACACATGAGAATTCATACTGGTGAAAAGCCTTTCCGGTGTAAGGAATGTGGAAGGGCCTTTAGTCAAAGCGCATCCCTTACTACACACCAGAGGATCCATACTGGCGAGAAACCCTTTGAATGTGAAGAATGTGGCAAAGCCTTCAGACATCGCTCATCTCTTAATCAGCATCATAGAACTCACACTGGAGAGAAACCCTACGTGTGCGATAAATGTCAGAAAGCTTTCAGCCAGAACATTAGCTTGATCCAACATTTGAGAACTCATTCTGGAGAGAAACCCTTCACGTGCAGTGAATGTGGGAAAACCTTCCGACAGATTAGACACCTTAGTGAACATATAAGAATTCACACCGGGGAGAAGCCCTATGCGTGCACTGCGTGTTGTAAAACCTTTAGTCATAGAGCGTATCTAACACATCACCAGAGAATCCATACTGGGGAGAGACCCTACAAATGTAAGGAATGTGGGAAAGCCTTTAGGCAGAGGATACACCTTAGCAACCATAAAACTGTTCATACAGGAGTGAAAGCATATGAATGCAACCGCTGTGGGAAAGCCTACCGGCATGATTCATCCTTTAAGAAACATCAGAGACACCACACTGGAGAAAAACCTTATGAATGTAATGAATGTGGAAAAGCCTTTAGCTATAATTCCTCACTTAGTCGGCATCATGAGATACACAGGAGGAATGCCTTTCGAAATAATGTTTGAAAATAGATTATTCTACATGAGAACAAAAGCTGGCTCTAAATCAGTGATTCTGTGTTTTTAAATTCCAGGATTCAAATTTGAGGAATTGATATCATGATGCCAGCTTTTAATTTTGCCCATTATGTAAATAGTACATTGATAACTACTGTCTACTAACACCTCCATACAAAGTACTTAATCAAGAACAATTGGCCCTTGAAATTAAATGGTCCTTCAAATGAAATTCAGCATTATGGAAAATGCACACATAATTGTTATCTTTCTGATTTTATGGTGGATTAATCATTCTCCATGGGCATTCACTGATTTATAGACTAACAATTGGGAAGAACTTTTGAAAATACCACCACCCCTATTTTTTAAGTAAACTTTTTTTTTTAATGGGGAAACTTAAAAGTGGTGTAAAGCTCAAAAGGCATAGAAAGTTGTATAAGTGAAAATCCTTTTCCCACATCCCCCACCACCAATTTTTTTATAGAGGCAACCACCATTTTTTAATAACTAATTTTTTTGTGTGCACCCTTCCAGAGATTTTTGTATTTGTATCCAAGAGAATACAAATGCAGAGTTTTTCTTTTTAAGCATAAATGGCAGCCTCCTTTTTAAACACCCCTGCACATTACTTTTATTACTTCACCATATATCATGAAGGTCATTCCCTGCTGGTAGATACAGTGTCTACTCATTCTTTTTACAACGATGTAGTATTCTGTGGTTTGAATGTACTTTAATTTATTTAGCCGGTTCCCTATGGATGGACTTTTGGATTTCTGTTTTTTTGTTACAATGAATAGTCATAAACATTTTTTATTTCTTTCACATGTAAGTAGATATGTACGGTAAATTCCAAGAACTGGAATCTCTCACTAGAGGGTATGTGCGTTTTCATGATGGATATTGCCAAACTGGTCTTCAGAGAGAGGTTGGGCCAAATTATTTTCCTACCAGCAAGATGGAGAACTGTGGGAGCCACCTGCTGCTGAAGCATGTCCTGGAACAACTGCCGTGTCAATCATCAAAGGAGTATCGGTTTGTCTCAGTAACTTAGCATAGAAGGACAGCTGAGCTGCAGCCCCAGGAAGAGTGGTGCTTGCCATTCTTGGAGCCAGAGAGGAATCTGCCTCTTCCTGGACAGCAGCCGAGCCTACCAAAGTCTCAGCTGGAGAAGGAGAAGCCCTTTCTCCACCAGCTGCTCCAGTCTCTGATTTCTGAGGCTGGGGCTGCCTGATCAGGGAGAGTCCCTTTAAGGAGACCAATACACTTGTCTTAGCAAGTGAAATTTTGGCGGCTGCCCCTCAGATGGAATGGAGGAACACTGACAGTTGAGTCAGGGTACTCAGGATGGCAGGGTGTACCATGGATGACCAACCACACAGCCTTTTACAGGATGGTTATGTTAGCAAGTTACAAGTAACACATGGAGGAAGACAGAAAGGAGGTAGGGTGTGACTTTCTATTGAGCATTAATTAATGATTGAGAGCATTAATTAACACTGCTAATGTGAAAGCTGAGCACCAAGACTAGGACCACATGCTTTTGTACATATTCATTTTTCAATCTGGTAAACGTTTATTAAAGTTTTAGTGATTCTGTGAAATGGTAATGGATTTCCCCGATCCCCATCTCACAGCCGCTACTCCAGTTACAAATCAAAGCCTGGCACTGAGAGCCTCCATTGTATCTAGTGCTACTTTATAATTCCATCTCCCATTTTCCTCCTTCCCATATGCGCTCTGACTACACTCAGTAGATTAGTTGAGACTCTTTGGTCAGATAATACTAATCATTCGGGGGCTATTTAAGTCTCAAAGTGGGGGTATTGTTAGAGGCATATTGGGGTATCCTATAATTCATGGGCTGCAACACATTCTAACAGCAGACTGGAGCTAGGACCTGAAGCATTTGAGGAAGTCCAGGCAGCTTTCTCTCCATCTCTCACCTTGGCTTTTTGTGTTGTTGTTTTTTTTTAACACCTGTAGTAAATCACAGTTGCCATCAGCTCCAGATTTTACATACATTGTTTCCATCACCCAGAAAAAAAGATACTGCCTTTTCTTTCTTATTTCCAATCTTAAAATCCTAGGGAAGATCTCTTATTGGCTCAGCCAGGTCAGGTGCCCCCCTGTAGGTAGGCAGAGGACTTCTGTGGAACCATGTAGATGGTGTGAATGGGATGTCTGGAGGGGCAAGAGAGCAGAAAGGGTTACTGTTCATAGATGAATTCTGGATCCTAACTCACTCTGACACCCGCTCATAGGATCAGAATTTTAGAACTGGAAAGGGTCTAGGAATTCACTTAATTAGAACTCCTCAATTTAGGGGTGCCTGGGTGGCTCAGTCAGGTAAGCTTCTGCCTTCGGCTCAGGTCATGGTCCCAGGGTCCTGGGATCAGGTGCCTCATCGGGCTCCTTGCTCAGCTGGGAGTCTGCTCCTCCCTCTGCCTGCCGCTCCCCCTGCTTATGCCCTCTCTCTTTCTGACAAATAAAATAAAACAACAACAACAACAACACCCAAAAAACAAAACAAACAACTCCTCACTTTATAGACAAATGGAGAGTCTCCTTTAATTATTCATGTCCTTTACTTGAGTTGTGTTTTTAAACATTTTTTCTCCAGGTTTAGTCTAGCTTTCCAAACACCTGCCCTAAATGGCTACTCAAAGCTGTTGTTTGCCATTCTAAGTTTTATTTCTTAGATCTGCTACTGCTTCAGGAGGTCTTAATAACTTTAGAGCCTATCCATTGGTTTAGCCTATTATTGCCTGTTTCTTCATTCTGGTTATCTTACAGGCACTTCTCCCTCTGCTGGTCACGTAAATGCTCTTCCGTGGGGCTGTGTCCTTAGGCATGTTCTTTTCTCAAGCTACACATTTTGTCTAACTCTTTTTATTTTTTTATTTTTTAAGATTTTATTCATTTATTTGACAGAGAGAGAAACAGGCAGCGAGAGGGGGAACACAAGCAGGGGGAGTGGGAGAGGAAGAAGCAGGCTCCCAGCGGAGGAGCCTGATGTGGGGCTCGATCCCACAACGCCGGGATCAGGCCCTGAGCCGAAGGCAGACGCTTAACCGCTGTGCCACCCAGGCGCCCCATGTCTAACTCTTTTTAAACCTATATCTATATCTTAGGAATCTCTCCTGAACTCCAAAACATTCTATTCAGTGTCCTACTGAATATCCCCATTTGGGTATCCCATAGTCACCTCAAAGTATCCAAAACTCAACTCATAATCTTTTCAATAAACTCTGTACCCTCAATCCAGTGAGTGGTACCGCCCTCCATGCAATTCTCCAGTTTACACTTCCTCCTCATCCATCGCCTCCCTCAGCCACTAAGTCCTGTATATTCTACTTGGGATCTCTTTACTACCTTCCTCTCCATTCCCATTGTCAGTTCTTTAATTAGGCTGTTAGCACATCCTAACTGCTTAATTAGGGTTCCGACTGGCTGTGCTATATCTGGACTCATCTCTTTTTTTCAAGTTTGGTATTAATTTGATTCTATTTTCTGCATAATTTTAGGTACATAAAGGTTTATTTCTACAGGCCTCAGGAAATAGGTAGAAGTCACAAGACAGTCTCTCTTCCCCCTAAAAACGTTGCATATTTTGGTAAGTGTCCTAGAGAGAAAAACTGTCATTTACATTAGCAGTGCTGTGCGAGATTCTTAATACCCAAAACCAGGCTGCAGTGGAGATTTTAGTCCTTTGTTCAGGTGCCCGGACAGAAACCAAAGCAGTTGAGCACGACAGGGCAAAGGAGGCAGTGAAGGTGGAGGGCAGGCACCTAGCACGGAAGGAGGAAGGAATTCCAGATTCCTTGGAATGGTGTGTTTTCTTTTTCTTTTTTTTTTTTCTTGTTTAAGTTGTCTCTGTAGGAAGGTGCTGGGCAGGGATCCCAGTGAAAGGAAGGGGCCAAGACTCCTTTAACTGGCCTGGGTGCAGGGCGCTGCCACAGCGGCTGACGCAGGAGAACTTACTCTCAGGCTCAGGCCGACCCAGGACGGGATGCAGAATAAAAGGAATGCTTAGAGGAAACCATTTTGCTTGGAATGCTAGCTGGCCAAGCTTCAGCCTTTGGTCGGGTGCAACCCCTGCCTCACTTGTCCACAGAGAAAAATTAGTTTGGTTAGAAGAACCAGCTAGAATCACACCAGCCTCTGCTACCTTCATGCTCATTGTTAGAAAAAGACGAACTTGTGGGAACATTCTGATCTGTTAATCCCTGGGGACTGCTTTATTCCTCCCAAAAGACTGTTGGTCCCATGGCCCCCAAAGGCTGAAAGCTAGAACACGCCAGTCCTGGTGGGCGGCTCCTTAAGGACGGACTGGCGGTGTGGTGGAGCCGGGAGGGAAAAGCCGCCCTTCCCGCAGAAGATCAACTGACCTGCGCTCCCGCCCCAAATCTCAGCCTGAGGTGTATTTCAGTGAAGGCAGGTAGCTGTGCTTCTCAAAGCAGAGAAGCAGTTTAAGAGCAGAAAGGTAGAGGAAATCTAGCAAAGAACCGTCTTGATACAGATTTATCCCATGGTGTGAGGGAGAGGGCAAAGAAGCCAGTGGCACTTCGCTTATCCAGCAATTTCTGTCACTGTGGTGACCAACTTCTGCCCATTCCATAGGGTCTTGAACTGCTCAGGGACTGGGAATTTATTAAAGTCACCGCCTTCTGTAGGAATGACGACATTCATCTCAGAAGATTTGGCACTGGGGCGCCTGGGTGGCTCAGTTAAGCATTTGCCTTGGGCTCAGGTCATGATCCCAGGGTCCTGAGATCAAGCCCGGCATCAGGCTCCCTGCTCAGCGGGGAGTTTGCTTTTCCCTCTCCCTCTGCCCCAATCCCCTGCTCTCTCACTCTCTCTCTTTCTGTCTCTCTCCCCCCCCCCATTCTCTCCTCTTCTCTTTCTAGAATAAATAAATCTTTTTAAAAAGAAGAAGGTTTGGCAGCAACTATCTTGCAATCCAGGGAATTCTTGCTCAGGTAAACGTGGCAGCCATCTGTTTTGTTGATGAAAATGGTTGGCACTTTACCAATTACCCAAACCTTGACATCCCTACGATTGATTATCTCCACAATGCCCACCATGTCATCAAACACCAGACCGAGTTTCTCACAGTTATGTACTCTAATGGACTTAATTTTACCCTTGATTTGCAATGTCGTGTTGACACACTTGTATATGTAAGCCACCTGTTTCAGCTCCAAGTCATCAGTCATCAGGTGGGAACATTCTCCTGACTTTCCACTCGCCACTTCTTGCCCTCCAGTTCAAGCACAGCTGGCTCCCTCTTCATGGTTGGTTTGGGGGATGGGCTGACTCCTGGTTTAGGAGCAGAGAACGGTTTGGGGCCACTTCGTACTGGACCACTCTGCGCCTTCAGAGTGGGGTTCTTGTGAGTCTTCACGTCATCAGATACATGTTCAGATGCTCTCCCCCAGATTAATCTGTGCGAATAGTGCTGAGTGGGGAGTAGACTCATCTGAGCCTGAATGGTGGGGACTTGGTGAGTAGGGTCAGTCTGGTGGGGGAGGTGGGGAACCTGATCCAGCAGAGGGGCCAGATGGCAATCCACTCTGTTCTGCCACATGCTCTCTTTTGGTTCAGGCCAGTCCGGTGGGACAGAAGTCCTTAATGTAAGCCTGTAGCTCTGTCCATACACTCAAGTAAGCTTTGACCCAGTCCACATGCTTCTCATCAACATCTCTGTACTCCTTGAGGACTAAGTTTGTATAAAACATGGCAGCATCATTCATTTCTTTCACATAGGGACCAGGCTTGGGAGCCACAGCCACCCAACCCAGGGCCTGGATACTTTCACTGACAGCTGACACGTGATGGAACAACTTGCTGCCTCGGTTTGCCCGGAAGGTTACCACTTCTTGGATCTGCTCTGAGATGGGTGCCAACAAATCGGAAAGCTTATAAAGCCTACTGCCTGCTGGCACTGAGGGGCTGTAACCAAGAGAGCTTGCTCCAACTTCAGACCCGTGTGGACCATCTGGCGTGTTTCCACACATCTCCCCCAATGTCTTTACTGATCTGCAGGTGCTCTGTCATAAGACCAGCAAGTAGTGAGTCAAATGCTTGCACATGTGGTGTGGCTCTTGCTCTCGGAGCACTGTCTCCATACCCACAGTGCATGTCAGAGGCATGGGATGCTGCCTCCAGGCGGCCCTCTGCCCTGTCCCGTCTTTCTACCAGATTTTGCATGTCAGCCATAATATACCACCTGCTCAGACTTCTGCCTCACCTCCGGACTTGGACTGATCTTTCCATCCCCCCCACTGCTGCTAAAGTGATCATTCCAAAACACACATTTCATCAAACTTAATCTAATTAATTGAATCACATTGCTTAAAACCCCCCAGTGGGTTCTCATAACTTGAAGGTAAACGTCATCTTCTGTATTCTTAAGACAGAACATACTTGGCATAGAGTATTACCTATTTTTCTGGTAATGGCTCCCAAATTTCCCCTCAAGCATACTTTGCTCCAGTCATAAAGATCTTATAGTCTGTAAATATTCCATACAATATATTTCATGGTTTCTGGTCCTCAACAGCGCTATTTTTCTTCCTTCTGCCTAATTTCTTTGTTCAGTTAGCTCCTACCTACCCTCCCAGATTAAATTTGTGTCACATCATCAGGAAATACTACACACAATTTATGCCTTCTTGGAATGAACACCTGAATTTTTGGCTGAATTTACTAAATAAAGAGATAGACCTTATCTTACAGTATTTTTAAAATCAAAGACTGACAACATGAGGTTTTGATTTTATAATATTACTCTGGAATCAGGGTGTGAGACCATGGGGTCAACATGAAGCCATAGCCACACAATAGCACACCACTTCAATTTGCTTCAAGTTGTTGCTTGCTTTACTTCCTTTTCTTATCCTTGCTACTATATGGGTTTGCACTTGCAAAAAGAAAAAGGAAAAAAATCTAGTCTTTGCTCGAGGCCATGTTTTCTGGAAGACTCTGGCTAAGGCAAGCTTATAACCCCAGTTTGATTAGTCAGGGTCAAGGGGACAATTTTTGGATTTATCTTTGAGGTATTAGGGAAATAGACTTCCTTTTTTTGCCATTAGACACAAATCTGGAAGGCTATATTCCTGGAAGTTACTGGCAGTGGAAAAGGAAGGAGGCTGCTTAGAAATGGAGCAAACACAGAAGATCCAAGTAATAGAGACAGAAAACTCAATTCTGGTCACACTACTTGATCCCTTGATCAAGCCTCACCTGAAGGTTGAACCCTGGGTTTTCAATCTCTTATAAATGAATAAGCCCTAATTGATTCAAGGCTTCAAATGTCCTACATCTGAAGCTGCCTGTTTTTAGAATAAGCATCCCTCAGTCTTACATCCTTAGCACAGTCTGACATCCTTAGCTCTTACCACCTCCCTCAACCTCTTCCATCTCCTTTGGCTCTCCCTAAGCAAGCAATGCCTTTTTCAATTACCAGAAATAGGTGATTGGCTAAAGAGAGGCTGATCTTAATATGTGGAAGAAAAGATTTTCAAATGCAGAATACTGTCAATGGGCTTCTCTTGAGCATGTAAAAATTATGTTAATAATTGTTCTAGCACCTGTGAGGAACACAAATGAGCAAAATAAATTCCCTGCCCTTAGGCTCTGATGCCCTAGAACAGCACTGTCCAAGAGAAATATAATGTGAGCCACAATACAAATGTGAACCATAGGTAATTAAAATTTTCTGGAAGCTACATTAATACAACAAAAATAAGTAAAATTAATTTTAAAATATATTCATTTGACCCAGTATACCCAAAATATTATAATTTCAACATGTAATCAATATAAAAAATTATGTGTTATTTTCATTCCTTTTTTTTCTTTTGGTACTAAGTCTTCAAAATCTAGTATTTTGTAGTTAGAGTAGATCTTTTTGGGCTAGCCACATTTCCAGTGTTCAAGAGCGCCACATGTGGCTAGGGTTACTTCATTGGACGGTGTAGCTCTAGAGAGTAATCATACAGAGAAACACTTTTATCATACAGGCTCTTATATGGTAGACTGTAATCGGTGCCACGTTAGAGGGACAAACCCCATGTTCTGAAAGAGGAAGGAGGAAAAGATGGAAAGCGAGGCAAACAGATCATTTGTGCCTAACAGCATTTCCACGGATACAGATATCCCTGGAGAAGGATGAACGGTATCAATGAGTTTTGTATATGAATGGGCCTCAAATGCCTACACCTCTTGGGATAGCTTTTTGGGGAAAGGGCGTCGCTTTCTAAAATTCGAGTCCCACGGTGTTGAGAATGAAAGGTTTGGGGAACATGGTCCTACTGTCTTGGGAATCTCTTCTGCTTCACTCCCCCCAGCAGCATACCTTGCACTGACAACTTCATTTGAAGTTAGGTCCATGTGTGAAAGGGTTGAGGAGAGGCTTTCCTGACTTTGGAAGTTACATTTTGGCTACAGAAGATTATACTGGGGAGGAGGCAGAAACTGTCTCCAGTTTCAACCCAGCAATGCCTACTCGTTTCACTTGATTAAAAAGATTGTCCTCAACTTTCCTATTTCTAAGATCAAGGACGTTTTCCTACACAACCACAAAATCATTATCACACCCAGGGCCCTTAAAATTGTTAGATACTATTATCTAATATACAAGTCCCATTTAATTTCCCCAACTGTCCTTTCTAGTATTCTCTGTTTTAAGAAATCTTTGCCTATTTTGAAGTCCAAACAATATTATATTGTAAAAGCTTTCTAGTTTATCTTTTCACGTTGAGGACTTCAATACTTCTGGAATTGATTTTTGTGAGGAAGGTAAGCGGTCTCATTTCATATATTTTTTTCATAAGGATACCCTATCGTCACAGAACCTTCATTGAAAAGACCATCTTTTCTCCGTTGCTATGTGATGCCACCTTTATTGTAAATGAAGTTTCCCATATGTGATAAAACTGCAAAGAAAAGCAAGGAAATGACTGTCCTAAAAGTCAGGCTAGCGTGTTTCCTCAGGAAGGGGGCATGGGAGTGTATTTGGAAAGGACCTGTCACTTTTCTATTTTTGATCTAACGATGACGTATCTTTTCAACACTTAATATTTACTTTTATTTTCTATTTCAGAATATAGCTGTGTTATAAAGGTTACAAAGGTTAAAGGCCAGGCACCGGCATCTTTGCAAAGGGAGCTCGTGGTTGTTCTCCGCTGGGAAGGCTGGCGCGAGGAGCAGAGGTGGCGCGGAAACCAGGAGAGACAAAGCCAAGACCGCCGCACGAACGGACAGAGGCCGGTGCACGGGGGGAGGGACGCGCCCACACCTCTCCCGGCCCCTGGCTTGGAGGTAGCCGCCAGCCCCGCCGCAGTGAGAGCTTCCGGGTGAGCGACAGCACAGTTCCGTCCCGAATTACGCCACACGGACAACCAGCGGCGCGCAGGGACTGCCTGCCCCCAGGTGGCCCCTCACCTTAGCAGCCTGCTCGCCCTGCCGCGAGAGGGCGGCCGATCCGGCCGGGGCCTCGCGAGGACCAGGAGACGCCGCGGAGGCCTCTGGGAGGGGGCGGGTCTCGGGCGGCCGCTGAGCATTCTGGGTGTGCGTTCCACCCGGGGCCGGGGCAGCCACGCCGCCGAGAGCTCTCTGCTCAAGCTTCTCCTGCTGGTCCGGGGCAGAGTCCGGGAGCGGCTCCGAGGCCTCGGTGGAACCGGGAAGAGGAGTTTGGAGCCCCTGAGCCGGGGTTCGGAGGAGTAGCTAAGGTGAGGGCAAGGCCGGCGGATCGGGGTGGGGAGTTGAGGGGCTGCGGTGTGGAGCGCAGGGGTCTGTCCCCGCTGTCGCTGCGGTCTCTGGCTGGGAGCAGCACGGGCAGCGGCTTGTCGTGGCTGCCTTCGCAGGACAGGCTCCTGTGGTTTCTGGGCCTTTCGCGGAGGTCCACTGGGACCCCTTCCCGAGGCCGACCCCTCGCTGTCATTTCCGATTCCTCCAAGACGTTATAGGGAGTGCTCAGTAAACTTGAGGGCAGACGTGGAATTCCTGGGCCGTCGGCAGTGGTTTGGGTCTCTTGGAACGGTCCCAGCTGAGGGCAAGCGCCCTCGGAGCCCACAAGTCTGGGCTGCGCCATACAAGTCAGGATGTTGAGGGTGAAGGTCCTGGCAGTCCCACAGGCAGCAGGAACCCATCCGAGAAGAAAAGCCTCTCACCTGAGGTCCCTGCTGCGCACCTGGGCTGAGGTTTGGGGCTGGGAAAGGGAACCGATCTTGGAGCTCCTGGGAGACTTTGGTTATTTTTGACTCTTTTGCTTGCAGGGAGCAAAGATTGGATTAAGTAACTACATCCGGATTGTGGGGGAAACGAAGTCATGGAGAATTTGATCCAGGAGAGAGGCAAGCATTACCTAGCATCAGGGATGGGCAACAGCTTGTGCCGAGTGGATCAGAGAGGAGGAAATGCCGCAATGTGAGAGACTGGGCAGGTGAGAAAGGACCAACAGGCCCCGTGCTACCACAGCACAGCGCAGAGTTGCTAATCTGGATTCTTAAGTGGAGACCTGGTTTTTCAGGGCTCCTTTCTTCTCCCCTAGCCGTGTCATTTTAGCATTCTGCTCTTCCTGGTGAGGAGAAAGATCAGCCAAGTCCCAGGGGAGTAAAAGTTTCCTTTCTCCTAAAGGTTAATCTCATTTGTCAGAGGGAATCTGACTCTTCCGTGGGAAGGGGAAGGAGATCCACATTTGTTGAATGTTAGTATGTATATAATGTTTTATCATTATTTTGAGTAGCTGAGTAGGGTTGGAAGGGGCACTCTAAGTCAGTAACTTCAGGAAAAGGAAACACTTGCCCAGGAGTACTCATAATGCAAGTAGCATCTTACTAAATACTACTGACCTAGGTACGATAAGGTTTGGAATCTAGATCCATAGGACCCCAGACTCTTGATACTGGTATTGCTGATATTTCCTGAACATTTCATTTCCTTCACTTACCACCTAATAATTGTTGTCATTCCTATGTACTACCTGTGTTGTTATTTTCATAGTTTAAATTTTTAACTTTCATTTATTTAAATTACATATTTGTCCTAAGAAACACTCTCTATGAAATTGTACATTTGTTGGAAACTCTAATAGTTTTATATTGAGCTATGTCTAAAAATGTTGACCTTTGTGCCATGTAAAATCATCTCGTGTCAGAAAGATACAAACTTGCATTAAGGACACAGTGCATGCACTGCATCGTGCTCTTGCCTGGCTTTTTTCTGCATAGGAAAGTCCAGGCAACACATCTGAATCTAAATTGTCCATCACCAGTGTATTGTTTTCTTCTTTTAGATGAATAATTCTATAGAGAATGCCCCCTTTTTGTGTCTTCTCTACAAAACATTTCACTTAACCTGTTCAAGTTTACCCTGTTCTCAGTATGTAAAACAAGTGCAAAGTCCTTACCTTTCAGGAGCTTACTCTTTTTGGGAGTTAATACACATGCATTAATCTAAAACAGTACTGTCCAATAGAACTTTCTGTGGTCAGGGAAATGTTCTGTATCTCTGCCTTATGATGTAGTACCCACTAGCCACATGTAAGCTAGTGAGCCCTTGAAATGTGCCTCATGCAACAGAGAAATTGAGTTTAAAAATTATTTTTAATTTTAGTTTATTTAAATAGCCACATGTGGCTGATGGCTACATATTGGACAGCGCAGGTCTAAATATTTGAAAAAAAAATATTTTCAAGGCAGTTGATTTGGATTTAGTGCCCTCCCACTGGGGGGGGGGGTGTTCGGAAACACCCCAAATGTACATGTTAATTGCCGTTTAACTTCAGTTTCTTGACAGAGGGTAAAGCTCTCTCCAACTCTCAGGGACTTCATAGTCTAACTAACATTACTCATTTTGAAACTGTCATCATCTAAGGCACATTTATAATTTAAGACACTTGTACAAATGTGTAGCTTCTGTGTTTTATTACTATTAAAGTATCCTATAAAGCAATAACTTTATGGGTTATAAGCAGAAGTCTCCACATTGGATTACTTTTGTTCATTGTAAATAACTTTCCTTCCAGCTATGTGTATGTTTTCTTTCATTAAGGACATTTAGACTATTTAAAAATGAGTTAAGTACAACCATAACTATATTAATACCGTTTTCAAGGTATCAATTCTTAAGCTTTTAATATGGGAGTTGGTGCATTCAATTTATTCATTGCTTATTAGGTTAGCAAAGAGAAAACTTGGCTCATTATTACCTCAATCAGTTTAAATTCTGTATCAGATTGTTTTCCTGGCACTCAAAGTCGAATACTGGTGGACTGGTCATACTTTCTTTTGTTTTGTCTTGTCTCTATGCTAGACTAGATATGTGAGGTTAGGAAGAAGGCTTAAAAAGAGTATCTTTACAAGATAATTTGCCTAGTTTCTCAGGATTAAAAATGTTTGAGAGACAAAGCAAATCAAACATAATGTGTGGTCTTTGTTTCCTGGTTTAAAGAAAAGCTATCCAAGACATTTTAGGGCAGTTGGGGAAATTTGAGTGTGGATGGTAGTATTAGGGAATTATTAATTTTGTTAGATGTGATAACAATATTGTAGTTAATGTAGGAGAATGTCCTTATCTAGAAATGTATGCTGAAGCATTTATACCCGAAATGTTATGATATCTATAATTTACTTTAAAATAGCCAAAATAAAATAGCCAAAAAAATGCGCACTTGAAAGATGCAAATACAGCAACATGTCAGCAGTTATTTATCTACATGGTATGTATATAAGTGTTCATTGTTCTATTTCTCTGTATATGTGAAATTTCTTGCAGTAAAAAATTTTAAAGAGAGTCCCTGTCCCGCAGTAGAGTAGTGAGGTATTGCATGTGAAGCACTTGGCTTGGTGTCTAGCACTCAATAACTGCACAATAAAATAGTCACTATTATAGCAAATACAGTGATATTTTATAGTGCTTAGTGACAGATATTTTCCATCATAAGCTAATTTCTTGTGGAAGGAAAAAATAAACTTAGTGGGGAACACCAATTTCTGTAATGTTCAGAGGGTAATTTATAAAGTCTGTAAGGGTAAAGTAGACCCCACCGGGAACTTTTCCTCCTTGCCATTTCCTTGATGTATCTCAAATATAAAAAGCAGCTGATTTCCACATGTTGCTGTGAACATCCTCTCTCATTACTTCATGCCATTAATTTGTGGGTGAGCAGATCTATTTGTATTTATCTATAGTTCGTCTTTGAATTTTGCTGTACTGTATTCCTGAGAGCTGCGTTTAAAAACAGTCATTATGATTACCCCCCTTTCTTTGGGGGAATGAAACATGAGAGACTATGGACTATGAGAAACAAACTGAGGGCCTCAGAGGGGAGGGGGTGGGGGAATGGGATAGACCGGTGATGGGTAGTAAGGAGGGCACGTATTGCATGGTGCACTGGGTGTTATACGCAACTAATGAACCATCGAACTTTACATCGGAAACCGGGGATGTACTGTATGGTGACTAACATAATATAATAAAAAACATTAAAAAAACCCCAGTCATTATGGAGCTGATTTTTCTCAAGGAACAGTTTGTAATTGAGTTTTGTTTTCCTAGTCAAGGACTTTGTATTGAAGGAATCATAGAAGTGGACGTGGTTTTACCAGCATTGCTCCAACATTTACAAAGATCTATACTCACTTAAAATAATGAAATAATGTCCCCAGTCAGTAGAATTTTGAAACAGAAAAGGCAAACCTCAAATCTCCTTTTAAAGGAAGAAGTTGAGGCCAAGGCAACTCTGTTACATTACTAATTGGTCATAAATAGATAGGATTCTATTATTGAGCACTACATCTGAAACTAATGATGTACTATATGTTGGTTAATGGAATTTAAATTAAAAAAATAGATAGGCTTCTTTAAAGATTGTAAATAGTCATGATTCTTTTAACCTTATTAGAATTTGACAGTGCTTTGGAGAAATTTTTTATTTGGGTAACACATTTCTTTCACAGTATATGCAGGGCTTTGTACCATGGCAGAGACTGGGGAAGAGGTGTCAGCAGAAGAGGTGTCAGCAGAGGCCTCAGGGTTCTCAGACTTGAGTGACTCAGAGTTTCTAGAGTATCTGGACCTGGAAGATACTCAAGAGTCAAGTGCTTCACTTAGCAAGCCTGGCCCTTCTTCTGAACTCCCTGGGAAGGATGGCAAGCTCATAAACTTACCAAAGTGGAAAAGAAGATTGGATGTCTCACCACCTATGGAGCGATTCCATCTTAAATATTTGTATGTTACTGACCTGTCTGCTCAAGACTGGTGTGAACAGCACATGGTATATGAGAAGGAGCTTCCTGGTTTCTTGGCTCCTGAGAAGGCAAATGTTTTGGACACTGGTGCCAGCATCCACCTAGCTAGAGAACTAGAAGTTCATGATCTTGTGACTATCCCCATCACTACCAAAGAAGACACTTGGGCAGTTAAGTTTCTGAATATATTATCAATGATTCCTGTCTTGCAGTCAGAAGGACGCACCAGAGAGTTTCCAGTGTTTGGAGAAGTGGAGGGTGTGCTGCTCGTTGGAGTAATTGATGAGCTGTGCTATACAGCCAAGGGGGAGCTGGAACTGGCTGAACTCAAGACACGCAGGCGCCCTATGCTCCCTCTGGAAGCCCAGAAAAAAAAAGACCGCTTTCAAGTCAGCCTATACAAATATATCTTTGATGCCATGGTTCAAGGAAAAGTGACCAGCGCTAGCCTAATCCACCACACAAAATTATGTCCAGACAAGCCACTGGGACCTTCAGTGCTGAGGCATGCCCGGCAGGGAGGCTTCTCTGTGAAGTCCTTGGGTGACCTCATGGAGCTAGTCTTCTTGTCTCTAACACTGTCTGACCTCCCAGTTATTGATATCCTGAGGATTGAATATATCCACCAAGAGACTGCCACTGTGCTGGGCACAGAGACTGTGGCCTTTGAAGAGAAGGAGGTGAAAGGCAAAGTGCAGCACTATATGGCCTACTGGATGGGCCACCGGGAGCCTCAAGGGGTTGATGTGGAGGAGGCTTGGAAGTGCCGGACATGTAACTATGCAGATATCTGTGAGTGGAGGAAGGGCGGTGGGATGCCCAGCTGCACTCTAGAGCCGCAAACCAAAAAAGTGAAATGAGCAGAACGGGACACCTTCTTCAGGAACTTTGCTCCTTCCTGCTCCTAATGTCCTCAGCAGAATAAAAGAGGACCAGTCTTTGAGCTTGGCCTTCCTGGAGAGTGTTCTCATTTTAGTTCTTTTCGTATTTCCTCAAATTCTAACCGCTCAAATCATGACCTAGGTTCAGGGGTGAGTGGGAGGAATCTGGGATTAGATGGTCTCTGGAACTTTGCTGTGAATTGCCAAGAAGACAGTTGCTCATCATGGCCGGAGCAAAAGGTGTCCTTCAGCAATCATTGCTTTCCTAAGAAGACTTTGAAGTTTCTCTTAAGTCTCTTCCCCATTTTTTCTTAGTCAAGGCTTTCTACATTTCCTATAATAAAGTGAAGTGCTGTCCAGGTCAGTGGAACTGATGTTTTTTTTTCATAATCTCAATCTTTCAAAGATGACCACTAGAAATAGTTGTGTGTATATTATTCCAAGCCTTCAAGTACATAGCATAAACATATTTCTGAAGGAGAATTAGTGGAATGAGCACTCCAAGAATTTAAAATGATAAATATGCTCAAAGAAATAAGGGAAAATGAAGCCCGAGTAGGAGATCATAAGAAATGAAAACATTAGACATAAAAAATGTATGAAGTAACACGTAACATTCATACCTTACAATACCCCTCCTAGGGATAGGCCAAGAGAAGCTCTTACACATATGAACAGGAGTATACTTTGTAGTACTTTCACAATAGCAAAACCTAAACCTGGAAGGTATCCAGAAGACTGTGGATGATGTATGGCAGCCAAAAGAAATGAGCCACAATGACGTGCAACAACATGGGTGAATCTTAGCACAATATTAAGTGAAAAGATAAGTCCCCAAAGGTTACATACAGTATGGTGCCCTTTTTGTAAAGGGAGAACCAACAAAATTAAAAACATTTTAAGGAAAATGTGAAGATAGTGGAGAGGAATCTCATTTTAGAAGGCGAAGGAGCCCTTAACTCAAACATCACCCAAAGAGGCCAGAGGAAAGAACGAAACCGATATCACCTGAAAGGAGAAGGCTTGTTTATGCAGACACTACTGGAGAATTTGCATAAGTAGATGGAGGGGGGAGAAGAGTTGGCAGGGGTGGGGGTTTCCATATGAACTAGAAGGTCAAGAACCAGCAGAACATGGTGAATATTGTTAATGTGACTCCATGTTCTACATGAACTGGTAAAACCTGGACACTTCTTATAGTAGATTACCTCTGGAGATGTTCTGAGCTACACATTTAACTTTTCTTATGGACAATAGGAATCTTATGATAACAACTCTTTCTCATTTACTGAATGAGTGATATGTGCCAGGCATCGTGCTAAGCACTTTTATGATTAAATCTATATATCCATTATTATTCCTGGTGAGGGAATTGAGGCTTAGAAGGCTTCTAAAACTTGCCCAAGATCCTACAGTTTGAAAGTGGGAGACTCCAGCCTAGATATATCTGACTGCAGTGCTTATGCTCTTAACCATTATTCTGTAAAGTATTTCTTGCTGTTGTTAAGCCTCCTACACTGTATGTTATTCAAGGCCCTAGGAAGTTTGGAATCAAACTGGGGACATAGTAAGTAAACTGGACTTTATAGGATAAACAGTATTAATGGCCTTCAAGAAAACAACTTGCTCAGAGTTCTGCTGGCATCATCTTCATTATACTAGAAACTTTAGAAAGAGGGAAAAGAAAAATCAGTTGGTTTCAGACAATGACCTTGTCAGGATTCAGTAGTTCTGTAATTCAGTAATATCCTGTGCTCTCAAATCCTTATTTTAAGTTAACATCTCCTTGTCATCGCTTTATGGTTTCTCACAAGATAAGTTGAGACATTTGTAGGGATATCCCAGAATCATTGATGCTGTTCTCTACAGCAAATGCTTCCCTGGTTTGCAGCCTCCATATGGCTAATAATGTTATCTCTCCCTTGGAAATTCTGCCTAAAGGTATCTGTACTCCAAATTATGGACCTCTTGGATATTGGTTCAGTGAGTGGGTAAATGAAAAGAGACATCATAACAAAGCTGTTTCTTGATTTTTAAAAAATTCGCTTCCTGGGCCAGAGAATGGGTTGACTTTTTTTTTTTTCTTTTAAAGATTTTATTTACTTATTTGACAGAGAGAGACAGCCAGCGAGAGAGGGAACACAAGCGGGGGGAATGGGAGAGGAAGAAGCAGGCTCCCAGCGGAGCAGGGAGCCTGATGCGGGGCTCAATCCCAGGACTCCGGGATCACGCCCTGAGCCGAAGGCAGATGCTTAACAACTGAGCCACCCAGGTGCCCCTGGGTTGACTATTTTAATTAGGACTAGATTCAACTGTTTATAGTAGAAATTGCCAAAACAATAGTGGTTAAACAAAATAGAAATTTATTTCGCTTATGACAGAGAACTCTAAATATAGTCTAGGTCTGATGTAGCACTCCATGGTGTCAGGAACCCAGATTCCTTCTCTCTTGTTTCTCTGACATCAACAGGTATCTTCCTACTTCATAGTCCAAAACAGCTGCCCAGGTTCCAGTCACCCATACATACTCAGCAGAAGGCTGAAAGAAAAGGGCATCATGTTGGAGACACTTTTGAAATTTGCACCACTGTTTCCAGATACATCCCACTGGCCAAAACTTGGCCACTTGGTCATAGCTAGCTGCAAGGGAGGGCAGAGAGTGTAAATTGTCCCTCAGTATCTGTTTGGAAATACTGTAGTGATATCAGTCCACCAGGTCGTATGGTTGTCAGCCCCTCAAATGTAGAAGCAGAAAACGCAGAGAGGTCCTGTTGACATGGGAAAAGAAGGAGGCTCCGAGCACTGACAATCTGGATGAAGTGAAAGATGAGCTTTATTGAATTCCAGTTCAGTATCCTAGAAATACTGATTAGACCCCTTAAGCAGAATCTGAGTGTGGGGCAAAAGTAAGCTAAGAATCATCATCTTAGCCTGTTTCTCCAATTCCCCTGAGCTTCACTTCCACTCTCCTTCATTAAGGACTCTAATAACCACAATGTTCATTGGATATCTTTATTGAGAGTATCTTTTTCCAATCTGTGGCTTGTCTTTTTACTTTATTATGGTGTCTTTTGATGAACAAGATTTTAATGTTTCAATGCCCTATTAGTGCTTTTCGTGTCTTATTTAAGATATATTTTCTTACATCAAGACACCTTGCTTATCAATTTTTTTTGGAGTTGTTTCACGTTAGAATTTATAGTTTACCTCCTTTCTTTTAGCAGCTGCAAAGGGTTACGTTGTAAAGATACACCGTTGTTTAACCAGGCCTGTATGTATGTATGTATGTATATATACACACGCACACACACACACTCTTAGGTTACTTCCTATCTTCTCCTACTATAAACACTATAATAATATATAAAGTAGAAGGTAAAAGTTGCTCTCATATACACACCTAGTAATCAACCCCAAAATAACCATTGATAAGAAGTTGAAAAGGTTCTTCTTGGGGCGCCTGGGTGGCACAGCGGTTGGGCGTCTGCCTTCGGCTCGGGCGTGATCCCGGTGTTACGGGATCGAGCCCCACATCAGGCTCCTCTGCTATGAGCCTGCTTCTTCCTCTCCCACTCCCCCTGCTTGTGTTCCCTCTCTCGCTGGCTGTCTCTATCTCTGTTGAATAAATAAATAAAATCTTTAAAAAAAAAAGAAGTTGATAAGGTTCTTCAAGATGTTTTTATGGCTATATCAATATATATTTACATATAAAACAAATAGGTATGTAGTGGGGTGTATGTAATTAGACACAAAAAAATCCTCTGTGACATGCTTGTTCAAGTCAAGTTTTATCATGTGCATATTTTCATATTAGTATATCAGTAGCTGGATAATATAGTATTTCATCGTATGGGTATAATATTCATCACTTAACTGTCCCTTCTCAATAGGCATATACAACAATAGATACAGACACATAAATGTACACAGTCTATGTACATTGATACTGCAAATATTTTTCTGATTTTCTCCCTCTTTTTCTTAGGCCTAGACATTTTGGGATAGGAGATGTGCACATTTAAAATACACCTGGATCCAGATTGCCCTGCAGAAATATACCTTTAGACTCTAGGAACCCCAAAGCAAAGGTCTTCTATACTTATTGTTATTATCATCATAATAATTTGAGTTAACTCAAATTATTTTCCAGAAAAGTACATAAACATGTATGTTCTTCCTAACACTCGTATTATAATTCTTTTTTTTAAAAAGATTTATTTTAGAGTGAGAGCGAGTTGGGGAGGGGCAGAGGGAGAGAAGCAGGCTCCCCACCGAGTAGGGAGCGAGACACAGGGATCGATCTCAGGACCCTGGGATCATGATCTGAGCCAAAGGCAGATGCTCAACTGAGCCACCCAGGCACCCCAATTTGGTATTGTTTTAAATTGCACTATTCAATAAGCTGGGAAGCTGAGTATCTGTTATTTATTGATAATTCGTATTTCCCCTAAAAATTGCTTATATTCACTGCCCATTTTTAATGAGGATTTTAATCCTTTAAAATGTTCTTAAAAGCCAGTTTATTGCATGTCTTTTAATTTCCTCTATGATAGATTTTCCCACCATATTAAATAATACATGCTCATTGTAAAATACATTAAAATATAAGAAAGAAAATACTTCGGTTAAAAATGTTTTCAACTATTTATTGCTTCTCTGGGTTATTGCTTCTCTGTTCTATTTTCTCTTTCTGGAAACTGTTGCATGTATTTCTATTATATATACTTCCTGTATCTCCTAATTTTTCTCATTATTTTATTCTCATCATTTTCTTTCAATACTGAGAAAATTTTTGTGCTTTTCTTCAACTGCTTCAACCCCATCCTTAGGTAACAGTCCAAAAGTCACTTCATTAATATAACAAAAGACGCCATTATCACTTAGGAAATTTGAAGAGTTTTAGGAGCTCTGAGCTAGAAATGGGGATGAAGAGGAAATATATATTTCTTATTATAAGTTACAATATCGCAAAACAAAAACCTGTGCTTTCATAGAATATATACAATGAGAGAAAGAAAGGAAAAGGAATAAGAGAAATCAAGGATGGCTCCTAAATTTTTGCTTGAGTAATGAGGTGGTGATGGTGTATTTATTGAACTAGAAGTGCTAGATTGGGGGATGGGAGTAGGCAGGAATTAATCAGTTTGGACATGTGAAGTTTGAGGTGACTTTTAGATATTTAAGGGGAGATTTCAGGTAGGTGTAAGGAATTAAGGGTCTGCTCTTCAGGGGAGAGGTGAAAGCTGGAGATAAAGATTTTTCAGTCATCATCAAGTAAATGGTATTTAAAGTCATGGGACCAAATGAGATCATTTAGAGGAAAATTTCAGAAAGAAAAGTCCCAAGGTCAAACCCTTGAGTATTCAGACATTTGGAGGTGGAACAGAGGAAGAGTTTTAGTAAAGGAAATACAGAAGTAGTCTTAGTGAAATGGGAGAAACTAGCTTTTTTGAGATGTTCTAGAAACCAAAATAAGAAAGTGTTTTAATTATGTTGAATGCTGTTGAGGTCAAATATAATGAGGACAGAATTGGAATTTTATTGGTAACTTTACAAGATCAGTTTCAAGAGAGCAGAGTCAAGAAGCCATTAGAGTGGACTGCAGAGAGAATTGGAGGTGAGAGAAAATATAGGCAGCAAGAAAAAACAACTCTTAAGAAAAATTTTTCTATGAAGGAAAGTTAGGAAATGGTGCAATTGCTCAAGTGGGGTACAGATCAAGAACGGATTTTTTTTTTTTTTTTTTCAATGGCTACTAATATCAAGTGGGCTCTTATTGCTACTGAGCAATAGTACTATATTTCCTTAATCCATTCACTCTCCCACATTCCTAAATAACTATCATTAGAATCTCAGATGCCATTGGCTAGAAAATACATAAATATTTCGCATACTCTAAAAAAGAAAAAAAATGCTGCCGGTTAAACTATGGCATGCCAACATTTGTAAGAAAGCAATTTCGCAGATGTTGAAATATGAAAAGTGTATTAGAATCAATGTAATACTGTATTTCCGTTCTCGCCTCAAACCTCCAATACCTTCTCCCTATTTTCATTTCCAGCTTCCTATTTCACTGAGAAAACGGAAGCACTCAGAAAAGGACATCCTGATTCTCCCGCCACCAAATCTGTATGCCTGTCTCTGTACCTATAAATTCTGGCTCCCTTTTTATTTCAATAGATTAATGGTCCATACGCACAACTGATCCTTCCAATGTGTACTGGATTCCGTCCCTTTTCTCAAGGACTTTCTTCCTGCATCCCATGTCTCTCATATTGTCAATTTCCCCTTCTCCGGTATCATTTTAATTAGCATACATACTATAATTTCTTCTAGCTTTAAAAAAAATCTGGGCCCCAAATCCATATGCAATGACAACTTTCTTTTTCTACTCATCTTTAAAAAACCAAACTTCTTAAAAGTACTGTCTGTATTTGCTTTCTACACTTCCTCTCTTCCCATTCTTTCATCCCACTCTTATCAGATTCTTATCAGATTTAATCAAACTTCTACCACTACACCAAAACGGCGTGTTTTAACAGCTTCCACAATGCTAAATCCAATGGTCAGTTCTTAGTTATTATCCACTAGCATTTAACACAGTGGATCACTCTCCACCTCTCAAAACATTTTCTTCCCTTGATGTCGCAGATCCAAACTCTTCTACTTTTAAGTCTGTCTCACACATTATCTCCTCGTCTTCTTTCTTGGGTCCTCTTCATCTCCTTTGTAGGGACTTAAGCTGGCGCATTGCTAGAAGAAACTGAACTAAGGGTAGATTATTATCTTACACCGCTGATTTAGATTTTCCAGTTCTTAAAAATTCTGATGTCTTTTATATTTTTTAACGAAAATGATATATACACCTTCCTTTTATAAACGAGCTCCGCTCTCAAGGAAGCCCCAGAGAAACCAACCCAGGAATCTCTCCGCAAAGAGGCGGAAGCTTCTGGCGCCTTCCGGAAACGAGGTCCACAGGCCTTATGGGAAATGTAGTCCCCTATGAATACCCTGCACCGCGGAGGGACCTGGGAACCTGGGCGTCAGTTACTTCCGCACACGCGCAGTGGGGCGGTAGCCGGTATTCCGTAATCTCCCAACCTGCGTCGAAGGAGGTGAGAGCCGAGTCTCTAGGAGAGCTCTGTAACCTGATCTCTTAGAAGCAAATTTGGGAGCGTGTCGGGGAAAAGGCAGGTATGACTCTGCGGAGCCTGGGGACGTAAGGGACGGGCGGGGAGAAAGACAAGGACCAGTTTATTGGCTTACCCAACCGAAGATAAAACTTCACAACCCCTACGTGCGGTGATTCGGTGTTTGGGCGTATGAGTCCTGTCCAATTCTGGAGTAGTTCAGAGAGAGAGCAAGAGAAGGGTCTGACTACCACTCAGTGGGTTCCCAGATTCCGGGTGGGGCTGGGGCAGGCTCAGTTTGCATTCGTGCTCTTGTAGGTAGAGATGACTGTGTAGGAATATGTGCATCAAGCTGTACCTTTCCTGGTTACAAGAATATCATTGGCCCTACCAGAGCCTGCAAAAGGTAATATTAAAAGGGATCTAGGAAGAAAGCATTTCTAGAGAAACTGCTATGTTCTCTTCTTAGTGTATTTTCACAACAATAATCTGAAGTAAGTCTTCTCTCCATTTTGCATATGAATTAACTGAAGCTGAGAGAGAGGTTAAGTTATTTGCTTTAGACTGACAGCTTACTAAGTGGAAGAGCTGAGATTCAAACCCAGATGAGTTTTCACCAAATTTTCTTCCTTCTCTTTCTCCTCCTCCTCGTCCTCCTCTTCTTCTTTTGAGTATAGTTGACACACAATGTTACGTTAGTTTCAGATGGACAACTTAGTGATTTGACAAGTTTATACATTATGCTATGTTCACCACAAGTGTAGTTACCATCTGTACCCCTTATGTGCCTATTACAGTATCATTGACTGTATTCCTTATGCTGTGCTCCAAATTTTATTCTTTTTTTGCAAGATAGCATCCTGTGAAAAAAACAGAGTTGGGTTTATTCTCCTTCTGAAATATTTGAGCAATGAATGCTAAGTAAATTTCGATTCGTAGTCTTCTTTTTAAGAAAGGGCCTCTGTTGAATCTTCAGATCTTCCAGTGAGGACTGTGTAGATAAAAGCTGTGAGTCCCTTTTGCATATTTTAGCCTTTCTAAAAGGCAAAGCTGGTTGGAATTTTTAAAAACCAATACTGGGCTCGTAGGAAATGGTGTATTTCCGGAGGGGGGGAGAGATTGATTTAGAGTTTAAACTGAAGGTGCTCCAGCTTTAAAAAAAAAATTCCTGGGTCCAGCCTGCTAGAGAAAACCGAACCTAATTTGAGCTCTCTTAACCCAGCTTCAGAGCACACAGTTCCAGAGATACCGAGTTTCAGAGACCAGGCTTTTAGTTAGTCTTTTAATTCATTTATTATTATTTTCTTAGGATAGATTTTGGGAGAAAAAAAATGTCACTGGTTCAAAGATTAACAACTTGCTGTTAGATCAGCAGGACAGAAATGTATAGCATACTTACCTAACCTTCATATATTCATAACAGAACCACCAGTAGAGTTTGGTGCTTATAAAATATGGACTTTTCTGACGTCTCCTAGAATCATCATTCTCCCACTAGGTGACATTTATTGAAGCTGCGATGTGAGTCCTTCTTTTCTGATAGTGCTTCTTTTCTTTTCTACATTGCTTCCTGGTTTTTCATGCCTTTCTATTCTTTTTTCCCAGTTTTACATTCATAGATCTCTGTGTAAGAGCTGCAGAAAATGATCAACTTCCAGGTAAGGTATCCATTTATTCATCATTTAAATCTCTCAAAAATCCATATAAAAAGGAAACGTATAGACAGGGAAAATGTGGATTGAATAGATCAAGTCCAAAAGGAAATTTAGAAAATTGATAAGTTGATATCCAGGTCACAGGGTCTGCACATAGTTGGAATAAATTTGAGCTGCATATGTGTACCTTTCTTTCTAGCAATCATAGAAAATTGATAGCCAACCAGTTAAAGTATTGGTATTATCTGTGAGGATGAAGCAAAATAATTCCTCAGATGAGTGAAGATATTCCTGATTCAATTCTGTGAAAAAAAAAATCTTATAATGGATTTTCATAGAGATAGTGCTAGAAATAACATTCACAGCAACAACCCTGTGATAAATATAACACATTTCCTATGACTTTCTTAAAGTGGTTCCCAGAGTAAGGAGAGAACAGAGTGCCAATAAGCAGCACTATATGAACTCAATTTGTAAGTTCAGGTACATAGCCTTTCTAATATTCTTCTGGAACCATAAGTAAACCTTGTACCTTTTTCCAGAGTCTCCTGGTATTCTTGAGCATTTTCTCTTCTGTGTGAATTTTAGAATCAGTTGTCAGGCTCTATAATGGAGTATATTATGTGTTTTAATTGTGATTGCAGTATACTTTTACATTGATTTGTAGAGAATTCATAACTTTTCAATAATGTATTCTCCGTTCAATTTTTCTTATAGGTCCTTCTTTACATTTTTATAGGTTTATTATTATAATTCTTGTACTTTCTTGTAATGTTTATTCTTACATACGGTTTAGGTTGCTGTTGAGAATGGGATGGATCTTTTTCCATTATATTTTCTAATTGGCTATTTTGGTGTATTGGAAAATAGGCATTTATCTATTTGACTTTATGTCAATTACAGGACTCTTATTAAGTCCAAGAATTTTTTAATTGGTTCTTAGATTTTTTTTAGGTTGACAGTCATATACTCTTCAAATGGAGCATTGTTCCTTACTGCTCAAGGTGTATGTCTTCAGTTTTTTTTCTTGTCTTATTGCAATAGATAGGACTTCTAGGAACTATAATTTTCAATGTAATTACTAGCCAATATCTTTTTTGTTCCAATTTTAATGGGAATGGTTCCAGTGTTTCATTATTTTCTCTTGTATTTTGGTAGATGGTTGGGTGTTTTTTTTTGTTTGTTTTGTTTTTTGTTGTTTTTAATCAAGTTAAATTTTTTTAGCTTGTTAAGATTGTTTTCATAAATTGGAAACTTTTTTCCATATATGTTTTTAAGAATACCTGTTGATAATATATTTTGTCTTCTTTAATACAGCAATTTAAAGAATTTCTAGTACATTTCTTAATACTGAAATACCTATGCGTTCATGGGACAAACCCTAGCTAGTCTCCTAACTTTTTAAAGGGCCAGATAGTAAATATTTTAGGCTTGAAGGCCATACAGCCTCTGTGGCAACTACTCAACTCTGACTTTGCAGCTGAAGTAAATGAATGGGTATAAATGTTCCAGTAACATTTTATTTACAAAAACAGCAGGCCAGTGTATGGGTTGTAGTTTGCTGACTCCTGTTCTCTATGGTCTTAACTATCTCTTTGTGATAGACATGTAACTACATGTCTTTTTAATTTCAGCTTAAGTTAGTTAAAGAAGATTTTGGCTGTATGGTTGAGAGGATGTATTTTATCATGTAAAAAAGAGTCCTTATTTTCTATTTTATTATGGTCACATGAGTCTGACGTGTTAACCTTATAGCCCTTCTAAGTTATATATTTACTTTGTTGGTCTATTAGATTGTAAGATCTCTGAGACCAGTAATACTTTTATTCTTTTTTGTATCACTAGTACAGTGTCTGGTAGGTCCTTATTAAACATTTTATGAGTGAATTAAGGAAGGACATAGAAACATATTTTAAATAATTTTATTGAGACATAATTCAAATATTACAGATTGACCCATTTAAAGTATATACAACTTTGTGGTTTTTAGTCTATTCATTAAAACCATCTCCACTATCTAACTTTAGAATATTTTCATTACCTCAAAAGAAACCCCGTTTTAGCAGTCATTCCCTGTTCCTCCCATCTCCCAGCCCTAATTTGTTTTCTGTTTCTATGGATTTGCCTTTTCTGAACATTTAATGTAATTAGGACAGTACAATATGTGATTTTTTTGGACTAGCTTCTTTTACCTCACACAGTGTTTTCAAGGGTCATCAATGTTACATGTATGCCAAGCAATATTGCGTTATATGGATATATCTCATTTTGTTTATCCATCTGTGCATCAGCTGATGGATACTCATATTGTTTTCACTTTGCTGAATACTTCTCTGTGAACATTTGTGTATAGGTTTTTATGTGGGCATATATTTTCAGTTTTCTTGAGTATATACTTAGGAAAGCTACCAAACTCATTCTATGTGGCCAATATTACCTTGATCCCCAAACCAGGCAAAGACCCCATCAAAAAGGAGAATTACAGACCGATTTCCCTAATGAATCTGCACACCAAAATTCTCAACAAGATCCTGGCTAATAGAATCCGACAGTACATTAAAAGGATTATCCATCATGACCAAGTGGGATTCATCCCTGGGATGCAAGGGTGGTTCAACATTCGCAAATCTATCAGTGTCTTAGATTTTATCCAGAAAGAAAAATTCAAAAATCATATGATTCTCTCAATTGATGCAGAAAAAGCATTTGACAAAATACAGCATCCTTTCCTGATTAAAACCCTTCAGAGTGTAGGGATAGAGGGTACCTTCCTCAATCTCATAAAAACCATCTATGAAAAGCCTACAGCAAGTATCATTCTCAATGGGGAAAAGCTGGAAGCCTTTCCCTTAAGATCAGGAGCACGACAAGGATGCCCACTCTCGCCACTATTATTCAACATAGTACTAGAAGTCCTTGCAACAGCGATCAGACAACAAAAAGGGATCAAAGGTATCCAAATCGGCAAAGAAGAAGTCAAACTGTCTCTCTTCGCAGATGACATGATACTCTATATGGAAAACCCAAAAGAATCCACTCCCGAACTACTAGAAGTTATAGAGCAATTCAGTAATGTGGCGGGATACAAAATCAGTGCTCAGAAATCAGTTGCATTTCTATACACGAATAATGAGACGGAAGAAAGAGAAATTAGGGAATCCATCCCATTTACAATAGCACCAAAAACCATACGTTATCTTGGAATTAACTTAACCAGAGACGTAAAGGTCCTATATTCTAGAAACTACAAATCACTCTTGAAAGACATTGAAAAAGACACAAAAAGATGGAAAAATGTTCCATGCTCATGGATCGGAAGAATTAACATAGTTAAAATGAGTATATAGTTAGGAAGAATTGCTGGGTCATATGATAACTCAATGTTTTACATTTCGAGGAACTATAAAGCTGTTTTCCATAGTGTTGCACTATTTTACAACCCCACTAGCAATATATGAGAGTTCCAGTTTATCCACATCCTTGTCACTGCTTGTCATTGTCTGTCTTTGAGTTTAACCATCCTAGTGGGTGTGAAGTGATACCTCATTTGGTTTTGATTTGTATTTACTAATGATGTTGAGCATATGCTTATGGACCATGTGTGTCTTTGGAGAAAGTCTGTTCAAATCTGTTGCCCATTTTTAAGTTGGGTTATCTTTTTATTGTTGTGTTGTAAGAGTTCTTTTCATATTCTAGATACAAGTCTCTTATCAAGATATATGATTTGCACATATTTTATCCTATTCTGTAGGTTGTCTTTTCATTTTCTTGATGGTGTCCTTTGAAGCACAAAGTTTAAATTTTGACGATTTCCTTTTTACCTCTTTTTTTCTTTGGTCACTTATATTTCCTGTCATATCTAAGAAACCACTACCTAATCCAGAGATTTACTTAGAATTTTATAGTTTTAGCTCTTGCATTTAGGTCTCTGCTCCATTTTTACTTCATTTTCATGTGTGATATGAGGTGTTTGTGTGTGAAGGGGGTCCAGCTTCATTCTTTTGCATGTGGATATTTAGCTGTCCCAACACCATTTGTTAAAAAGACTATTCTACCCAATTGAACTGTCCTGACATTAGTGAATATTTTTAATGTGATTTCTGTTTCTATCACAAAATATATTTCTGAGTCAAACATACAGTAGTTATCATATATAACTTTCTGCAAATTCAACAATGAATATGATACGATCATAAGAGGCTACCATGATTCTCTTGCAAGTCCCCAAATGATGCACACTTTAGTTTGAAGATGAATGTGCTGTTACAGGGATCAGTGACATTCCAGGATGTGGCTGTGGACTTCACCCCAGAGGAGTGGCAGCTGCTTGACTGTGATCAGAGAACCTTGTATTGGAATGTGATGTTGGAGAACTTTAGAAACCTCATCTCAGTGGGTAAGGACAGTGGGTGGTCACTCTTGAGTGGAACTAAGAAGATACTCCTAGTGCCCTTCCTTTCGGACTTGTGGAGGATGTGGACATTCTGAAGCATTCCTAAGTTTGGCCCTGACTGTTAGCGGTCACTGATTCTTAATCCCCTTTGAGATGGTGCATAAACAGATAGTGTGTTTATGCTTCTACCTCCCAAATGGAGGAGAAGGGTCTTTTCTGTTCTAAAGCCTGTTTGTCATCCTTCCAGGCCCTGAGACTCAAGGAGGCAGACCTGAGTTGTGAGATAGTCGTTTGTCTCTAGCAGTTGGTCTCCAGTTCTGTGTTGTTTCCCATGAACAGGGGGCCCAGTTACCAAAACAAAAGTGATCTTCAAGGCAGAGCAAGGACAAGAGCCGTGGGTGGGGGAGAGAGAGAACCCACGTTGGCGCTATCCAGGTGAGTGAAAGAAAACCAGGCAGGTGGGAGACTTTGGAATTGAGATTCCAGTTGGTCAGTGAGGGACAGGTACCTGTGAGGCAGGTCTTTCAGGAAGCACCTCTTAAAATTAGCCACACACCTTTGGAAGTGACTGGGTACACTTGACATAATGTTGTCAGGTCCCCAGCTGACGCCTTCACTCACTCTGCCTGCATAGCTGCTCTTTCTGTTTGCTCAGCTTTTGTATGGAGGGAGGGCCCTCTCCTGTCTGCCCTGGCTCCCTGCACTGCCTGTTCCATGGAGGTCCTTGCTTTGTTCTCTTAATTCCTAAAATCTTCATTCTTCTTTTTTTCCTCAGCATGAGCACAGATCTTTTTCATACATCTGGTTCTTATAAGGTAGTCAGATCATGTGGATTTGAAGTCTTACTCCACCAGTCACTGTCTAACCTAATTATTTTGTAGCACAATTTTATTTATAAAACAGGGATAATATTAATCCTCACTTCAGATTTCTTTTAAAGATCATGTGAGTTAATACATGTAAAACCCTTCAAATAGTTGGCATATAGTACGTGTTCAGTGTATGTTGGTTGTTTTTATTCCAGAACTTTTAGTAACATTATGCTCTTTCTAATTATTTCCCCGTTTCAAAAAAAAAAACCTCTTTTCTTATAGCATAATTATTTCCCCTCTTCAAAAAAAACCCTCCTTCTTTTCTTGTAGCGTATACCCCACCTGTGTACCCCACCTCGCTCATCTTTAGTACCACTCCTGACTTGTGGTTTCTACCTTACATTGCATCTCTCTGCCTCCCTTGGTGATACTGGTATCATTTGGAAATTCCCCAACTTCATTTGAGTTGGTTCCTCACTAATCTCCCCCCGCCGTCACTTACTGCTTCCCCACCGTTGCTTCTTGCCTTTGTGTCCACCTTCAGAACTTCTCTCACGGTAACTCCCTCAGAAACTGCATCCTTCTGAGGAACTAATGTGATTTTCTTTGTGCTCTCTGTGGCATCTGTACATCTCCAGCTTCCCATTCCCATACTTTTCCCCACCTGGCCTTAATCTCTGTTTTCTCGTACTAACCACTATGTAATATTCTTCAACCTTCACCTTTTGTTTACATTGTACTAAAGGATAATGGCTGGCCTGCAGCTTTGCAGTCTCAAATCACTACGGTAAGCAGCTTAGCTTTTTTCTCTCAAGAGTGTCTCCTTAAATATTATGATTCCTTAAATATTATAAATTTAAAATAAAATTTTCTTTTTCCACAGAGCCCATAAAAGACATGTTTCAAATGTTTAAGACTCAAATTAAGTGTATTGTAGATCCGCTGGGACCCCAACTTCTAATGACATAAACCAAGTGAATTTTAACTCCCGATATGATGTCTAGGCTGTTCATGATTCTATATTGCCAATTTTATCCTGTTTTCTGGTTTATCGTAGATGTTCCTGCAAGATGTATCCAAATCATTACACTTTCCTTGTCCGTCTCCTGACAAATACACACAAATTATTTCTTTATAACTTGTATTGTGATATTTAAAAGGCCCTCTTTGATGTGATCCCACTTTGTCCAGAATGGTCCGTCTTTTCCCTACGCTGTGGCAGTCGGGCTCTCTAGTGAACTTTGTACCTGATTTTCTTCTGTGCGTCAGTTCTTTGGATGCTGACGTGCTCTACCTACCTAAGGCCAGCGTGCTAGTAAGTCTGGGTTCAGTCTTCTCCTCTTTCATGGCAACTCCAGCCTAGAGTAATCCCTACCTTCCTGGAACCTCCTTCCTAGCTCTCCTAGGACTCCACCTAAAAACTTGATATATATTCTTTTAGATTTTTTTTAAACCCTGTGGCTTATAAGGCATGTTTGCTCGTGATAATGCCCTGAAGCGAAAGTCCTGTACCGTTTTTTGTTTTTACAACTTTGCTGAGCACACAATGGATATTTAATGAACATTTCATTAATTCACTGTTGTAAAGTCAGGCATTGTGAGTGTGTTTCTTATTCTTTCAATAAGGCTTTTTTATGTTTCCTGAGAAGGATTCAAAGAAAGCAAAAACAAACAAAAAACAACCTATTATCGTTTTCCAGGTGTGCAAGTTGTAGTTGAAAGGCAAAATACCATATAAAACATTTTAAAGGTCTATAAGTGTGTAATATTTGTTCAATGCACAATAACATTGCTGTTTTGTTCTAGTTAATTGTCAGAATGAATGGTTTCGGGGAGCAGTGGTGACTATCTTGGAAATTCAGAGAAAATGGAGCTTAAAGTTTAAAATATACAAAGATTAGGGGCGCCTGGGTAGCGCAGTGGTTAAGCATCTGCCTTCGGCTCAGGGCGTGATCCCAGCGTTCTGGGTTCGAGCCCCACATCAGGCTCCTCCACTAAGAGCCTGCTTCTTCCTCTCCCACTCCCCCTGCTGTGTTCCCCCTCTTTCGCTGGCTGTCTCTCTCTGTCAAATAAGTAAATAAAATCTTAAAAAAAAAATAAAATAAAATATACAAAGATTAGAGGAATCTTTTTTTGAGATTATGGAACAATGATCCTCCCTAAAGAATATCTAAGGACTAGATAGGATGAGAGGGGATGAGCTAGGACATGTTAAGGTGGGGAAGGAACATAAGCAAAATACTGTAGTTATTTAAAGTCTAGAATTCTTGGAACAGAAGGTATTTGTTCAGGACGAGAAGAATGCATGCTTAGATACCGTGAGTGAATTCATTATAATGTGTAGTTTTGTTCACCAGGCTGAGTGCCTTGGATTTTTCAGTTGGTTAAGGGAACTAAGCTAGTTGAGGGAACACAGGATGCTGCTTCGCATTTGTTGAAGTAGAGAGGAAAGAAGACAGGAACCCCAATCCCCATAAAGAAATGTGCACCAATGGCTATAGCCCACTACTCGGGGCAGTCCCACAGAGAAGAATGAGGCATGAAGCAAGAAGATGGGGTGTTGTACTAACATTCCACAAGGTGGGAAACTCGGGAGTGGGGAATATAACCTCTTCTCCCTATTTTTTTTTTTAAGTTTATTTATTTAAACAATCTCTGCACCCAGTGTGGGGTTCGAACTCATGACCTTGAGATCAAGAGCCTCATGCTCCTCTGATGGAACCAGCTAGGTGCCCCCCCTTTTAATGGAGAAATGGATTGGAGATTTTTAGGTTTTTTTTTTTTATTTCTAATGATTTTTTATTATATTATGTTAGTCACCATACAGTACATCCCGGTTTCCAATGTAAGGCTCGATGATTCATTAGTTGTGTATAACACCCAGTGCACCATGCAATACGTGCCCTCCTTACTACCCATCACCAGCCTATCCCATTCCTCTACCCCCCTCCCCTCTGAGACCCCCAGTTTGTTTCTCATAGTCCATAGTCTCTCATGTTTCATTCCCCCTTCTGATTACCCCCCCTTTCTTTATCCCTTTCTTCCCCTACTGATCATCCTAGTTCTTATGTTCCATAGATGAGAGAAATCATATGATAGTTGTCTTTCTCTCCTTGACTTATTTCACTTAACATTATCTCCTCCAGTGCTGTCCATGTTGTAGCAAATGTTGAGAACTCGTTCTTTCTGATAGCTGAGTAATATTCCATTGTATTTATGGACCACAACTTTTTTTTTTATTTTAATGATTTTTTATTATATTATGTTAGTCACCATACAGTACATCCCCGGTTTCCGATGTAAGGCTCGATGATTCATTAGTTGTGTATAACACCCAGTGCACCATGCAATATGGCCTCCCTTACTACCCATCACCGGCTGTCCCATTCCCCACCCCTCCCTCTAAGACCCTCAGTTTGTTTCTCAGAGTCCATAGTCTCTCATGTTTCATTCCCCTTCTGATTACCCCCTTTCTTTATCCCTTTCTTCCCCTACCGATCATCCTAGTTCTTGTGTTCCATAGATGAGAGAAATCATATGATAGTTGTCTTTCTCTGCTTGACTATTTCACTCAGCATTATCTCCTCCAGTGCCGTCATGTTGTAGCAAATGTTGAGAACTTCGTTCTTTCTGATAGCTGAGTAATATTCCATTGTATATATGGACCACAACTTCTTAATCCAGTCATCTGTTGAAGGGCATCTCGGCTCCTTCCACGATTTAGCTATTGTGGACATTGCTGCTATGAACATTGGGGTGCATATGGCCCTTCTCTTCACTACGTCTCTGTATCTTTGGGGTAAATACCCAGTAGTGCAATGGCTGGATCATAGGGTAGCTCACTTTTTAACTTTTATGGACCTCCACACTGTTTTCCAGAGTGGCTGGCTCCTTTATGCATTCCCACCAACAATGTAGGAGGGATCCCCTTTCTCCACATCCTCTCCAACAATTGTTGTTTCTTGCCTTGTCTATTTTTGCCATTCTAACTGGCTAAGGTGGTATCTCAGTGTGGTTTTGATTTGAATTTCCTTGATGGCTAATGATTTTGAACATTTCTATTGTGTCTGTTGGCCATTTGTGATGTGTATTCGTGGAAAAGTGTTCATATCTTCTGCCCATTTTTTGATTTGTTTTTGTTTCTCGTGTATTGAGTTTGAGAAGTTCTTTGTAGATCTTGGATACCAGTCCTTTATCTGTAGTGTCATTTGCAAATATCTTCTCCCATTCGTGGGCTGCCTCTTAGTTTTTTGACTGTTTCCTTGTCTGTGCAGAAACTTTTAATCTGAAGTCCCATAAATTCATTTTTATCTTTTGTTTCTCTTGCCTTTGGGGATGTGGAGAATTTTAGGGTTTTGAGGATAGGAATGAAAAAATGTGACTTCAGGATAAAAGAAAGTGACTTCAGCTTTCTGGGGACTAGTTCATTGGTACTTGTACATGTAAAACAGATGCTAATCAGATAAATATGACAAATGGTCATCTGTAGAGCCCCCCCTCCAAAAAAAAAAACACAGCCAGAAGAAAAGCATTAGAAGCAGACAGAATCTGTGCCTGGGCTTACAAGTACATGGGAGAATGAATCCCAGCTGTTGTAGAGTTGGAGCTCAGTCTGTGGCATGGCTCACCGTTGATATGGATGGAGTTCAAGGGCTGGAAATATAAGAATGTGTCTGGAGGTAGCTGCCATTGTGCCAGGTAGTTAAGAGGAAAAAGAGTTGTGGTGAGAAATGGGAGCTGTCCCCCAGGGTAATCTAGACAGGAGTAGTAGGGTTTCTAGATCTGCCACCCCAGATCTAAGGTTTTCCTCTGCCTATCTCCCCTTAGCTCCCTAGTCTCTTGTATTCCTCAGGTCCCTTCATCCATTGGTCAGATCTCCACAGTGGGCTCTCTTCATGTGTGAGATAAGCAGGCCTTGATGTGTCTGTACTCTATGCACTGTAACCTGTGTCTTTCACACGATCTTTCCATAGGAGTCAATTGAAGCCATCTGTTTCTCATTATTGGCTCATTCATCTTGCTCCCATTTCCTCTTCGTAGACAGTTTTATTCTTAAAGCTCAGGAACAAAGCAAATACAGGGATTTGTTGCAGAATTAGATACTAGATTTGAAATAATAGTTTCATTCTATAACTGTTATGGAAAAAATTAACTAGGCATGTTTTATTGTACTCCTTTAAAGCAGATTGCCTACTTGTTGATGAATCAGAGAAAGCACCAGGAAAGCAAAGACAATTTTGAATTCAGTTTTGTTCACATTCAATAAAATTCTGACTATGGAGAGACTCCATGGTTATAACATGAGCACAAGTCTTAATTCTACAAGAAAAAATCATATAAATATAAATCATAGTGGGGAAGAGAGATTGCAACCTACTTTAGACTTACGTTTAATTATAATAGATGTTATACTGGAGAAAAACTCATATTGAATGCACTGAAATGTGGGAAAGCTTCAAAAGAAGTTTTCATTTCATTAGACATGAAAAAAGTCATACAAGAAAAAAGCCCTTTGAATGCAATGACTGTGGGAAAGCCTATAGGCAGAAGGAGCTCACCTTTGCAACTCATCAGAAAATCCATACGATGGAGAGAGACTCCTTTGTGTCAATGACTGTGGGAGAAGCCGTTTATGCATAAAAGCACAACTGGTGGGTCCACCAGAGACTACACTGAGAGAGAAGCCTTCGTACATGCCATCAGTGTGGGAAGTCATTCACCTGAACTCTCCTTTTACCCAATATGTGAACATACTTACTTGAGAACTCTGCTTTTGAATGTAAGGAATGTGGGAAAACCTTCAGGTATAGCTCATCCCTTTATAAACATTCTGGGTAGATTTACATACAGGGAAGAAACCCTACCGATGGCTGTATGTGGCAAAGCCTTTGTACAGCGCGTCTGTGCTTGTTACACTCAAAGAATTCATCAGGAGAGAAGCCATATGCTGGTGTATCGACGTGTCAAAGCCTTAGTCAAGAAGTCACATCTGCTCAGACATCAGATAACTCATACAGGAAGAGCCTATATGAATGTATATAGGTGTGGGAAAGCATTTTCCCAGAAGTCAAATCTTATCGTCCATCAGAAAATCATACATAATATTTCCACGTTGTGTAATATGACAAAGACTTAATATTAGATAAATCTTACTAAACAAAATTCAGAAGTGAGAAATCCACCATTTTGAATGTATTTGGAAGAGTAGATTCCATAAAAAAGAATCCATGCCAATCATATTCTGGAAGTGATAAAAGCTTTTACAGAAAATGTCAGAAAACATTGATTTATAATAATAGAGAGCATAGAGCTTAGAAAGTAAGCATAAATTAATCACAGAATCAGTGAAAACTATGCTTGAGTTAGCTCCGTTTTTATTTTCTTATAACTATAAATTACACAAGTGTGAGTATAAAATATGCTTATGTATTACATTAAATTGTATCAAGAGATTGAAGTGTACATGTCATTTTTTCTTCCAATCCTAATGAAATGCAAGTGAAAAATGTTTAATATGAAATATGAATTTCAGTAATATTTTTATCCATTTGCTGGCACTTTTAATGGGCAAGGTGGGGTTATTGATCTGTCTCCTCTAGTTATAAAGCTTGTTACAAAAACAGTTTCCTATGTATGTATAACAGAAAACAACCAATTTAAAGACACCATTTGAAGAGGAAAAGCAGTTGTTTCTGTATTAACAATAAGTATTCAGTTGAGAAGAATAAGTATTTAAGTAGAGTTTGTAACATAAAACATTGGCACTTCAAATATTCCTGTTCTTTTTCATCGTTTGCGTATCTACAGTAAGATGTGATGTAGCTCAAGTAGTAGACTATCGGTACCATCTGTATTTGATGCTTTAATAAGTAGGTGTCATGATACTTTTTGCAACTTTTGGGAGTGAGTTTTGTGTCTGTTTTGTTTTCTCTGTGAGAAATCGATATCAAGTTTAGCTCTTAGGGAGCCAAGTGGAATTGTCTTTGTGACAGCGTAGGGCAGCATTAATCAGAGTTGAAAAAGAGCCAGTTTCTCTGCTAGCAACTTCCTCTGGAGATGTGACGTATGGTAGTTGACACTAGTTCCCTTAAAAGGACAAACCAACCATTATTTAAGCTTGAGTTTTTTGCTGTCCACAGTATTCTCTTGATAATGTCAAAAACCTTTATGCCTTCTTGAGTGGTGACAAAAACAACCGAACCCTAAATTTGGATAGCATGCCTTTTCAAGTTTAAGCTGAGTTACAACTCTGTTGTGTTGTTTTTCTTCCATTAGCCATTTTTGAAGAGTAATGTTGAAGTAATCATTATATAAATGAATGATAGTACTTTTTGAACAAGCACACTAGAACTTAAGGAATCAAATGAATTAAATCTTGTCTATTGACAAAATTCTTTGATTGACCAAACTTTAATCAGGCTCCCAAACCTTCTCCCTAGAGTCTTCTCTTCTGTGTACTTCCTTGTAGAATCTAGTTTTAGCAAGAATCTCACTAAGTCGGTTTAACCAGAATTCCCTACCCTTGATGTCTGATCGGGTTCTCACCCTCCATCAGGTGAGGTGTGATCACCCTGACCTTTCTTCAGCAAGACCCTGTTGTCCAAGGGGCTGCCTTCAGCTAGGCCAGGATCTCAGCGTCCTGGGATTGAGCCCCACATCCAGGCTCCCTGCTCAAAGGGGAGTCTGCTTCTCCCTCTCCCTCTGCTCCCTCTCCCTGCTCATACTCATGCGTGTTCTCTCTCCCTCCTTCCCTTGCACGTGCATGTTCTCTCCAATAAATTAAATAAATAAATAAACTTAAAAAGAAAGGATTCCTTTTTCAGGTCAATTTAGCCAGAACACTCCTTACCTCTGTAGCTTTTATTAGTAATTTTCCATCCATTGACCTCACCACTCCTCCCCTCCCCCTCCTTTGCTATAAAATTCCCACTTCCGACCATGCTGTATTCACAGTTGAGCCCATTCTCTATCTGACTAGAAATTCCATTACGGTGGTTCTTCTACCTATTGCGATGGTTCTGAGAATAAAGTACCTTAGCCATCTTTACAAGTGTCCTTGAATATCTTCTTTCAACATTCCCCAGGTATTTCAGGAGGCGACTGTTGGTTTCACTCTTGGAGTTCCAGAAATTTCTGGAACTCTTTCTTTGAGTTGTCTTCAGAATTAGTTTGACAGCCATGCAGGAAATTCTTTGGTATTTAAGTAGTCACAGGATTCGCTTTTCTCAGCTCAACCGTTTTCATTTCTACATAAAACCTCATTTTGTCCTATTTAGTTCTGCAGGCTATTCCATCCTATCTCCTTTCCCAAGCCTGTGCCTCTGCTCTGAGAAACTCCAAACTACTTAAGTCTACAGGAAGGGAGGGGCAGGGCTCTCTGTTGCCAGTATGATGTGGCCCTGAAAGAGCAGCTGTGTGGCCGAGTGTAGCAAGAGTGTGCATGGTCTGCTCTGCAAACTAAACTGAAATAAAATAAGGGAGTTTTTGATTGTAATAGATCACAACATGTAATCTGGGTTTCATGAATTATTTTTGCTCCCTCGCTACGTGGAAGTAAGGAATACAGTAGAAGATAAAAATTATTTCCAGTATTGGGCAAATATAAACTCCCTCCTAGAGAGCTTTTGTCACTGACCATTGTCTTCGGGCTGTACAAGATTTTTGGCAAGAAAGAAAAACAAAACTATGTGGATCTATCCAAACATCTTGGATTCAGACCCCTAGTCTGTTTGTGCTCGGCCGAGAAACAGTAGTACATTTAGGTGAGAAATTCTTGATTTTTCCCACCCTAAGAGTTTGTCATACCTTGATATTTTCTTTTTTTCACTCATAGTAGAGATCATTCAAAATGCCTTCTCTCTCTTTTTATTTATAACATGGATAGGTGGATTGGCATTTCCCAATGAAGCGGCTTCATTTTTCCGATTATATCATATAGTGCTAATTTTAAGACTCAAATACAGAAAATGTAATGAAGAGAAAAAAAGTGAAGGGTCGATTAGGACCATTTAAAAAGTGAGGAATGTAGATTAGTGAAATGAAGACTAGAAAACATAGAAATAAAAATATCGGGAAGAGAAGAATAAGGAAAAACTTAATAAATCTAACAGCGATCAGAAAAGATGAAAGGTGCAGAAAAAAAAGGTAAATAGAGATAAACAAAAAGGCATAAATAAATAATAGCCTATCAATAAACATTAACTGCAAATGGGGTTAAATACCCGTGAAATGGCCACAATTGTTATTTTTCCAGAGCACTTTGCTAACTCTTTTATTTTGTATTTTATTTGGAAGGGGAGGTGTGGAAGCAGGAAGGAAAATTTTTTTAATTTTTTTTTAAAGCGATTTTATTTATTTGATCGACAGAGATGGAGACAGCCAGCCGAGAGAGGGAAATGGCCAAGCAGGGGAGGGGAGGGAAGAAGCAGGCTCATAGTGGAGGAGCCTGACGTGGGACCGATCCCGATACAGCTGGGATCACGCCCTGAGCCGAAGGCGGAGCGCTTTAACCGCGTGTGCCACAGGCGCCCGGGAGAGGAGAGAATGCAAGCAGGCTCCATGGCCAGTGCAGGCCTGATGCAGGGGCTGAGTCTCACAACACTTGAGTGAAATCAAGAGCTGGTGAATGCTTACCTGACTGAGCCACCCAGGCACCCCATTCTTTAATACTTTCTTTTGCAAACTAAAAATAACTATTCAGTGAAGCTAGAGCATACCACTGGACACCTTCTTGCCACCTTGACCCACTCGTGCCTTCACTGCAACAGCACTCTACCCACTTCTCATCTTTTTTAAAAAAATTATTTGTCAGAGAGAGAGAGAGCAGCACAAGGGGGTGGGGTGGAGAGGGAGAGCGGGAGTGGCAGGGCATCGAGAGACAGGCTCCTTGCTGAGCAAGGAGCCGGATGTGAGACTTAGATCCCAGGACACTGGGATCATGATCTGAAACCAAAGCAGACCTCAACGACTGAGCCACCCAGGTGTTCCCTCACTTCTTGTCTTAAATACACTTTGGAGTTTCTCGATGAGGACAGGAGCTGGAGAAGAGTTTCAGCACCAGTATTGATGCTTTCTGTCCATATTCAAAGTTATTTAAATTGCTTCATTTCTTTGCATGTTATTGATTTAATATGCATGGGTCATTCTTCTGCTTGCATTTAATATGTTAGGGTTTTGTTTTTTCTCTTTTAATTTACTTTTGACTTAGGTGATCAGAATTTTCAAACATACATAAATAGAGAGAATATATAATGAATTCTCATCCATGTACCTACTTCATTTCAACAATCAGCATTCAAGGAAAATCTTGTTTCTTTATATTTGTTCTCAGTTTTTTC
>NW_024425786.1:30933417-30938702 GCF_017311325.1 Ursus maritimus
GTAGTGCAATGGCTGGATCATAGGGTAGCTCACTTTTTAACTTTTTATGGGACCTCCACACTGTTTTCCAGAGTGGCTGTACCAACTTGCATTCCCACCAACAATGTAGGAGGGATCCCCTTTCTCCACATCCTCTCCAACAATTGTTGTTTCTTGCCTTGTCTATTTTTGCCATTCTAACTGGCGTAAGGTGGTATCTCAGTGTGGTTTTGATTTGAATTTCCTTGATGGCTAATGATTTTGAACATTTTTTCATGTGTCTGTTGGCCATTTGTATGTGTTCATTGGAAAAGTGTTCATATCTTCTGCCCATTTTTTGATTTGTTTATTTGTTTCTCGTGTATTGAGTTTGAGAAGTTCTTTGTAGATCTTGGATACCAGTCCTTTATCTGTAGTGTCATTTGCAAATATCTTCTCCCATTCCGTGGGCTGCCTCTTAGTTTTTTTGACTGTTTCCTTGTCTGTGCAGAAACTTTTAATCTGAAGTCCCATAAATTCATTTTATCTTTTGTTTCTCTTGCCTTTGGGGATGTGGAGATTTTTAGGGTTTTGAGGATAGGAATGAAAAAATGTGACTTCAGGATAAAAAGAAAGTGACTTCAGCTTTCTGGGGACTAGTTCATTGGTACTTGTACATGTAAAAACAGTACTTGTCAGATATAAATATGACAAATGGTCATCTGTAGAGCCCCCCCTCCAAAAAAAAAAGAAACACAGCCAGAAGAAAAGCATTAGAAGCAGACAGAATCTGTGCCTGGGCTTACAAGTACATGGGAGAATGAATCCCAGCTGTTGTAGAGTTGGAGCTCAGTCTGTAGGCATGGCTCACCTGTGATATGGATGGAGTTCAAGGGCTGGAAATATAAGAATGTTCCTGGAGGTAGCTGCCATTGTGCCAGGTAGTTAAGAGGAAAAAGAGTTGTGAATGAGGGAAATGTGGAGCTGTCCCACCAGGGTAATCTAGGACAGGAGTAGTGAGGTTTCTAGATCTGCCACCTCCAGATCTAGGTTTTCCTCTGCTATCTCCCCTTAGCTCCCTAGTCTCTTGTTCCTCAGGTCCCTTCATCCATTGGTCAGATCTCCACAGTGGGCTCTCTTCATGTGAGATAAGCAGGCCTTGATGTCTGTACTCTATGCACTGTAACCTGTGCCTCTTTCACGATCTTTCCATAGGTCACAAGTGAAGCCATCTGTTCTCATTATTGTCATTCATCTGCTCCCATTTCCTCTTCAGCAGTTTTATTCTTAAAGCTCAGGAACAAAGCAAATACAGGATTTGTTGCAGAATTAGATACTAGATTTGAAATAATGTTTCATTCTATAACTGTTATGGAAAAAATTAACTAGGCATGTTTTATTGTACTCCTTTTTAGAAGCAGATTGCCTACTTGTTGATGAATCAGAGAAGCACCAGGAAAGCAAAGACAATTTTTTGAATTCAGTTTTGTTCACATTCAATAAAATTCTGACTATGGAGAGACTCCATGGTTATAACATGAGCACAAGTCTTAATTCTACAAGAAAAAAATCATATAAATATAAATCATATGGGAAGAGATTGCAACCTACTTTAGACTTACTTAATTATAATAGATGTTATACTGGAGAAAACTCATATGAATGCACTGAATGTGGGAAAGCCTTCAAAAAGAAGTTTCATTTCATTAGACATGAAAAAAGTCATACAAGAAAAAAACCCTTTGAATGCAATGACTGTGGGAAAGCCTATAGCAGGAAGGCTCACCTTGCAACTCATCAGAAAATCCATAATGGAGAGAGACCCTTTGTGTGCAATGACTGTGGGAAAGCGTTTATGCATAAAGCACAACTGGTGGTCCACCAGAGACTCCACACTGGAGAGAAGCCTTACGAATGCCATCAGTGTGGGAAGTCATTCACCTGGAACTCCTCCTTTACCCAACATGTGAAATCGCACACACTTGAGAACTCGTTTGAATGTAAGGAATGTGGGAAAACCTTCAGGTATAGCTCATCCCTTTATAAACATTCTAGATTTCATACAGGAGAGAAACCCTACCGATGTATTGTATGTGGCAAAGCCTTTGGTAACACGTCTGTGCTTGTTACACATCAAAGAATTCATACAGGAGAGAAACCATATGGGTGTATCGAATGTGGCAAAGCCTTCGTCAAGAAGTCACATCTGCTCAGACATCAGATAACTCATACAGGAGAGAAGCCCTATGAATGTAATAGGTGTGGGAAAGCATTTTCCCAGAAGTCAAATCTTATCGTCCATCAGAAAATTCATACATAATATTCACGTTGTGAATATGACAAAGGCTTAAATATTAGATAAATCTTACTAAACAAAATTCAGAGTGAGAAATCCACCATTTTGAATGTATTTGGAAGAGTAGATTCCCGTAAAAAAGAATCCATGCCAATCATATTCTGGAAGTGATAAAAAAGTTTTTACAGAAAATGTCACAGAAAACATTGATTTATAAATAATAGAGCATAGAGCTTAGAAAGTAAGCATAAATTAATCAAGGAATCAGTGAAAACTATACTTATTAGCTCTGGTTTTTATTTTTATAACTATAGAATTACACAAGTGTGAGTATAAAATATGCTTATGTATTACATTAAATTGTATCAAGAGTGAAGTACATGTCATTTTTTTCTTCCAATCCTAACGAAATGCAAGTGAAAAAATGTTTAATATGAAATATGAATTTCAGTAATATTTTTATCCATTTGCTGGCACTTTTAATGGGCAAGGTGGGGTTATTGATCTGTCTCCTCTAGTTATAAAGCTTGTTACAAAAACAGTTTCCTATGTATGTAAACAGCAAAACAACCAATTTAAGACACCATTTGAGAGGGAAAAGCAGTTGTATTCTGTATTACAATAAGTATTCAGTTGAGAAGAATAAGTATTTAAGTAAGTTTGTAAATAAAACATTGGCACTTCAAATATTCCTGTTCTTTTTCATCGGCGTATCTACATAAGATGTGAGTGTAGCTCAAGTAGTGACTATCGGGTACCATCTGTATTTGATTTTAATAAGTAGGGTGTCATGATACTTTGCAACTTTTGGGGAGTGAGTTTTTGTGTCTGTTTTTGTTTTCTTGTGAGAAATCGATACAAGTTTAGCTCTTAGGGAGCTAAGTGGAATTGTCTTTGTGACAGCGTAGGCAGCATTAATCAAGTTGAAAAGAGCCAGTTTCTCTGCTTAGCAACTTCCCTCTGGAATGTGACATTATGTAAGTTACACATATTCCCTTAAAAGGACAAACCACCCATTATTTAAGCTTGAGTTTTTATTGCTGTCCACAGTATTCCTTGATAATGTCAAAAACCTTTATGCCTTCTTGAGTGGTGACAAAACAACCCGAACCTAAATTTGGATAGCATGCCTTTTCAAGTTTAAGCTGAGTTACAACTCTGTTGTGTTGTTTTTCTTCCATTAGCCATTTTTTGAAGAGTAATGTTGAGTAATCATTATAAATGAATGATAGTACTTTTTTGAACAAGCACACTAGAACTTAAGGAACTAAATTAAATCTTGTCTATTGACAAAAATTCTTTGATTGACCAAACTTTAATCAGGCTCCCAAACCTTCTCCTAGGTCTTCTCTTCTGTGTACTTCCTTGTAGAATCTAGTTTTAGCAAGAATCTCACTAAGTCGGTTTAACCAGAATTCCCTACCCTTGATGTCTGATCGGGTTCCTCACCCTCCATCAGGTGAGGTGTGATCACCCTGGCCTTTCTTCAGCAAGACTCCTGTTAGGTCAAGGGGCTGCCTTCAGCTAGGCCAGGATCTCAGCGTCCTGGGATTGAGCCCCACATCAGGCTCCCTGCTCAAAGGGGAGTCTGCTTCTCCCTCTCCCTCTGCCCCTCTCCCTGCTCATACTCATGCGTGTTCTCTCTCTCCCTCCTTCCCTTGCACGTGCATGTTCTCTCTCCAATAAATTAAATAAATAAATAAACTTAAAAAAAGAAAGGATTCCTTTTAGGTCAATTTAGCCAGAACACTCCTTACCTCTGTCGTTTTCTATTAGTAATTTTCCATCCATTGACCACCACTCCTCCCCTCCCCCCTCCTTTGCTATAAATTCCCACTTGACCATGCTGTATTCACAGTTGAGCCCATTCTCTATCTGACTAGAAATTCCATTACGGTGGTTCTTCTACCTATTGCGATGGTTCTGAATAAAGTACCTTGCCATCTTTAACAAGTGTCCTTGAATATCTTCTTTCAACACTCCCCAGGTATTTCAGGAGGCTACATGTTGGTTTCACTCTTGGAGTTCCAGAAATTTCTGGAACCTCTTTCTTTTGGAGTTGTCTTCAGAATTAGTTTGACAGCCATGCAGGAAATTCTTTAGGTATTTATAGTCACAGGACTTGCCTTTTTCTCAGCTCAACCGTTTTCTCATTTCCTACATAAAATCCTCATTTTGTCCTATTTAGTTCTGCCATTCCATCCTATCTCCCTTTCCCAAGCCTGTGCCTCTCATCTGAGAAACTCCAAACTACTTAAGTCTACAGGAAGAGAGGGAGCAGGGGGCTCTACTGTTGCCAGTATGATGTGAGCCCCTTGAAAGAGCAGCTGTGTAGGTCGAGGTAGCAAGAAGTGTGCAATGGTCTGCTCTGCAAATAACGGAATAAAATAAGGGAGTTTTGATTGTAATAGATCAGCATGTAATCTGGGTTTCATGAATTATTTTGCTCCCTCCTTTACGTGGAAGTAGGAATACAGTAGAAGATAAAATTATTTCCAGTATTGGGCAAATATAAACTCCCTCCTAGAGAGCTTTTGTCACTGACCCATTGTCTTGGGCTGTACAAGATTTTGGCAAGAAGAAAAACAAAACTATGCTTGGATCTATCCAAACATCTTGGATTCCCAGAACTCCCTAGTCTGTTTGTGCTCTGTGGCCGAAACAGAGCATTTAGGTGAGAAATTCCTTGATTTTTCCCACCTCTAAGAGTTTGTCATACCTTGATATTTTCTTTTTTTCACTCTATAGAGAGATCATTCAAAAATGCCTTCTCTCTCTTTTATTTATACATGGATGGTGGATTGGCATTTCCCCCCCCAATGAAACGGTTCATTTTTCCGATTATATCATATATGCTAATTTTTAAGACTCAAATACAGAAAATGTAATGAAGAGAAGAAAACAAAAAGTGGAAAAGGGAAGTCTGAGTTTAGGAGTCCTCATGTTCTAGAAAAAGATAGGGAAAATGTTTAGGCCATCTAAGATGTAAAAAAATGTAAGGATAACTAGAAAACATAGAAATAAAATATCT